>NW_023416287.1:91824224-91926724 GCF_014176215.1 Rousettus aegyptiacus
TTGATTCATAGAGATTCATTTTAATTTCAGTAATGTCTTTTCCAAAATAGTGATATCGCAGACTTACAAGTTTGAAAATAGCTAATTTTCATTTAATTCATACATTAGTTAATTATTTCAAGTATCAGGGTATCATCAAACTAACATAATGGTGTCCATTACGTACTGCCTTAGAGTAACTTATTTAACTGACATGTTATTTGAAAGAAATAAAACAACTATTTTAGCTTCTTTATTTGTATTTATGTCGTTGGTTTATGTTTTATCATGAACATACCAGGACATTGTTCATTAGATTATTTGATGAAATTTAACCAAAGCTTAGTTAAGTAGCATTAGTAACTGAAATCATCTCATTGCACTGTAGTGTAGTGTTCATGTTAGGTAGGTGTTGCTAATTCAGGGGATAATGCTGACGCCGAGCGAGTGCACTGGAAGAAAGAAACCGGCAGCAGACGTGCGTCGGGTCCTCGGTGTTGAAGGGACGCGCGAGGGCGCGGGTTCGGGTTCTTGCCCATCGCGAGCGGCGCTGCCATCTGCCAGCAAGTGCAGTCGGGGCCGCGCGTTCCGTCTCTCCCGAGCGGGCGGCGGGCGCGGCAGCCGCTCACGCGCTCAAGCGGAGTCGTTATTTCAAACGGTCTCTCTCGCAGAACAGTGAAGGCCATGTTTTGGCCAGACTTTAAAAAAGATTTTTGTTTTCATTTCTCTGAAAATTCTTCCAGTGCCAAACTGAGTAAAATATTGTACAAAAACAGTGATCATACATCTAACGTATAAATTGGTAACTTGCTGGGTAATTTGACTTAAAACTTTTCGTAACAATTTTGGAATTTGCAAAGCTACGTGATTTAAGAATGATAAGACTTGAAAAAGGTTAATAGACCCAGAAAATCTCTTAGTGATAGAAAGCCATTTATATGTAGAAAATTACATTAAAAATAACATATTAAACTACTAAATCATATATTTTTACAGGTTTGAGATTGTGAGGCTGATATAATAAATTAAATTTTTTCTTACTGCATCTAGGATTGTTCATTTTTCTGGTCCACTAAATTAAGCACAAAGAATACCGGTTTCTTAGAGAGAGACACAAGATATTAGACATTTGCTTTAACTGTTCATTTCCAGTAGATGGCTACAGTTCACTACCAAATTGAACTTGTAATAGATTTTTACAGTAACTAAATCAGAAGATGAAGGTTGAATGACTATAAATGAGTTGCCCTGTACATTTTTCTTATTTCATGTGCTTAGTCATCTAGTGTCGTTATTTTTTAAAGAACATCATTTAAAAATGACTGAAAAGTGGTGTTTTCTACTTTTCCTTCTGATCAATGTGTAGTAATGCCTTTATTTATTTTATCACTAATTATTTACTTTTTAAAATTCCATATTATATGAAGAACACTAGTGACTATTGAATTATGTAAAAATTACACCGTTATAAGAATCCTATGGATTCCATAAGTTACTGCTTCCCTAATTCACTGTGTATTTTGAAATTTATTTTTGCTTTTAAATTGAAGCACCGTGAGTTATTTATCACTTGTGTTGTCTGAGTTTACTGCCTTTTACTAAGTATTATTATAACGTGATACACATATATACGTGTATATTTAAATAATGTGTTTTTCATTAATTTGGATTTACACCTAATTAGTTCAAACATAATTTAATCAAGATAAAATAATATAAATACAGTTTTACCATGTGGAAAAATATTTATTAGCTCGTAAAGTACTTAAAATCTGCATTGCAGTTGGTCACGTGTGTGCACTGTGCTATAGAAACAGCTTGTAAGCATAGCACTGAGATGATAAGTATCACTATTGACTTTTCACCCTCATCCATAAATATAACTGCACGATATCTGAGTAAATGAGTCTGAATTTATTGTGTATGTGGGGTTTGGAATGTAACAAAACATGTGGACAAGCCTAGACTTTTTTCCCCTCCTCAGGAATACTGTGTAATCTGTCTTCTTTCACCGAATGTTTGTTTTTGTTTGTTTTAGTTGTGCATGTACGTGTGTATGTGTGCACATGTATAACACTGATGTGATTTTATGTCCTGCAGGTATTGCTCGAACCAAGCAGCGAAGGTTTAGCTTTTTATTTTACAAGTGAAAATGTCGGTTTTGTGTGATAATGTAAGACTGCAATTTTAGACCCTTTTTTTAATCAACTCCCAATTTAAATGGCTGGCTACCACTGTTTAATCTATTATTAATAAGCATTTTCTCAGCTCTACAAATTGTAAAAATAATGCCAAGGTTCCAGGAGAATTTTATTTTTATATTTAGAGTTTATATATAAATTTCACTTTCACCCTTGGAGAGAAATGGATTATTTTTGTATTTTTTATTGATGCTGCCCTGTGTATTTATCATTATAATAGAAGTTGATTAAGAAATGGGCTACCATTGTAACTAATTAAAAGAAATTTCATTCACATGTTTTGTTAAGGGGAAGTTGGGATATTCAGATGAATTTTTGTGGATCAAATGGACTTATAATTCACAACTTCAGATAGGTTACTTTACATAAAATAATGGGTTTATTTTTCCAAGACAGTTAAAATTTATTTAAATGTGAGGGTTTTGTTTTGTTTTGTTTTGTTTTGTTTGGTAGCAGTTAATTTTTTATGGATGTATGTTAGTGTTCATATGCATACGTACATTTTTACACATACATGAATAATCCCTCATTTATTAAAGATGTTAAAGGACAAAGGGTATTTGACCCCACCCTGAGACCATGCCATGTAAGTTTACAGAAAGATCGGGGAACACAGATTTTAATAATGCAAACAATATTAGTCCTGTCCCCTCTGGCGTTGGAGCTGGACATACTGATTGTATACTTTGATTCGTAAACCGTGGAGATGTATCGGATGCCCTCGAGAGCACCTGGCCAAGCTCAGAACATTTCAGTGATTACAAGGATAGTGCCTGGAGGGCAATTAAGGGACCGGGCAGGAGATAGACAGTAATGAGTCCCTGTAGCACCTTAATGAAGCTCGGAAAGGGGAGAAGAGAATTAGGTACCACTCGTGGCTCAGAGAGAGGTTGTTGAGTAATGTGGAGACTATTTACCAAGAATATTATTTCTGTATTTTGATATTTATATAATCAAAGGCAGATTTTTATATCTTACCGCTTAATGTATTTAACATATTCTTTTAGATGAAGTTAATATTTTAAATGTTATTAATTAAAGCCACTGTTTTCTTTTTCTATATTTCTCCTGTTAATGTGCTGAAGTTTGATTTAAATAATATACTAGCTTTGAATGCTCTATTTTAGTAGGTTATTTTCCTGTTCAGTTTGTAGGTGTGTTTTGCTTTTACCGATAGATAGTAATTTTAGTCAAGTGTTGAACTGGCTTTTTTTGTGTGTCTGTATAGACTTCCTGTTTGCTTATTCATTATCTTTTTTGAGTTGTTAATATCTACAGTGGAAAGCAGACTTTTCTTGATCAGCTTCAAGCCTGTGAAAGCTGTAAAATTGAGAGTAATCTCTTGAAATGGGTCTTTTTTTCTGTGTGTGAAATTATATAAAAAGGATTAGAACAGAAGGAGGTTTTGTATAGTATATGTAATTCATACAAGAGCTTTGGATTGATTTGAAATCCGTTTTATTTCACTATTTCACTGCTTATTTTCCTGACTCACAGTTGTTGCTTAAAAACACATTAATAGCATAATGCAGGCATAATTCTGTGTGATTTCTTATTTGTGCATTTGTATTATTGTGAGCAAAAAAAAAAAAAAGGAGTGAAAAAGAAAAGTGCTGTGAGCATGAGATTTGATACCATCAGGCTAGTCACTTAACCACGGTCGCCAGCGGCTGTGATGGGTCCAGATATTGATGCCGAGGCTCCACCACCTCACTGGCCTTTGCTGTGGTGCACGCTCAAGGATGCAGGCGGGAGCTGAGGGTCGACTGGCGGACTCCGAAGTGTTCACCTTCAGAGCGTTTGGTTCTTGGCTCCGGTTCCTGGCATTGTCTGCATCACTTCTCATACACCAGTGCAGCAGCCATGGCTTCTGTGAATATGTGGGCAGCTGGGGAGAGTCTGCCGTGCTACCTCTTGCTTGGCCACTAGGGGGAGTCGAGGAGTGTCCCTACGATTCTTCCCCCACAGCCCCCTCCCCCATGTCTTGGCCTTGGTCTCCCTCCCCACCTCCCTCCTTTTCTTTATCCCTCTTTCCCTTCCCTCTCCCTCCTTTCCTTCTCTTCCTCTTCTGTGTGTAGAACTGAAAATCTTACTGTAACCTCACCTCCCCGAGCAGCTGAACATCGCTACGATGTAAACAGCAGTTTGTCTTCGTTTTTTTTTAAAGTTGTTTAATAAATGTCATGTATTTTTCTAACTGCTATTTACATTCTTAGAGGATGACAAGATTTTACAGTTTTAATGAGTACAGAACTCTTAGGAAAGTGTTACTACCTAGATGATATTGAATTGAGTTTCAAATAATATAAAGGAGAACTATGATGTATAAAATGTCCACTATGATTATTAGAAATGATGTGTGTAAACATATCCATAAGATAATTATTTAGACTCTCTTTCAACTTTTGTTTTAATTAGAATGACTGAGATTGTAAATATTCCTGAATTGTGTCTTTCTAATTAGAATTCGTGTAGGGGCGGCTGATTTGGGTCTGTGTTACACGATGATTTCCTTAGAGTCTTCTCATAAAAACAGGTAGATATTTATTCAACTATGATAGTCACTATATTTGACCTAACCACCCATAAATAAATATTTTAGTTTTCTCTAAAGAATAACTGTTAATGTAAATTTCAGTAGGAATTTAAAAAGCTATGTATGTATGTCCTTTAAATTATGTTGTTAAAATATATTATAAATACAATATGTTTTTATTTTTTTATATATCCATCTGGGGAAATATGAGCACATATTACTATTTCTGTCTCCAAATTTGCATTCTTTGGGTATTTAAAGATCACAGATTTTTGAAATAGCCAGAGAACTTAATATTGGCATGTTTTGGGCCCGATTTCTGATTTTGTAATACATAAATTTTTATTTGTTAAAGATTGGATTTTAATGATTTTTTATTTCATCCTTGAGAATTCTCTTGTGTTTTATAAAATAAATCCCTTTCATTGTTCATTGAAAATGCTTAACATATGCAGAGTTGATTAAGCACTATGTAGGACGTTAGTTATTACAGAATAAATGCATGTATAAAAATGTATGTCTATTTATGAAATTGAAAAAAATTGGGAAATAAAAATATGCTTGTTCTTTACTAAATTTTGAAATTGACTGTTAACATCAGTTTTACGTAGCTAAAACTCATGGCTATATTTGTATGTGTCTGAATATTTATCGTAAGAGGTTTATCTAATTGAATGCTAAAAATTACCAGCAGTTGCAGGAGCTATGTAAACCCGACAGTGGCTACGGGAGCTACGTTTGTTTGATGGTTGTGATGGAGAAAACAAATAGATAAAACATTAGTGAACCTTTTAATGCTGATATTTCTTGATAGCTATCATAAGAAAACACATAATTTGTGATGACTTCAATAAGAAGAAAAACAGCAGCAAAACTTTGAGTTAGCGGCAAAGTAAATGGGGCAGGTTTTGCATTTTGAACAGAAATGTTAGGAACTGTGATTGAATTTATCTTGAAAGTGTGTCAGTATTAATAAAAGTGCTTAGGTACGAGTTTGCTGGGCTTCGTAGCCTTTTTAAGGTTAAGGATTGGTTAATGTGAAAAGTCACTTCTGTGCATTTGGTGGTATACAGAAAATGACAAATATATTTCTATGCATTTCGGATGATTATGCCATTTCTTATTTCAAACCCTTTTTGTCAGGACACCAGGCAAAAACAATGATGCTTTGAGGACGTAATTAAAGATATTGTTCAAAGAACAACTTTCTGCATATTTGAATTATTACTGTCATCAAAATCATACAAATATGGAAATATGATTGCCAGAAGCACATAAATCAATGATCAGCATGGCCTCAAAATCCAATAAATATGTAGAGTTAAATACTTTAAAATGCAAATTGTGCCTGATGATTTGCATATGGTGGAGTTTAAAGGAAATTTGTTGCTTAACAACCTCTAAGGTAGCAGTTAGGGCTGTGGGTAAACATAGATTTTTTTCTTCATCATTGGTCAAGTTGCAAGATTTGATAAATGATGGGAGACTGCTTTCCTTGGTTAAAATGACTGCACTCTTTACTGAATCCTAAAACTGCCTTCAAGTCATCTGAATAATTAAGAGTTAATTATTCTTCATCCATCTAGATCAGAAAAGGACAGATTTAGGGAAGGAATTTATAATTTTTGCCTCACGTCCTGTCATGTCGTAATATGATAAACTAAACTGACTCCAAATAATATCTAGTGACCTTATAGTAATTAGGCCTCACAAAACATTTTTGTTGCAGTTTTTTAATTACTTACATCGATTCTAGAAACTACACATTAACAGACTTATAAGTTTAATTGTCTCCAAAGAAAGCACTATAAGATGCGTGTCCCATTGCTATTATGTTTTAAGTTCCTCACTGTGGACACACACCAGCGCATCATGCCAGCTTCCGTGTGTTCGTTCCTTCCGCAACAGCAAGCTAGGACTCCGAAAATGTTGTTAGTGGAGATTATAGACACGTTGGGAAAAATTATTTTAAGAAGTTATGTGGAAAGGGTAATGAATCTTTCTTCACCTATTTTAATTTGAAGTATTAAAATAATAAGCCTGTTTAAAGGACTTCATTTTCTCATGATTAATATAACGATGGAACAGATAGCTCGTGCAAATTTACCAATAATACACATTATTTTAAGAGGCTGAAAAAAGGCAACCGAAAGTTAAGAAATAAACTGTTTCATACTATTGTCTGCTGAAAGCAGATGGCATGGAATTCACATAAAAAGCCAGTGTCTACTTAGTGAATTTTTTACCAAACGATTTTCTTTGAGAATAGAGTGTTTTGTGAATGTTTACTGATCACAAGAAGAATTGTAATAAAGAAATCAATATGCATGATCCCTTCCCATGCCGTACAGCGGGGTTACACTGTTAGGTTAAACACAGACAGCATTCCTTTTCAGAAAATCAATTTGCTGTGTAGCCTGCAACAGCCCTTCTCCTCGCCTGAGAGTCATTTTATGTTGTGCTCACAGTAAATTCCGTATTGGCACCTGCAAATAGTATCGACTTCTAAAAGGCTATAAGCTCAGTAACCTGACTTCAAGAAGAAAGGCCCTTCCTAATAAAAAAAAATGCTATCTATTTTTTTATATTTGGTCACAAA
Source organism: Rousettus aegyptiacus (assembly GCF_014176215.1). Lineage (NCBI taxonomy): Eukaryota > Metazoa > Chordata > Mammalia > Chiroptera > Pteropodidae > Rousettus > Rousettus aegyptiacus. The sequence goes on from NW_023416287.1 coordinate 91,831,540, forward strand.
CAGGTCATTTCAAAAAAGCCATTGCTTGGTTTTCATATTTTAGCAGAAATGCGAAATGCGATTTTAGTGAGGAGTATAATTTTTATATTCATTCATTATATCTGTTTACATTCTGACCCAGTGTTTCCACATTTCCAGTTTATCTGCATTTCTCAAAAGCACAATTTTTAGGCTAAGCAGCAGTTGTTGCTTATTTTGAAAAGTTGGAGTAAATTTGAAAAGATGAGATTATTTTATAGTTTGTCACTTGCCTCCATTTACAAACAAAAATTATTTTAGAGAAGGAAAAAGTTTACTAAATATTCAGAGCTACTTAGTTACTGTATATCACTGTTACTAAGGAAAATATTTTGGGGAAATGTGTGAAAATGGTTCATTTTTAGATCTTTTTACTCCTCACGCAGACTTGGGCTCCTAAAATGCTTCGGCCATTTTTGATGTAGCTGTGTAATTGAAAAGGCCAACCCTTCCGTTAACGGTCATATTTTTATGAAGTGGTTCTGCTGCATCCTGACTCTCATTTCTGTCAGCACAGTTAGAGTACATTAGAGTCACCCTGATCCGACTCGGCTGCCACACTGCGGTCTCTGTGTCTAAATCACATGGACGAGTTTGTTTTTCAGTGTGATCGACTGGCATGCAGCAGAGCGTCATGCCGTTCAGTCTTTGCAGTTTTGCAAGGTGCAGTCATTGTTCTTTGGTCCCTGCTTGTTTGACTTTGGCAAGACCTGTTCCCTAGGTTGCAGGCTTCTGACCTAGGCTTGTTTTGGTTAATGAAAATATGCATTTAGGTTGTAACTGAGAGGGCTTTCACCTGTGAAATCACACCCCAGCTTGCTGGAGGAATGATGAGATCTCTAAGACTGGGAATGTAAAACAAGCAGAGTAAATATTGCACGTGGTTTTTGCATTTTAATCAGTCTCTTGTCATCAGACCACCACTTACATTTGTGGAATCTTCACATAATAATGGACAGTGCACTGTAAGAGCCGATTATTTCATGAAATGCTTTTTTTTCAACTACATTTAGGTTTGTAAAAGTTCATAAGAATAAGGAAAAACCAGTAGGTTTAGTTAGGCTGTATATTTACCCATGTTTTAAATGTTTATAGAAACCTCTACCATTTAAAAAATACATTGTCACTTATAAAACGAGTTTTCTCTTTGAGAAAAACATTCTTGTAATAGGCACAAAATTATCCAAATAATAGTGTAAACCAAGCCAGGCATAGCAGCAGACAGAAAAATGCATTCAACCAGTAGGATCATGGATTTGTTTGATTCAGGTAATTGAAAGTGTTTCATACTATTATTGCAACTTGAAGGCTTGTTTAAGTGTCTAACTGTCAGTCACTTCGGAAGGTGAAAAGTATTCAATTGTCACTCTGTCAGTCAATAGGGATGAGAACTGTCTGCCTAATGGATTTCTTTACATAGATGTCTGCATGGAGGCAGAAGTAAAATCAATGTGTTGTCATGTGCGAGTACGTGCATCAAACTGCCAGGTGAATTGCAACTGTATTTCTGTAACGTCTACATCCTGGGCTTGTTTGTGGGAGGCAGAGGATGCTGTGCACGCGGGGAGGGCGATGCCCAGGTGGACACATGCGTTTGAGGAGAGCGTTTTTTCCTTTGACTTGGGTCCGTGAAAGCATGTGTGCTAACCTTTAAAAGGCAATCTCGTTTTACTCAGATTACAGTGAGTGGCTTCTTTGTATCATAGTGGCACTGCGCTTAAGAAACTTACATTTTAGGTACTTGTCAGTAAGGATATATTAGTATATATCACATGTAGAACCAGATGATACACCTGCATTGGAAATCACCTAAATTAGCGGTTCCTTTTTTTAGTAGTTTTATTAACAGCTGGAATAAAGACATAAAACCTTATCAAAATTTTTGATGAGAGAAACCTGGGAGTGATAGATCATTATGCTTTAAAATCATTAGAGAAAAATTGGTGACTAAAGCTAAGGAGAGTTGAAATAAATGTAAAGTCCTACATTTAAATGGGGGAAAAGTGACGAGGTGAGAATGGAGTGTGGGTCCTAGCTCGACCCAGCACATTATGTGACAGGTGAGCTGCGAGACGGGGCTGATGACAAACTAAGCATTCAGGGTGATAGTTCAGAAATGTAAACGTCTGTCGCATGTCGCTCTGGTCAGGTAATGCCTAAAATAATTCAGCCAATTCTTAGACTGTCGTAAGAACTCTGGCTACATAGAGGCCCTAGCAAGAAGGGTGGCCGAATGTGGAAAGATCTCACTTCACGTGGTCAGGTGAGGGGCCTAGCGAAGAGTTAGGGGGATCAGGCAGGGCGGAAGCAGCGTAACACAATCGCTTCTCGGGGCGTTAAGGGCCGCGGAGCCAGGAAGGACGTCTGCCGTCAGCCGAGGTGCTGGCCGGAGGTCCGACCACGTGTCAGCAGACAGGGACTTTCTAACAATAGGACACGAAGTTTCAGTAACTGGAAACGTTTGTGCAGAGGCTGGAACATGACGTGCGTGAAGATGACTTGGCCTGGCCCAGCTTATTGGAGGCATTGGCACTGCACAGAACAACATCGAACAAACGACAGTTGTCAATTGTCACCATAGTCTGCGAAGAGAAAGGACGTTTCACACACCAGAACCACTACACACGTGATATATTTTAGTCATTTTTAAACAACAAGTTTTTAAATCTAGTAAGTGATTTTTTAAAAAAACGAGTTAAATTGATGAAACAGCTTTAAAAGGGCCAGTGTGGGTGAACGCCGTCTTTTCTCCCACCCTGCTGCCCTTCGAGAGCAGTGTTCTTATTCTTGGCATCTGTGACCTTCTCCTGGAGGTGAGAGCTCGTAGGTTCCCCAGCACAGTCACAGGACGGGGGTGTCCTGGCACGGACGGCAGGTCCTGGGGCGCGGCGTGGCCAGGTCAGGCTGCTGGAGTGGGTGGCTCGTCCTGACGTGGGGGATCAGGAGGCCTGGGCTCCCTGGACCCAGGCCTGAATCTGGGCCCTGCCAATCCTGGTTATGTGACGCTGGCAACTTTATTTTACCAGGTTTAGCATCAGTTTTCTCCTCTGCGAAATGGAGAGATTTTTTTTTGCAAGAAATGAATGACACAGTATATATGAATTATCTAGCACTTTGCCAGGGAAAGAGTAAATAGTAAATTAGTTCTCCTTGGCACACTCCATCTTTAGTCTTTGACTCTGCGTTAAGATTGGTTTGGCTACCTGGAGGGGAAATATTAATTGACATGGGTGGCCATCTGACATAATATGACGCGAGTTTATGTCTAGCTCAGATGAAAGAAGTTTGAAGTTAGTCCGGAACTTGTGCTTTTTAATGTTATCGGAGAGCTAGGCCTCTGTCTTTTTGTTCCACTGTCCCCAGAGCAGGGCCTTCACCCTCAAGGTCACCTTACGGTCCACGACGGCTGCCGAGACACCAGCCACTGTGCGTGTGCTCCCGGCCGGGAGCACGGTGCGGTGTCGGAGGAGAGAGTCCTGTGCAGCCCTGAGTCACGGGTTGTCGGCTGGAGCTCGGTCGCAGGTGAAGTGACGCTGAGCAGCGCAGTGCTTGGGCTGGTCACAGTGCCCACGCTTCAGCGTCTGGGGAGGTCGAGGAGAACCAATGTTGGGAGCACTTACGGAGTGGGCCGTCCTGTTCATGCGACATTAATTAAACATTTTTTACTGCGATGTATGTATATAGCATCTGCTCATGTAATACACGTGTCCCACTTAGAGAATAATAATGAAACGACACCTGTGCCCCGCCCCCCCGTTTAAGAAGGAGAATGGCCCGTTCCTCGCAGGCCCTGGAGCCCCCTCCCACGCATGTCCCCCTTCGTCCCTCGCTGGTGACTGCTCTCGTGACCACATATTTGCTTGCCATCCATGTGGTTTTCTTTCTTTATCGCTTAACCTAGGTGTGTGGTCGTAAAATATGTTACTTGTTTGCTTAGTTTTTCCCTTCTGAGTGGTGAGCTCGGAGCTGAGGGCGAGGGAAGGGCCGTGTGGTCTCTGAGGCTGAAGGCCCACAGGAGGAGGGGACCGAAGTTCTCGGGTCGGGGTCCAGCTTCTGCTTCCTCGACGACAGAGGCCCCTTCCGGCTGCTTGCTCTGCGAGGCCGGCCTCGGCGGCGTTACTCTGTGCCCCTCTCGGGAGCGGGGCGCCAGACGGCCGTGTTCCATGTCCGTGTTTTCTGTTTCCGCAGAGGTCGAGGCCAGCGTCTCTGTGGGCGAGCGAGTGTCCTCAGTTCCGTCAGGCCGCGGGAGTGGCCGTGGGACTCCTGATGGCCAGCGCCCCCGCCCGGACACGCTGCCTTTTCAGGCCGAGGCGCAGCTCTCGTCCTGCCTGTGGCCTGTCCCGCACATGTTTCCTTTCGGTTTTATTGAGATTGCGGCATGTAACACGTGTGAAGGTGTATGACATGACGATTTGCCACATGCATATACTGTGAAGTGACCACCGCAGTAAGTTCAGTGAATGCCTACTTTTTTATTTGCCTCTTAGTTTACCTCCCTCTGATGGCGCTTCTTGAGAAAAGGCTCACGAGAAGTGTCTTTGGACCAGGTGTGTCTGGAAATGACTTTATTTTACCCTTATAGTTGGTTGATAATTTGGCTGGTGTATTCATCAGTTATCCATTGTTACATAACAAAGTGCCAAAAGTCTGGCAGCTTAAAACCACATCCAGGTTCGTGGGTCAGAAGTGTGGACACAGCGTTGTGTCAGGCATCACAGGCGAAGTGTGTTCAGATGTGGTCGAGTGTCGCTGTGAAGCAGATGTTGCACATCTGGGAACACGGTCTGAGTCTTATGTCGAAACTGTGTCCCAGCTTCTTCCCGCGCTGCGTGCGCTCCCTGTTAGCAGTCCCTCGCGGGCTACTCCCATGGGAACGCCCCATTCCACTCAGGGTCAGCGGACGGCAGGGCGCTCCCCGCCTGTGCCCCGGTCCCAGTGTGCCCACTTCTCCTGTTGACGGCTACCGTGCCCCAGATTTGTAGGTGCGATAGTTTGGGGTCTTCCCCAACCCGGACTTCTTTATCCGTCACACTGGGTCACCTGGCCGTTTCCGCCGATCCTTCAAGGGCTCGTTCTCATGCCTGTCCCCTCTCGCTCCTCCCCATGTCCCATCTCTTGCCCAGGCGTTGCCACGTGGCCTTCACCATGTTCTCTGTGGTCCAGCTGGCATGGCGCCGTTGGCGATGACCAAACCAGAGCTTTGACCCTGCTGAAGCTTTTACAGGAGACAATAAAGTGCCCTTCTTTTGTGTATTACACTGAGTCTAAAAACCTTGCAGACTTAACTGTCCTTCCCCTCAGCCTTAATGACTGACTATAAAGCACGGCCTGTCACCTAATTGCCAGGTACAGCGCTTTTACTGATCGACAACTTGTAGTAACGATGACAACAACTGTCCCTGTTAGTGGAGATGCCCGACGTAGGCCGTGTACTCATCTTTTGCGCGTATTGTTGAACTTAACCTTACAGTGACTGCGTGAGGTAAGCATTGTCATCCCTAGAGTAGAAAAATGGAAACTGAGACGTAGGTGAAGCGGCTTCACCGAGCGTTGTCGAGGTTGGAGCTGGCATTCAGCTTTCTGACGAGAAGGAGCAGAAATTCCCCACCTCCTCGTTTGACAAGGCCTGCGGAGAACATGTGCTGTTCTAATTTTAGCAGTTACATTGTTATTAATGGAATTAAACCACATTTTAAGTGCTCTAACCTGTGAAAGTAACATTGTTTCACGCAGAACATACTACTTTCACCATTTTAGTTACTTTGAGAAATCCACTGAAGCAAGGGTTTATCAAAATGTTTGCCTTAGTCCTCATAGTCATCTTTGTTCTTGTTTTTCTGGAGCTGACTGATTCATCAGTAAATTAAAGGAATGATTTCCATTTCTAGGATTCTTTACTGCAGTGGGCTGTTCTGTTGTTAATTGAAGTTGCGTCTCAGTAGCCTTTGCAGTGTGAGTGCAGAGACCCAGAGTGTGTAGTTAGTTTGCGGGGTTCCCCATTCTGCACCCCCAACGTGGCATCTCTCCTCCCTCAGACCGTTTGTCTCACCGCCTCCCAATGTGCCTTCTTGGTTTTAATCGACCGATGTTTATTTAGCACATTTTAAGTCCCTAGCACTTACTGCGGATATAGGATACATGGACGGGACTTACATTAGAAATAGAAAATGTGATCTGTGGACTTTGTTCATGTTTTTCATGTTGATGTCTCATGCGTGAAGTTGCCGTTTCTATTTCAACGTGTAGATGGTTTCTCCTTCAGGACTTCGCTAAAGAATCAGATCCCTGAATCTTTCCCATTTAATAGAACTTGTGTCGGTTTAGCAATACCATTGATTCATTCGTTTTGGTTCTAATATTCCATCATTTGGGATATAATATCATTAAAAAGAGCAAACTCTGCCCTCACCTATACCCCCCCCCCTTCTATATTTATGACTGTGGCCTAGCCTTACTCCATATTCGCTAATTACATTTTGCTGTTTTTATTTTTTGAGGTATGGTTGACAAATAACATTAGTTTCAGGCGAATAGCATAGTGATTCAGTACTTGCATATATTATGAAGTGACCACCACAATACGTCTGTCACCGTACATAGGTATAAACGTTTCTTTCTGGTGATGAGGACTTTTAGATCTACTCTTGGCAGCGTTCGAATGTGCTACACACTACTGCCGCTGTCGCTGTGTGGCTCGGACACGCCCAGGACTGCCTCCGTAGCTGGGGTTTGTCACCCTGACCCCGCCCGCCGCCGGCCTCCGCCCCAGTGGCTCGTGGTCTGCGCCGCCAGGTCACATGCCCTTCGGCAGCTGGACTCGCCTTCGTCAGAAGGAGCCGAATGGTGGCCGTCCTTTCGTCCTCTTCTCTTACGTCTGGTACCGCGGACTCAGGTAGCTGTCGTACTTGCCCGACCCGCCGACTGGGACGCGGGGGGCGGGCAGAGGCCGCCTCGCAGGGCCTCTGTGGTCTCCGTGTGCGCCCGCCTCGCTGCTGCGGCCGCGTCCCGTGGGCTTGGGTCAGCTGCGCCGGCGCGGCCCAGACCCCGGCGGCCTGCGGGACGCCCCGGAGCGTCCGGGGCGGGCGGATGGGGCATGGCGCTGGGGCCGAGCCACCAGCGGTGCCGGGGTGGCGCCCCTGCCCCCCCCCCGTCCGGCCGGCGCGGCCGTGCGCCCCCGTTCCGCGGGCCCCGCTGTTGGGGATCCGGGCCGAGAGGCCAGTCTCTGTTTCGGTCGTTGCTTCCTCGTGTACCTGGCGCTTAGCAAGTGCTCAAGGTCAGTTGCCGGGCGGAAGGGCGGCCGAGCGGGCGCCTCGCGGCCTCTGCGCTCTGCGGCCGCGGGCCGCGCCGGTCGCCCGGTGCCGGCCGCGGGGACAGGCCCCGCCTGCGCTCCGGCCGCGGGGCAGCCTGCGTGGCGCAGACTCAGCGAGCACTGCCCCCGGCGAGCACGGACGAAAAGGTGTGACCGCAGCAGCGAGCAGCTGAGCAGGCCCGTCCGGACTTCCGCCGCTAAGGTGCAGACACGGGGTGTTGAGGCCACTGGCTCTCGGGGGCCCGGAGAGGCCCCGTCCCTCTCCTCAGCCTGCTCTGACGAGAGCCCGTTCTCTAGCCAGTGTCCCCAGGCCGCGGTGGTGGCGCAGGGCCGTGGAGGTGTGCGCGGCCGCGGGGCCCCGCCCCCGCCGGGCGGGGATGTTTTTGGGGGGTTCCTGGCAGGTGGGCGGGGCGACTGCCAGTTTACCCGACACTAAGGTTCTAGGAGTCTGTGTTTTTATGACCTTCAGTTGAGATCTTGATCGTGTTGGAGCTATATTTAAAATTTTGTTTAATTAGTTTTAAAGAACGCCAGATTAATTTCCAAAGATCATGGAGGAAGTAATATGGTTCAATGTAATATAATTATTAAAATCACAGAGTTTGGTGCCTTTCGTGGCTAATTTTGTGTGTCGTGTTGACGGGGCTGGGGACGCCCAGGGCGCAGGGGAAGCTGAGTGGTGGGCTGAGGAGGGGGACTGCCCCCCAGTGTGGGCGCGTGGCATCCAGCCTGTCTGTCGAGGGCCCTGGAATACCATCAAAAGGCAAAGGAAGGGCAGAGTCCCTCTCGTGTTTCAGCTGGGGCGTCTTTCCCTGGTCTGGGGCACCAGGCTGAATGCCGCCGCCGGCTTTCCTGGTTCTCCAGGTTGCAGATGGCGATTGTGGGGCTTCTGTAAGCGAGGGAGCCAATTCCGATCATAAATATCATGTGTGTATACGTGCACACACACACGTATACACACATGCACACACACCCATAAACATATACACATACACAAATACACATATATACCCACATACGCACATGCACGCACACATACACATATGCACAGATATGCACATACACGCATACACACATGTACGCATGTACACGCATACACACATGCACACGTGCACACACATGCACACACATATTTGCACGCACACATGTATATACCCCACGGGTGCTGTTTCTCTGGAGAGCGTGGACTCACCCGTGAACGTCCCAGCTCAGCTCCCCTCAGGCCCTGCTGAGGTAGGTTTAGGATCAGTGTGTATGGACAGTAGGATTAGGATAAGCAGTGGCTTGAAAATAACAACAATTTATGGCTTTTATGAGCTTAGTGAATGTATTATTTTTATAAATAGATTTTTAGCCTTCTCAGGGGAAAAAACGCACAAAGTAATTGCGGAGCCCTGCTACGGCTCCGCTCTGAGTGAGGGCGGGGGTCGGGGGACCACTGGGGAGACGCGGGGACCGCGTTTCGGGGTCTGCCGCCTGCAAGCGGGAGTGGCCGGGACTAGCCGCCGGGCCTTGGGCGCGGCGCTCGCCCGCTCCCGTTTCCGCGGCTGTGCGGCCGTCGGTAGCCAGGCCGCCCTCGGAGGTCGCGTGAGGACCCACTCGCCTCGTGCCGCGTTTAGCGGAGGGCTCGCACGTGCACGATGCTCAGCGAAGACATTTGTTTTAAGCTTCTCTGAGCTATAGGGCAAATAACAGTTCTTCTTATTAATTGTAGTAAAATGCATATCACATAAAATTTATCATCTTAACCAATTTTAAGTGGACAGTTCTCTGGCATTAAACACATTCACATTGTGCATCAGTCACCACCATCATTTCAGAACTTTTTCCATCTCACGAACCTGAAACTTCATCCCCACTGAGCACTGGACTCCCCACTTCCCCTTCTCCCCCAGGCCCTGGCAGTCACCCTTCTACTTTGTCTCTCTGAATTCGACTCTTCCTCATAAGTGGAATCAGACAGTATTTGTCCTTTTGAGACTGACTTATTTCACTTGGCATAATGTCTTCAAGGTTTATCACGTAGCACGCATCAGAACTTACTTCCTTTTCATGGCTGAGTAATATTCTATTGTATGGATATACCACAGTTTGTTTATCCATTTATCCTTGGATGGCTGCTGGGATTCTTATACCTTTTGGTTATTGTAAATAATTCTGAATAGCTGTTTCCTAAAGAAGTGAAAAAAAAAAAAAGACCCTGGAAATAGAAGTTTAAAAAAATAATTTTGGTCTTTTTTAATGAGCCTACAATTATCTAAAAAAGAAAATGGAAACATGGAGACTTTTAGACTCTCCCTGGGTTCTCATTTTTTTCTTGCTTCGAGCTTCTTTGTGATTGTGATATGAGGAGAATAATGACAGATTATTTTGTTTTCTCACTGCGTTTCCCAATTTACCTTAGTAAAGGTTTTTGGCTGTTCTGTTTGCATTGGAAGAGTATAAGCAGAAGAAAAGAAAGCATGAAGTTAATATTTCTGGGGAGCTGCGTTGTATGAGGACGCGTGTGCTCGTGTGCTCGTGGGCAACGCAGGTGCTGCCTGCGTGGAGTCACTGTCCTTCATGGGCGTTCCGAGAGGATGGCGCGTGGCCCGTGGATGCGTTTCCTGTGGCCGAGGAAATAAACTACCCCAGACTCGGTGGCTTTGAACTACATGAATTCTTGGAATTCTTGGAATTCTGACCTGCGCAGCCATCTTATGGTTGTGGAGGTCGGAATTCCAAGGTCATCTTCCACAGGCTGAGAGTAAGACGCCCGTACAGTTGGCTCCTTCTCGAGCCGGGGGCGGGGGGGGGGGCGCCGTCTCCGTGCCTTGCCCAGCGTGCGTTCCTTGGCTGGCGGCCTCTTCCTCCAGCTTCCGAGCCGGCGGAGCAGCAGCTTCAGTCTCGCAGCCTCCGCTCGCCCTGTGTCACCTGCGAGGTCTCTCGTGATGACGTCGAGCCCGCCCGGCTAACCCGTGGCAATGGAAAGATCCTTACTTTAGTCACATCTGCAAAATCCCTTTTGCCCTGTGAAGAAACATGGTGACAGGTTCCAGGGGTCGGGACTGGACCTCTTTGGGGGCCCGTTACGCTGCCCACCACGAGCAGTGTTCACAGTTGTGTCACACGTGCATTTTCTTGAGAGCCCGGAAAGTCAGTAGGTGCTATTAGAGGGTTGGCTCTAGTGTAAAAATCCCGAGGGTTAAAAAAGACCCGATTCATTGCGGCCTAAATATCCTTGCATTTTAGAGTCACCTTTGTATCCATGATCCATCGTTATTTACTTAAAATTTTACAATAGCAGTCATAGGTAAATAGTTAGAACACATGGTTCCAAATATTTACATGTCATCGATGCTCTCTGACCTACCATTTAAGGAAGCTATTAATGTATTCTAGAAAATACGCACCCATAATTTTAAATGTAAAACAGTCCGCACAGAAGCTGAAATCTCTGTATCCCGCGTATTTAGCGAAGAACTAAATACGATGTGTTCTGTGATCATTCCAAGTTTGGTGCTTTGCTTCGCTTGTATAAGGATTCAACTAGCTGAGATTTCGGGGGACTCTCAGACTTTTGTTTGTAACTCTTCTGTAGGTGCCATCTCCACAGGCACCGCTTCTTACTAGGTCCTTGAGCAGGCAGGCCCTCTGCCCGGCACACCCCGGGCACCAGCGCGCTGCGGCGGGGGCGCACCAGCTTCCGGCGCCCAGCAGCAGCCCGCCGCTGGGTTCCAGGAGTTCCGTGCGTCAGTCTACACACTTCCGGTAGCTTGAAATCGGGAGTATTTACACCATGGAAATGAGCAAACGTCAGCAGTCAGGTCCCCCTCCCGTCCCCCGAGAGCTGGCGTGCCAGCTCATGGCTGCCTGACATTATTCAAGCACATGGCTCATTATTGCTGAGCTACCAAAATTCAGTACAGCTGTCCGCTTTGTCCTTAAAAGACTTCTTTTTTTCTTGGCCTTTCTGACACCATATTCTGGAATTTTGTTTTTGTTTTCGTTTTATCAACTCACTCCCTGCTCCTTCTCACATGCCCTCTCGCTCCCCACTTCTGCCTGGCTTGTGACAGTGCTTGGTCTGGGAGCTAGTCCCTCGTCTGTGCGTACCAGGGATCAGCAGCCTTCCTTCAAGGGGACAGGTAATAAATGTTTCACACTTCGTAGGTCACGTGGTCTCTGTCGTAACCACTCAGCACTGAAGTTGTCAAAACAGCCACAGGTGACGTGAAAATGAATGAGGGATGTGGCTGTGTCCACAAAACTTTATTTCAGAAACAGGTGGCCAGCTGCCTGTGGCTTGAGTGGCTTAGTTTGCCAACCTCTGATCCATTTTCCCCTTGGGCGATTCTCTGTGCTAATCACCAAGTTTATGTCTCTCTCTAGCCCTGATTTTCTTTTTAGCACCAGATGTGTGCATTTTATTGCTTGTTTGAAATGTTCACTTGGCTGTTCTGAAGGCATCTCAAACTTAATACGGTCCAAATGGAGTCCTGTTTCTCTCACCTTTTCTCCTGCTTCCTCCAATGTCCTCTTCGCTCACTACTCACTGCCCACATTGGCCTTAAACTTGCCCAACCCGTTTCTACCTGGGGACCAGGTGTCTTTGCGCTGGTTCTTTGTCTCTGCTGCTTTGCGCAGGTCTTCTGGTGGCCGGCTCTTTGTCAACACTGGGCTGTGGCTTTAGTTGCCTTGTTTGACCACCCACTTCTCATTTACCGTCTTAATTTTCTTCATGTAACCACTTACCTCAACGTACTTTGTGTATTAATTTCTTTCTTTACTGTCAGTACCCTCCCACTTGACTGTAAGTTCTCTATGAACAGGAACTATGCATATTTTTTTTAGTGCTTGCCTTTTTAAATGATTTCAGTTAGTCACAGCCTAAACGTAAATTTTAAAACTTCAAAGTCTTCAGACACGCGTTAGCTTGTTTATTAGATAGTTAGGTCTGCGGTTGGTGTTGGGAGTAAGAAGGGGAAGAGACGCCGGCCTGGGTATTCAGAGACCACGGCACAGGGTGAGCCAGTAACCCCGACGCCGTGAGGGGAACGTGTGCAGGGCCCTGCGGCAGGGTGGCCCGTCTTGCTTTGGGCGCAAGGCAGAGGGGCCACTGAAGTGGGGGTGACAGCACCTCTTCCCTCTGTAGCCTTCGTTTGTTTGTTTTTGCTCACTTTCCTTCATCATTAAGTGCATTATCAATAAATCTAAGACGGTCATTGGACGTTTACATTCCTGACATTTTGTGTGTCTTGGATGTCGTATTCCAGACCTTGCATCTGTGTCGTAGTCTTTACATTGTTAGATTCATTCTGAAGAAGCTTCGTGGAGATGGCTTTGATAGTCCCTAACGATTCCCATCCTGAGCAGCATCTTCTCATGTTTGCCAAGCAGAAGCTGCCACTTTCCATGGTGAGAAATGCCACTTGGAGGTAACTTCAGAGGCATTAAAGATTCTCGGATGTGACACACAGTTTTACACACAGCAGGTGACTCCTCGGTTGGGTGACTACCCAAAGGACCTATGGACCCGACTGTTCACTTGGAGAAGTGTGGTCAGAAAATCAGGGGACCGATAAGTGTGCGCTGGGTGTCGTCAGCGTGGGGCACAGGGCAGCATTCCCTCTGGCTGCTGCACCCTTGGGGTGCGGGGTGCTCCTTAGCTCCAGGGTGGCCTGTCTGCACTGTTCTTTTCCAAATGGGGTAAACGTTTTAGCGTGGTCGCACGGCTCTGAAGTTTCCTGGTCTGATGTTTCGGGGCCGGGATGGTTTCACAAGCTGCTTTAGGAAGTCTCAGAGCAAAAGTAGCCTACTGGAAATGATCAAAGCCTCTTTTTTTCTTTTCTTTTTTTTTTAAACACTGCAACTGAGAATTTGGTTATTATGATTCCATCTTGGGCTCTAGCCAAGATAGTTTTCTTATTTGATGTAACATAAGAGCTTTATAATATCATGAATTCATATATCAGGACTGCAGTGTTTCTCTATTTCAAGTTCTGATATTTTTCTTACAGTTTAGAAAGATAGATTTAGCCTTGTTTCTAATGGCATTTACTAGAAACATCTCGTGGATTGGCTCAGTAAACTTTGTGTTCACAGGCACATTTTACAGCTGGCTGGGCTGTGCTTTGGTGTGTCGTGCTGATGCATACAGTGTGGGAACGTGTGTGTGTGAGAGTGTGCACACTTATGTCTGTAAGAAGTATATGGTGGGTTCTTTTTCAGGGTTTTGAGTGGGTGGGCTCTAATATTGGTTTCTGCTTGTTGATTGGTTAGCGTGTGTTAGTATGTCCTTGCTAAACTACTGGTTCAGCTCTCTGAAGATGTAATTGTAACCAGGTGTGTAAGGTCGGGGTGGAAAGCAGTTTTATGGGGCTTTTGTTCTAATGGCGTGTAACAAATCACGGGGAATGGGAGTCATCAGCAAAAGGCACTTTGTAAAGCAAAGGTGGAACAGTGTGCAGCATTGCGAATTTTGCAGAGTAAAAGCATTTGTTGCTGTCGGAATCTTAAGTTTTTGATTTAGTTTATTCTTTAATAGTATATATGTGTTTTTGCAATTAGGAATATCTTGTATCGTTTATAGGATTTCATTTCTTTTCCTAGAGAAATAGGATTATTCTGGAACAGCTATAAGATCTGGTATTAAACATTTAGAACTAACATTAGCTATCATTAGCCATGGGGTGGTTTGTGTTTGGCTTCTTTGACTAAAGAGAGTATCAGAAAGGTTTGGATTTTTTTTTTTTTCTAGAAAACACACCTGAATTTTGAGACAACTACGCAGTGCTCTCTTTCTTCTCTCTTGCACTGTTCTTAAAGCCAAGTCTCGCAGCGGGCTGTTCGCTTTGTCTCGCTGTGTGAATGCGTGAGTTGTGTTTGTGGAACATACAAACAGTTCGTTGCTTGAATCCAGCATTTGTGACTTATGGCCAACATGTAGCCCTCATTTTCTGTGAGAATGATCCTTATTGTCTTTGTGTACTAACTCGGTGCAGAAGCACTTGTCTATTTTGAGCTAAACCAGACCTCTTGTAAAAAGAATCAAATTATTTCATCATGTTGAAAATGAAAAGCTATAATTACTTGTAATTAGGCTTCAGAATTTTTGAAAATTGAGGAATTCTTTTCCAGAGGTTTAAGATCACTCCAAATCAGTGCCTTTGCAAAATAGGAAATAATTTTCTGTTCAATTTGAAATTGATTTAATTTATGCCTTTGACAGCTATTCTGCTTTGATATTTTTGTAGTGGAAATCATAGAACTGTAGTGATTAGTGCTGTGTTTTCTGTGATATTGCATACTAGTTTGTTTAAAACGTGGTCTCCCGCTTTTCACAGGTTTCTGTAAGGTCCGGATTATAAAAGATGTTTAATACGTATTTTTGAGCCCCACATGAGGATTTTTGTTAATTTTTTCAGAGGTTTCTAAATTTTCTAAAAGGAAAAAGTGAGGGTTGTCATTTATTCTAGAGTAACAGATTTTTTTCCCCCTAGATAGTGGGAAATCTGTAAAAACTTCCGTAATTTGTTTTTTAAAAAGAGTTTTAAGGTAAAGCAACCTTCCTCTCTAATTTCTAAGGTTAAATTTCAGAAGTTAAATATAACATCATTTTACTAGTATCTTATTGATTCTTAGAATATATGTTTTTAAAAAGATAAATACTTAATATTTTATATTAAAATTCTCAGGATAAATTTTACTTATTTCATATCTCCTGTTCTGTATTTCCTAACAGCATACCCACTTTCAGTTTTTAGAACAATTTCATCAGGGAAAGAATTCTGTTCTCTAAAGAGAGTTTTCTTGAGAATATACATATTGTAAACTGAGTATTTTATTGTAAACTGAATTATTTTTGCACAATGGTTCGAAAAACAAATAATTTGAATGGGCTAAGTTTAATCAGTTCACGGAAACTAAGGAGTAGCTAAGTTTAGGAGAAGCTCCTGTGGACACTAGAGGTTGCCCCTTTGTTTAATGAGTTATGAGGGAGTGAGTTCTAACCTTGGTTGTCTTTTAATTCTAACTTTTGACACTTCCTAAGGAATCCCCCACACTGTCAGCACTCAGCAGGTGGCACCCCTTCTTTTCATCGTTTTGGCCTTCGGAGCAAATATGCCTGACTGTAAATCTGCATTTCCTCGGCCAGTTCATTTCATTGGAATGCTGAAAAGATGGATCAACTTAAACATGTTTATTGTTTTCTGGTTTTTAAATGTAAGGACGCGATGACACCAACTTTTCACTGTAAAAATAACGTTAAATGTGTCATAGCCGTGGGGTTTTTCGCCTGCGCTTTTCTTCAGATTAGGCGTCTGTAACAGAGAAAGTCACGGCTGTAATGTGGGCTGAAAGGTTCTTGCTGGCACGGCGGCCTGCCGTGTGTTCTCAAGGAGCGTGGGGGCCCTGGGTTCTGATACCGCGGCGTTGGTAGGGGGTCCGGGATCGGTGCCGGGCCCGGCAGACCCCGCGGAGCCCCCCGCGGCCTCGCCCGGCTGCGGCCGCCCTGGGCCCTCGAGAGCGCACGCGGGAACGTGGCGGCACCCCGGGCCCTCCGTCCTGGCTGCCCGCGCGTGCCGGCGGCGTCGCGGGGTGCGGGCGCGCGGGGAGTGGGCTCCCGCCGAGGGGACGCGCGGCCCGCTCTCCCGCCTCGCGCGCTGCTGCACGCCGCGGCCCTGCGTTCGCTTCTGTATCCCGGAAACTTTCTTTCTGGGCAATGTAGGCACAGGACTCCCCCCCGGAATGCTGTGTGGCCCCCTCCAGATCACCGGGGAACCGGAACCTGTGCCTTGTCCCAGACGGCGAGGTCGCCAGGTCACGCTCCTGCGTGAGCGCGCGGAGCGGGCCGAGGCCGCCCGGTCGAGGCGAGCTTTGCTCCTCACCTGAACTCCTCGCCGCGCCGGACCGTGCCCCCTGCCACTGCCCAGGGCCAGTCAGGCCTCTGCCTTTTCCGGGGGCCCCTTCCTTTCCCCCCATTCTCTCCCTGATCCAGCCTGTGCGCTATGTTGGTGCAGGCCGTAAAACCCGTATTTGATTGTTTCCCTTTTATTTGAAAATCTGTAATGGCTCTTCATTACTTGTAAAATTAAAAAAATTAGCATGGAATTAAGGCTGACAATCTGGCACCAACCCTCGAGAAGAATGTGGACTGTCGTTCCTGAAGCCGTTGCAGTCATTATGTTTCAGGCGTTCGGTTGGAAAGCATGAGTTCTGTGACAAAGTGTTTGGAAGGCGACGGGTTAAACAAAGTTAAAATTTTTTTATCTTAGATGTTTTAGTGTTCTCATTTGCAAGTCAGTTGTTAAGAAAGTGATAATTTATATATATTACATATCATATATAGTATGTAAATGTGTGAAATACTTCATTTAACCAGTAATTATTGAGCACTTAGGGACCAGGGGACCAGTACTGTTGCAGATGCTGAGGTTATAATAGTGAACAGACAAAAACATTTGCTCTTATGGAATTTACAGTCTAGTGGGACAGATAGACAATAAAATGGATAAAATACTAAAACCCGTACTGTGTGGAACGGTGCTGTGTGCTAAGGGGGAAGAGGATAATGCTGGGGGGTAGGGAGGTGGGGGGTTGTGGGGTGCGGGGTACAGGAAGCGGTGGGGAAGGCGTGGCTGTGGAAGGTGTGAGTGGAAAGGGTGATGTCTGAATAAAGATATTCATCACATTATCCTTTAGTAGTTTTGAGAATCGGGTAGAAATAGTTACATGTGTTTTTATCATGAAAAATTGTGGCATTATATAAGGCATTAAACAGAAAGATAATTCAAGCCACTATTAAACTAATATCTATATGTGTCTTTGTAAATTGGTGCTAATGGTCAGTATAACTCAAAATATTTCAGATTCGGAATTTAACTTGTACTCATTTATTACAAAGTCAATACTTAGCTTAAAAATTAAAAAGATTAGTAATTAAAAGGTTTTCAAAGAAATGTACTAATGTTACGACCCACCTAATATCATATGGTTTCAAAAATGCCATGAAAATGGTTTTTTCCCTTTATATTTATAGTGTACAGATAGCTTATTCTTCTACTACTGTTAATTAATACTTTCATAGTAATTATAGAATACTTTAAATATACATTATTCTTCTGAATTTAAAAGATCAGGCTTTTTAAACAAATTCATTTAGAAGGATAATAGAACTGACCTGCACTTCTATAAATTCTTTAACAATTTTTTTTAAAGATCATCAAAAATAATCTTCTAAAAATACTTTTTTTTGTCTGTGGGCTGCAACATTCCGCAACACTTCTCAGCCTCTTTACTCCTCAAGTTTGGTCATAGCTACGTGCTCGGGGGTCATTGTTTTCCACCAAGGGGCGATTGCCCTGGAAAACATGCAGTATGTTTCTCCTCAGTCATACGCTGCAGACTGGAACGTAATGCCAGCTTGTCAAAAGGACACGCAGCAAAAATGGCAAATATAGGTACGTTGTCAGACACTATATGCAGTGTTCAGAATATGTCACTGGCTCTGTCGTGCAGGTGACCGGCAAATGTAAATGGGAGCCCGTCAGCTCTGGGGCACATTCTTGCAGCCGAGCAGTAACCTTGACAATGACGTGGAAGCCGTGGACATGGTGGAAATGAGGAAAAGTTCGAGGGTGTGGTTAATAGATGGTCAAAGTCATTGTTTTGGACAGATTTCTCTTATAAAATGTTTGCGGTTTAATCAGAATCCGACTCTACCGCCAGTGACCAAATTCATCCGGATGCCAGAATTGCCTGTTTGGCATTCTTGTTAATGTAGATTAATGACAATTAACAGCTTTATTGAGATATATTTTACAGAACATGTTCACCTTGCTAAAGTGTACAATTCATTAGTTTATAGTATATTTAGAGATTGTTAAGTCATCATTGCAATCTAATTTTAGAACATTTTCATCATCCCTCAAAGAAACCAGTAACAGATATGATTTCTATTGACAACATTATTGCTATATGGAAATAAGAACTTACCATAAAAATTAGTTTTTCTCACTGAAGTGTTTATTGTGTATTGATAACAAAAATTTAGATTCAGAACCTAAGCTGAAATCGTATATGTAAGTTCTCAATTTTTAAATATTTAATACATTTAATATTTAATTTTTTGTAATTTAAAATATATTCTTGTTTTCTCATATCTCTTGGAATGCAGAAGAGCAAAATATAAAATTGTGCTGTCGGAGTAGATAAATGTAATCTCTTTGTTTTGTTTTTTGTCTTACTGTCTTCCCCAAGAATTTTCATTTGTTTATTCATCCTTTAAACCAAGCATTTTCATGTGTGTGTGTGTGTGTGTGTGTGTGTGTATGTATATATCTTTAATTTTGTTGAGATTAAGCTTCAAAGTTGACTTCAGAGTTGACGACATATTTCCAAATAGTAAAATCATAATTTCAATAATCCGTGTACTTTTTTTCTTCATCTATTTAAATTCAGGTATAATTTACATTTAGTAAACATTTGCTGTGTTTTGTGTACCGTTCTGTGAAGCTTGATAAACTTACATCCTCCCGGGACCTCGGCCACAGTCAGGACGTAGGCCACTCCCTAACGTTCCCCCACGCCGCTAGTCCTCCCCCCCCACACCGGGCCCCCCACACCGCTGACCCCTCACCGGCCGCTGCAGTTTGTCTTTTCCAGAGTCTCATCTGATGGAGTCATGCCCGCTGAGTCTGCTGTCTTTCACTTAGTGTGATGCAGTGGTTCACAGCGGGCGCGTGTTCGCTCCACAGGGGACATTGGGCAAAGTCCGGTGACATTTTCGGTTGTCACAATTGGGTGGGGAAGGTGGTGAAGTGCTACTGGCATCTAGTGGGTAGATGTCAAGGATGCCGCCAAAGTTCCTGCAGTGCCTTGGACCGCCCCCGCGGTAATGACACACCTGGCACAACGTGTCCGTGGGGGCGAGGCCGAGAAGCCCCGCTACGACGCGTTTGAAACCCGTCCGTGTTGTTGCGTGCGCAGTAGTTCATCGCTTCTTATGTTTGAGGTTTGGCTGTACCACAGTTGGCTTGGATGTTCCCAAGTTGAAGGCTATTTGGATTGTTTCCAGTTTGGGGAGATTATGAGCAAAGCCCGTAGAAACCTCATCCCTGTAAATACCTAGAAATGGGATTGTGAGGTCCCGTGGTGTGTGTTTAATTTTATAAGGAACCGCTAAACTTTTCCAAAGTGTATTTACCATGTTACATTACCACTAGAATGTATGAAAATTCCAGTTGCTTCTATCTTATCTACACTTTGTCTTGTCAGATTTTTTTATTTCAGCCAGTCCTCCAGGTCTGAGGTAGTATCTCACTGTGGTTTGATTTTGCATTTCCCTTAAGACCGATTATGTGGAGCTTTTTTTAAGTGCTTATTTGCTATTAGTACTCTTCTTTGGTGAAGTGTTAGATCTTTGGTACAATTTTTAAAATTGGATTGTTAACTTTCTTATTATTGAATTTTAAGACACTCTGGACGTAGGTCATTTTCAAATATGTATTTTGTACATATTTCTCCCAGTTGGGGCCTGTGTTTGGCTTTTCTTTCCAATTTCATTTAAAGAACAAAAATTCTCAATCTTGCTAAAGTCTAATATATAATTTTTCTTTTTGGGTGTGTGATTTTAATTTTGTATCTAAAAACTCTAGGCCAAACTCCAAGGTCATGCAGATTTTCTCCTATTTTTTTTTTATAGAAAGTTTTTATAGAAGTTTCAGGTTTTACATTAAGATAAATTCATTTTGAGTTAATACTTTTTTTAATGCGTGGGATATGATTTTTTTTTTGGTTTTTGCATATATGCATTTTGAGTTTATAGAACAGTTCAGAGAGAATTGACATCGTAACAATATCGAATCTTCCAATCCATGAATGCTGTGCATCTCGTTTAGTTAGGCTTTTTCTTTCCTTCCTTCCTTCCTTCCTTCCTTCCTTCCTTCTTTCCTTCCTTCCTTCCTTCCTTCCTTCCTTCCTTCCTTCCTTCCTTCCTTCCTTATGCCTACAGCACCTGGTCTTCCTAGGTGGTCTCCCATCCAAGTACTAACCAGGCCCGACCCTGCTTAGCTTTCGCGATCAGATGAGATCGGGCTTGTTCAGGGTGGCATGGCTGTAGACAGGCCTTTTATTTCTTTCATCAGCATTTTGTGGTTTACACATCTCACACATATTTTGTTAGGTTTATTTAGAAGCATTTAATTTTTCTTCGTTCTATTTTAAATGGTGCTTAAAAAATTAATTTCCTCTATTTCTGTAGAAATACATGTCATGCGACCTGTGTATGCGCATGGATTTGTAAGCTATACTATACATTTGTAAACTAACGGAACAACTCATGGTATATCATTATTACTGTTGGCTTGCAAAGAGTCACTGAATCATCTCATCCCCTTGCATTGCGGATGCAGTCACTGAAAGTAAGACCAGGTAAGTGACCGCTTAAGGTTTCTGACTAGTTAATGGCACATGAAGCCACAGTCCAAGTCTCCTAAGCCCACTCCTCGTGCTTTATAAACTCAGCGTTGTGTGTTTGTGTGTCGGGGGTTGTGGTGTGAGGTACAGATCTCCAGGCAGCGTTGCCATTTAATCCAATCACGTGCGTTGTCGTTTCCGGTGTGATTTGAGAGCATTGAAAGCTTCCGCCTCAGGATTTCCTTTCTACTTTTTTTTGCCTCAGGAGCTGAAGTCGCCCATGTCAAAAAGGAAAATATCTCACAAAGGAAGCATAAGTCATTATGTTGTTCTGACCTTAATATTCTTTACTTTTTCAGAGATGTGGTATTTGTAGGTTGTGATGGCAGATAACAGCTGGGGGCTTGAGAGATAGGGCAGGACAGGTCCAGGCGTAAGTGGACCCAGGTGGGGTGCTGCCATGGTGGGAACCTCGTCCAGATGTCATCGTGAGCGCGCTGGGCACCAAGCTGTGAGACCAGTAGAGTGAAATGTAGAAATAGGCACCAAAAGGACACAGCGCCGAAAACCTCGCCTGGCTCCGTGATGTTTTTGCTAGTGCACCTCAGAAAAACAAGCTCTCCGCTTGTCAGACACTTGTGGTGTATCTTCGTCAGTAGAACTATGGATTAATTATCCTGAAATAAAAAACGGTTCCCGTGTGTAATGGTAGAAATAGTTTCCTTGTTACGTTATTTTGTCTGCCTTTTTTTATGAGACATGTTAGATACCATAGACCCTTAATAAAGGACCCCTGGATGACTAATCCATTTTACAAAGAAACATGTATAAAATAAACAAGGTTAGAGAAATGTAATTAACTCCATATCTTCAGGTCATAAAGGAAAATGATGCTAAAATAATCAATACTACCCATCTTATTAGAAATAAATGAGAAAATAATTTAGGAGAATGTTATCCAGTGTGAAAAGTTTTATTTAGTGTTCATAATTTTTGCCATGAAATTTAAAACATGGCCTTTTAGCCATTAGGATATTTGATTTTGAAAATAAGAAAGAATGTTAGGGAAAGAATCTATCTAGGGAAAGATTTGAAGTGTTCGTAATATTTTCCTTAGCAATTGTAGAAATGAGACACACTATAAAGTCACAGTAAAATTTGTAGAACAAAATGTGTTCCCAAATTTGGATACTTTTCCATTTATTTTGTTAGTATAAGAGCAGTGTAGTTTCTACGTCTGAACATGCAGACATAGCAATATGTCTCGTTTTCATTTTTGTTTAGTTTAAAATACTTTTCAATTTTTCCTTATGATTTCCTCTTTCTCTCCTAGATTAGTTAGAAGCATGTTGGTTTCCCAGATATTTGTGGATACCTTTGTGGATATCTTAATTTCATTATGAGAACATACTCTGTACGATTGAATCCTATTAAATTTATGGAGATTTCTTTTATGGCCCGTATGATTTATTTTGGTAAATGTTCAACATATACTTGAAACGAATGTGATTTTTCTGTTGCTGGGTGGAGTAAATTCTATAAATAAAAATTGTGTCCAGTTGGTTGATAGTGTCATCTTCTCTCACTGGGAGAGAATTCTTAGTCTCCCACTATTGTGGATTTATGTGTTATTCCTTTGAATTCTATCCAATTTTACATCATATTTTTAAAAGCTCTGTTATTAGGTGCATCTATTTTTAGGATCGTTATGTTTTCTTGTTGAATTGATCTTTTCATAAAAAAGTTTTTGAAAATGCCTTTCTCGTGTTTGTTAATACTCCTCGTCTTGAAATATGTATATATTTTTTGTTAATATAACCACTCCACTGTCTTATGCTTAGTGTTAGCATGTATATGTTTTTCCATTTTTTGCTTGGCATTTTTTTTACATACTTGGCATTTTTGGTCTGACGATGCCTTTCTTAACTAAGACATGCTGTCTTCCTCTTTGTCTCGTATATTCGTTGCTCCTTTTTCCTGCTCTTCCCTTTTTTTGGATTGAGTATTTTTTAGGATTCCATTTGCTCAGCACTCTCGGTGTATTGGCTGAACCTCTTTGCTCTATTATTTCACCGATTGCTCCACAGTTTACACCATGTATCTTTAAATTCCAATAATATTAAATTACTTCATGTGAAGTGTAATAACCTTACAATAGTATGTTTTTATTCACTGCTTAGTTTCTTTTTTGCTATTGTCATACATTTTATTTTTATATGCATAAAAAAATGCCACAATCTTTGCAGGTAATTTTCATTTAGATAAATTAAACATTGAAATAAAATCTTATATATGCCCACATTTACTACTTCTGGTATTCTTGATTCATTTGTTTAGATCCACATTTCTAACTGGTTTAATTTCCTTTCTTCCTGAAGAACTTCCTTTAATTTCTTGTGTGTGTGTGTGCGTGCGCGCGCGTGCACGCCTTCTGGTGATTAAT
The DNA here is from genome assembly GCF_014176215.1 of Rousettus aegyptiacus. Taxonomy (NCBI): domain Eukaryota; kingdom Metazoa; phylum Chordata; class Mammalia; order Chiroptera; family Pteropodidae; genus Rousettus; species Rousettus aegyptiacus. Next base: position 91,854,708 of record NW_023416287.1, read on the forward strand.
TTTCTCTCCTTTTTCTTTGTCTGAAAATCATTATTTTGTCTTTGTTTTTGAAGGGAAGTTTTGTTAGATACAGAATGCTAGGTCGAGAGTTTTAATTTCTTTAAATCCTATCAGTTTCTATTCTCTATTTTTTTCTGATGAGAAATTTTTTTGTTCCTCTCGATAGATTATTATTTTGTCAATTTTAAGATTTTTCTTTTTTTTTTTCAGAAATTATATTTTGTCGTATCTTGATGTACTTTATTTTGTACTAACCTTGCTTGGGGTTTGTTGAATTTCTTTGATCTGTGAATGTATTATTTTTTCAAAATTGGGAAATTTCAGGTCATTATTTCTTCAAATATTTTTTCCTGTTTTCCCCCTTGCTCATTCTACCCACCTGCAATCCTTTGTGCTTGGCATTTTAGTTATACATATGTTAGTCTGATATTGTCGCCCAGATTACTGAGTCTATGCTTTTTCTTTCCATTTTAATTTTCCAGTCTCATTTTAAAATGTGTTGTTTTTTTTTTTTAGGTTCAATTGCATATTTATAGTAGCTGTTTTAAGAATATGCTTGCTACTTCCATCACCGTATGATCCTAGGGTTTGTCTCTGTGACTTATTTATGCTCATTGTGGGTCATTTTTTGTTGTTTCTTTGCACGTCTAGTAAGTTGTGACTAGATGTCGAGTATTGTGACTGGTATTGTTTTGTGATTGATTTCTGACAATCATACAAGTCACTAGATAATCATTTTGACCCTTTGGAGGTTTGTTTTTTAAGTCACTTAGGGTGATTCTGGAGGTGACCTAACTCTTTGCTTCTCCGAACATCAGGACCTTTCTGTCTCCTTTAGTGAGTGATACCCTGTCCTCCGAGTCCATACCCTGCAGCCTTAAAGTTGATTCTTGGCATGACTCCAAAGTTTTCATGGGCCTTATCTCCACTCTTTCTCTTTTCTGGGGTCACAGTTCTATTCTTCCTTTGTCTAGTTTTTGAAAATAGTTGTTTACTATAATTTGTCCAGTTATTTAGTTGTTTACAATGGCCCCTGGTTACTACATTATGGCTGGAAGCTTAACTATTTACTTGTAATTTTTGAACTTATTTCAGCCTGAATATTTATTTGATAATCAAAAGCAAGTATTTTAGGATACTTTAGAGTCATACAGTTCTTGATAATGTTTCATGTGTTCTTCTAAAAAATGTATAACATTGATAGACCATTATTTTTATTTTATAGAAGATGAAACCGAGATAGTTAAGGAAACTGTAGGAGTTTGGGTTCTGGTCTACAGAGCACACCTACTTTCTTTTTCAGATTGTTATTTTACTCTTTTTAAAAGAAGTTGCAGAAATCTGAGGCAGAGGTAACTTGCCGTCTCGAGCCATTGTTGATTCCCTTTGCCATACTCGTCAGATTGCTTATAAGTATTGCTTCGGGATAGTAGACATGCAAGAGTTAAAAAAACTTTAGATATTAATATATGTTGCAGAAATTAGCTTATTTGCCTGTCAGCCGTGCCGTTTCTGTTTGGGGGGACTCGCCCATTCCTAAGTGGATGAATGCCCTGCCTCCTTCTTGTGGGGGGCGAGGAGCAAACATGTGACCTGGGGTGAGTTCTCCAGATGCAGAGCAGTGGTGGCGGTGTCCTGGCTCAGGTGTACCCTTTAAAAGACGATTTTTATGCTTTTTGAGTCTTTACTCTTCCAAGTGTCTTTGTTCTAGCTCATTTTCAAGCTGGGTACTCTGCTCTCCTGCTCTGCTCTGCTCTGCTCTCCCCTCGCCTCCCCTCCCCTCCCCTCACTCTCTTTCTGTCTGTCTTTCTTTCTTTACAGCTCTTGATACCTTTTTAAAAATCTGCTCAGTATATCCCAATTCGCTTTCTATTGCTTGAACCTTAGAACTCTATGTGGCAGAAGGAATGTCTGACTCGGAACTGGGACCAATATTTGTTTAGTCATATATATACTTACTAGGTTTCTTTTAGCTTTCACAAAAACATTAATTCTTCCCCTCTCCTCCCTATGATTTTATACTAATAAGCATGTTCATCTTTCCTCAGCTGGCATTAGGTTTCCAAATTTGTGAAATAGGGATGACGATTTTTGGTATCTACTTTGCTGGCCCGTTTTACAGACATGTAAGATAAAATCTCTGCGTGTATGTGCATGTGCTTGCGTGCGCACGTAGAAAGTATGCGAACGTAGCGTAGTAGTATTTTAAAGCGGATAGCAGGATTGTCCTTCACTTAGAATTCCCTGCACTTCTAAGTTTTCAGTGGGGTTATTTGGTGTTAACAGCGACCGCTCTGCTAGATTGCTATTTCTTTGTTTTCCCGGGGACGTCGAGTGCTCTGGAGAGTGAATGAAAGGACGGGTGGTCCACGCGCCATGAGCACAGAAATCCTTCCCGTGCTCTGTTGCCGGGCCTGTCTGCCCTTGAAACAGGGACCTGGGTGGGACGGGCTGCTCAGGGGGGCGCCTGTTTGTCCCGTTTAGACAGCTTTGCTCACCTTTTACTTTGGCGAGGCTTTTAATTAATTGCCTCCTTTTATACATAATTTTTTTTGTTGTTCTACATAACATGATCAGATAAATTCAAATCATGAACGGATGCATCATGGGAAACGTGAATGATCCTGTCCTCCAGAGGACACCACGCCAGTGTCACCCGTGGTCCTCCTTGACAGCGGTGTCGTGCACGTTATAGCCGAAGCAGAAAATGCCCCTTAGGAGAATGGAACGACGTGGGCGTGACTTTGTCCCGCTTGGTCCCTCCATTATAGCTCTGCTCATGGCTGTGAAACCGCTCATCTTCAAGGCCTCCGTGGAGCTTTGCTCAGCAGGAGCGGGCGGACCCGCGTGGAGGAGGCCGCGTGGCTGCGTGTGGCTGCGTGTGGCTGCGTGTGTCTGTGTGCCACTAACCCGTCCGCACGTGCAGGGCTGGGGAGAGGGTCTGGGGTGCTGTGACAGTAGCGATACGGAGCCACGTATGTCCCGTGTGCTCTTGTCTCCTGGTAAGGACAGCAGCCAGCTCGTACCTGGTCTCCAGGTGACGCGGAGGCGGGGCATGGCGTCACACGCATTCTTCACAGACTCGTTTTGTTAGTTTTCCTTTATCACCATTCTTTCCTAATTTCAGCATGTCGAGGCTATATAACACATAAAAAAACAAATAAAGGCTCAGTTTAAAATTATATTGAATAAAATAACCTACAAACGTTTATTAAAACCGGCTTTAACGTCTTTTGAGAAGGTCTGTGGGTGATGCGGCGCCGCGCTGCGCTGCGGGCTGCTGCGGCGTGGGGGGCGGGCTGCGGCGGGGGTGGGGGGAGCCTGTGACGTGTGTGGGGGGGAGCCTGCGGTGGGGGGGGCCCTGCGGCGGGGGTTCCCTGCGGCGGGGGGGGGAGCCTGTGACGTGTGTGAGGGGGAGCCAGCGGGGGGGAGGGGAGACCCTGCGGCGGGGGGGGGAGCCTGCGGGGGGGGTGGGGGGAGCCTGTGACGTGTGTGGGGGGGAGCCTGCGGGGGGGGGCCCTGCGGCGGCGGGGGGTGGGGAGCCTACGGCGGGCACTGGCCCGGTGTAACTGTAAAACGTGATGGGTCTCCAGCCACTCTCGGAAGTCGATGTGGAAGTTCGCGTTTTCCTCATCAGCCTCTTGGATCCTCCTCCGGTCTCATTAGCTTTTTTATTTTCTATTAGGTGGGCAATGTTGTGTATTCTCTGCTCCTGTGAGGGGCATAGTATCCTTTGCCTTGTACGCTGATATGGGACCCCATGGTTTTCATAGGAAAATAAAATACAAATTAGCTTTTAATATGGAGTATGATATCCCAGAAAAGTTCATTATTTTCAGCTAAAATCCAAAAGAATTCTATGTGGAGGAAGTGATTCGGTTGTACTTTTTATTCAGGTCTTTAGTTTTGAAAGCATTGTCTTCGAGCTTAAATTATTTAAATATTAATGCTAAATTAAAGTGGCTGTTAGTTTTTTAGACTATAAACTGTTAGGATTGTTTTCATATTTGAGGCCGTAGAGAAGTCATATAATCCATGGCACTGCCATATATTTGTGCCCTGGAATTGTTTTATATATATCATATTTCATGGGTAACATTTAAGCAGAAAGCCATCTTGAGGGGGGAAAAAAAACTACTTAATTAAAAATTAAACGATGAATTAAAACTTAAATTATGCAAAACTAATAAGCTACATTACCAAGACCAACAATTAATACACTACAATATATTCAGGAAAGATGCTAACATTTTAACATTTGTTTTATGTTAGAATTGCAATTTGCAGTATATGCTGTTTTGGAACATTTATTTTGAAGAGCTCAGCATGTCTGAATTAAGGCATAAATCAATGGTCTAAGATTTTTAATCATTATAGAATTTATCATGGATCAAAATCCTTGCTAATACAAACAGCTGCAGAGGAAAAGAATCCAATTGTTTTCTAGTCAGTGCCAACCTCATATCAGCATATTTGATTACATTTATTCCTTCCAGTGTGCAGGTCAACAGTGCAGAAATGCATTTAATTGACAGAGTCCTAAAGCGGTCTATTATTTTGTTTGATAGATTATTTTTGCTTTGTTCATGCATAATAGATGCAGGACCACAGTGATGACTGTTGCTACGGTTTTGAACTTCAGAAACTTGACACAAATGGATATTAAGGAAAACTAAGGAATTTTAAACTTAAGAAAATATGAGCCATGTAAGAAATTCGCGTTGTAGTTCCAACACAAGCAGACTGCTCCATGTTAACCGAGCCGAAGGCTCCGGCACCGGGACTGCGAACCGGCGCAGCCGGGCGGGTCGTTGGCCTCTCGCCTCGTTCGCGTGGAGCTGCGTGCGTGACGCCCGGGGGTTTCCCGCCCGGCGGGCTGCGGTGCTTGAGCGGAGTCCCCCGGACGGCGCGTCCCTGGTCGTCGTGCTATAAGCGTTACCGTGCGTCCCCTGTCAGGCGCTTGCGAGGCACTTGGCGACAGAGCACGGCGCGACTGTTTGAACTTTTGCTTCCAGATGTCCACTGTTCGTGCAGAAAGACACAGACCAGTCACATAAAATAGTTCAAGTCCATTCCAGGGTGTCACGCGGCCACCGAGGCGAGGCCTGATCGGCGGTGGGGACTGTACGTCGGGAACGGGTGGCTGACCTGTCTCTCAGTGCGTTGTTTGTTCTCTCCTCTCGAGTCCCGGCACAGACAGGCCAGCAGGTGACAGACGCAGCGTTGTGAGACTTGCCGCTTCCACGGCTAACGGTGTGGGGAGCGCTGGGCTCCCCGTCCCCGGTCGGGCGCCCGCTGGACCGCCCCGCGCTCCGCGGAACGGGCCTCCCGTGCGCGCCTCTCGGGCCTGCCTGTTCCTTCCTCCGCCTTTCCTCGCCCAGGGTTTGGCTGAATCACCGATTCGTCAGGCTTTGGTGTTCTGGCACTGGCCACCGTCAGAATACATCTGGGCCCCGCCCCACGTGGGCCGACACCGGTACCGCAGCACACAGGAAGCTCGGGTGCGGCCCCGCCTCCATGGAAGCCAGCGACTGAGCCGGAGGCCGCGGCTCCTGCAGGCTGGTCTTTGTTCTCGCTGTCGTGACAGCTTCTGTCGATGACATAAGTTAACCGTGTTATTTAACAGAACAGCGGGGGGCTCGCGGGGCACCGCGTGACGGGTGGGGGAGCCCACAGCAGGTGGCGATACCTGTGCCCTGTCTCAGGAGTTTGGGGCAGTTCTGAGAATTTTAAAATGTGCCCTGTTGCCCACACATTCATCATTGGCAAAGGAGTGGAGACGAAAATAGTCCTGTCCTAGCCGGCAGGCCGGAAGGATGCTCCCGTTGAAGCTTCATGGGGAATACTTATGTCCAGCGCGCCGGCTTTGGGCTTTCCTATGCTAGATTTGGAAAAATCTGAGCTGGCATTTTTTATTTCTTTATGTGGGGTTATGTGGAATAGTTTTCTATTTTACGTGAGTGTTTTTACAGTTAAAATGTTAAGAGGTGTACTGAATCATTTAAAATAACAGATTTCAGGAGTGTACCACAAATTTTCTGTCACATTAATACACTTATTTAATTGAAAGGCTAGAGATTAGCTTGTGAGAACTGGTTCTCTTGAGAAAAAATTATGTGCATACGTGCCTCTTGACAAAGTTGCTCCTGAAACATATGTTTGTGTTTATTTAAATTATTTATTTCCACAGCCGTTTCCCCAACAATTAGTGCCGCGTTTCCATAGCAGAACAGCAGAACTGTTGCTATCATGCCTGAATGAAACGGATGTCAAATGTGTCAGTTTTTAATTCATGTGTGCTGTACAATCCGTTTTCTAAGGACATTTTGATAGTAAAATATGGTTCATTGGGTGGGAAATAGTTTGTTCTACTTTGCAACGTTTACTAATTTACTGTCACTGTTTTCTAAACCCCCAAATCATGTGCAAAGTAAGTTTTTCGATGAATGCTGTGGTACACCTAAGTTTCAAGTCTTCCACTTTCTTGAGAGAAATGTTCCAGATGAAACTCTCTCATTGGTTTGCCACAGGCGACTTCTGAGCCGCCGCACATGTGGCGTTGTCTTCAGGTCACGGTTGTCTGTGTCGCTGTCTGAGGCGGCAGAAGCCCGCGGAGCCCGTGGTTTCGGTGAGGCCCATCAGAAGCCCCACAGCGTTCCTCAGTTCCTTCCAGCAGGGGCAGGTTGAGATGATTTCATCATTTGAGTTTTGCTAGTCTCTCCCCAGTTCTCTCTCTTTTAAGCCTTGTTTAACGTTCCCCCCCACCACCCCCCTGCCCCTGAGACTGCTTCAAGGTCATTCTTTTCAACTTTGCCTCTGTTCTTCAGAATGGTTAGCTTTTTCTGTGACAGGAGAGGAGACAGTCCCTCACCGTGCTGGTGTGCGGTGACAGACAGTCGTTGTAGGAAAGGGGAGCAGTGCAGCTGAGACCACGTGCAATTGTTTTCCACTTTGGATTTCAACTTGTAGCATCTTAAAGCTGAAGTTACTGTTCGCTCCTGGAACCTGTTATTTTTTCCATTAAGATAAATCTTTCAAAGTTTAAAATATATTATTGGGATTCTAAGGTAGGTGCCGTGCCCAAATTGCATCCCTCCAGAATTTATGTGTTCAAGCACTGACCCCCAGTGTGACCGTGTTTGGGTACCGGGTGGTAAGGAGTTAAGATGCCATTCGGGCATAGTCGGGCCCTGATCTGGTAGGCTTAGCGTGCCTATGAGAGGCACCCGAGAGCTCCTGTCACGCTCTCTCTTTCTCGAACCTGCACAAGCTCTCTGCCCCGTGAGGGCATAGTGAGAAGGTGCCATCGATAAGCTGGCAGGAGGCTTCGCACCAGAGCTCAAGCATGCTTGTATCCCGATCTCGGACTTACCTCCGGAACTGTGACAATAGTGTCTGCTTGAAGCCACCCGGTCTGTGGCGCTGTATTAGAGCAGCCCGAGCCAGTGGAGACAGCAGACAGTCATACAAGTGCCGTTTGGCATGAAAACCAGCCTGCCCCTCCCTCCGTCAGTTTGCCCAGCTCACCAAAACGAAAAGACTGTTACTGCAAGTGATGAGATGACGTCTTGCAAAGATCGGCCACCCTGTGATATTTGATTTTCCCATACGTGCTCTTCTCTTGCTACCTATGAACGTAGCTCCGGATCGAGTTTCACTGTGATTCATGGTATGTCTCGTGTATATCACGCGTACACAAGTGCACACGTCATGAGTGTACGGATTGATGAATCTTTATAATATGAATATACCCACGTAACTAGCACCTGCATCAAAGAACAGAACAGGACCAAAAGCCTCCTCTCGCCCGTCCCAGCCACGGCTGAGGCCGCCCTCCCCACGGCCGCGTGGACGGGAACTAACACAGCTAGCTTTTCAGCAACGGCATTGACCTCGGCTGTTTCTTCATCGCCATAGTGTCTGATTTGAACCAGTCTTCAACATGACTCTGATTTCTCCTCTATTTAAATAATTTTTTTTTCATTCCTTCTGGTTTCTTTTATATTGTTGGTCTTTGACCTGTTACTAATTTAGTCTCCCTTCACCCCCACACACAACTTGTTTACTGCATTGTGGACAGAGAAGACTATTTTAAAGATTTAGGAAATAGATTTCGTAAGCCCTTGTTAATGAATAAAAATGGCTGCATCAGCTTTATTTCGTAAATCTTGAACTTCAAACTTGAAAGTGGAGTTCGTGGCTGCATTTGCTTGTGTGCTAGCGTGGTGTGCACACAGCCCTTGGTGGGGTGCCATCTCTGCCACGCCGCTCCAGCGAACGTACCTGTAAAGGAGACACCTCTGTAATGCCCCGTTTTGAATGCCCCTCTAAGGAGGTCTTAGAGCAGAGGTGGCGTTGCATTTTGGGGGGGCTGCCGATTAAATGCAGTTGGCACACTATTACATTGCTGTTTCAGTTGACATCAGCTTTCTACCAGCTCAAGTATGAAGAAGGATTTTTAGCTCTGAGTTTAGATAGGAAATGAGAAAGTTGCTTATGTCTTATTTTTGCCTGGGTCAGTTTTTCCTATTAAATAACATTTCTGATATTTTCAGTGGAAGTTACCCAAAAATTATAATTTAATAGGCAAATACTTCATCTTTTATACAATAATTCAAGACTATTCAAATTTATAAAGTGAGACAAATATGTATTATTGTTCACTGTTTTAAGCCAATAAACATATATTACAATATTATCAATATTATTCTTAGTATAGATATTTTGTTTATTTTATAAAGTAGTAAATACTCTGCTTGAAGTGGAAAAAGACTAAAGAAAAGTAGCTTTTTTTTTTAAATCTAAAGTGAGATCTATTTATTCTTGATTTACATTGTTTCTAATGTATATAAATTAGTATTATATACTGGTTAGATGGTTAGTCAATCCGAAGCAGAATGACCTATACATACACTTATTTGTATATAAATACATGTTATGTTTGCACTTAAACACACAAATGCTACATGCAGGCACACACAGAGACATGCATAGATCCATGCGTGGATATGTTTCATGGGTTGGCCGTACTGGATTGCTAACAGGCATTGATTTTTTCAGAATATGGTAATGTTTTAGTAATAAAATCATCAACGAGTTGTGTTACTATGACTTGTCCTGCTGGTAAACGATGTACTAACAAATATCCCCAACTGCCTGCAAACACACTCTGATGTCGATTAATTAATCAGTTAATACTCGTCGGCGTGGCGAGATTCGATACAAGGCGGATTTAGGTGCTACATGTCAATTTGCTGGTTTCTTTAGACGTTTGAAATGATTTCGTGTTTATTGGCCCTGTGTAGAGAGCTGCCAAGACGTGCCTTAGGCAGGGTGCCATTCAGCACCCCTGACATTGTGAAAGCGGAATGGAAAGGGCGGGGTTCTCTCTCGCAGTCCTGGGTGTGGCTTCAGCTCACAGGGGTGCCCAGCACGAGGCCGACCTGGTGTCCCAGCCAGAGGGGCCCAGAGACAGTTGGTAGGTAACCTTTTCCTAGTCGGCCACCTCTGCAAAGTTTCCAGGTCCATGAAATGATGGACTTTTAATTCTTTTTTAAAAATATATTATTTCCAGTTGTTCAATATAAAACAGCGTTGGCATCATTTGCCGTGACAACTCTTGGTCAATCACCAGTTTGCATTTTCTTGCTCAAATGAAGCCGTCACGCTGTTTGCATTACCAGCTTTAGTGCAGTGTTCAGAGGCACCAAGAACCCTGCACTGAGAATCTTGCTTTTCTGAGAGGAAGGGTAGGGAAGGGGTGGATACTGGCAGGGCACTACGGACTCATCCAGACATTTGTTGTGCCTTTGACCCTCGCGTGAAACGTGGTAGAAATGTGGTTTTTTGATAGCAGGCTCTTTTCTTTTCCTGACGATTCTGGTTTTCCTTATTCCACGTAGACGCCAGCTGATGAAAAGATTGAGTCTTCCCTCGTTGCATTTTAGTGCCATCTAATAGCATTGCATTTAATGTCAGAAATATGTTCTGGTTACGTTATGTCGTATTGAGTTAGTTTCTCAGTAGTTTTATAGAGGATCGGTAAATAGTGATGTTTGTGGTGTATAGACTTGAGAAAAGTGTTACTTTGTTTTTGTCAACTCTGAAAGTCTAACTTGTCAATAAGATACCCTGAATTCAGCTCAGGAAAGATGGGTTTCTGCTCCAGTCTCTTGGAAGTGAGTGAGATCCCGAGGCTGCCTGTGATGTCGTGGGCAACGAAAACTGGGAAGACTCAGTGGTGGCACATGAGCCACTTACTTGCCACGTCTGATTTAGCTGACTAGGATGCCCTTTGAAACCACAGCAGGAAATCTTCAATTGCCCAGATGCTCTTCATTCTGTGATAGCACCTTGAATTTATTAAATGCCTTAAAAACTGTCTTTAGATGGAGTATATATAATTATCCTGGTGAAAATGTCTCACACATATATTCCACACCTATACCCCTACAAATATATATTGGTAGATTAAAGACCCTATTTTTGAATATAGGTGAATTTTTAAATTATTTTTTTCTATAGTTGGCCCTGTTTTGATTATGGTTTGTTTTATGAGAGTAACCATATCTTAACAGTGTAGCAAAACTCAGAATTCATTTACGTTTTGAAATTGTATTTTTTTGTCCTTTATTAGTGATTAAATAAGACAGGGGTATGTTTAAAAATTAATAGCCATGTCTTGTAAATAGAAAGCAAACAAATACTGGACATTTTTGACAATATGAAAATTAAAAGAAATAGGTTAAATAAGGTCTCGATGTGAGACGTGAACTTTCTGTCACAGGTGAGAACAAACTATGCATATAAAACAGAAAACTGTACTTACTATTTATGGATCAAAGAGTAGTTTACTTTGTGTTGCCAGGCCTCTGCGAGCCGGAGTCCTTGTCAGCTACCGGGCAGCGGCTAGGGCTGTTGGAGAACCGAGCGCCGGGATATTCTGCCCCCTCCCCCGTCCCCCGGGGCCTCAGGCGCGTGTCACTCCGTGCAGCGTGGCCGACCGCGGTCCTGGGTGCTGGGCCATGGCGTTCGTGGCAGGGTGTTTTCAGATGAGCTGGGTAAAAATGAAGATTCTACTGCAGGAACCCTGTGATACCAGGTTGTCGCAGGATTTTTGTTTTGACGGGGCTGGTTTGTGGACTCAGACAGGTGTGCGCCCCCGCTGGCTCTTGCCTCCCGGTTCAGTGTTCCCCCTGCTGCTCTGGGCTCCTCGCTGTCTCCCTCAAAACTCGCTTTGCTTGGAGAAATCACAGGAGTTGCCCGTGTTGTTTTCGTGAGGAGATGATGTGTTCCTCATGTGAATATCCGTGGTATACTCTCAGAATTAACTGTGACTGGCCATGATGGCCTCCAGCCCTGCCGGGTGGGGCGGCCCGTGTCCCCTGGGTCTGGGGCAGCCAGCAGTAAGTCGTTTATGCACCAGTCTGCATGCTCGTTTGTTCATTCGTTCGTCCTTCCCCCAGCGCACATTGACGTAGTACCTAATACGTCCCAGGCGTGGGGTTCAGCTGTGTGACCACAGCTGGCCACGTCCCTGTGCTGAGGGAGTCCGCCTTCAAGTTCCGGAGATTTAGGAAAATCAACTACAAAACCGATGTGAGGGACAGTGTTAGGCGGGGTAACCCCTTTGGAGAAGTGCAAGTTGGAGAGAAGGGGTTGAGCGTGGTTGGGGTGGGGCGGTGGTGATTTTATTTTGGGTAGGGCGATCCCTGACCCTTGTCCCCACAAGGGCCGTGGGGACCCAGAGGAGAGGCCCCCCCGGCCCGAGCCGCCCTCGCCTGCAGCAGGCGGCCCCGCCGGGGGCCGCAGTGCCGTGCAGCCGCGTCTCCCGGCCGTGCAGCGGCCAGGTGCCTGTCACCAGCCCACCCCACCCCTGCCGCCCGGTGGGGATCGCTAGCAGTTGTCGTCCAAAGCGCAGTTAAAGCTTCAGTCACCTTAAAATACCTCGGTTTTCTAAGAAGTCGATGGCCGCCGCTTTCTCGTGGGGGACTTCTTGTCCCTTCGGAGTCGTCTGGTGCCGCTCCGTATGGGTCCGAGGCGTTCGTGCAGTTTCCGGGCTCGGCGCTGTCGCCTGTTCCTCGGACCTCTTCCTGCCGCGGGAGCTGCCGTCTGGGGGTGGCTGGCACCCCCGCCCCTCAGCGTCGCCCGCACCTGGCCCCGCTGCCATCCGGAAGGCATTCCGCCGGTATCTGTTGGACGTTCTTCATTATTTTAGCGACGTGCAAATAGTGATAGCACGTTAGCCGAATGTCGCCAGACAGTGAGTCGATATCGGTCGGGAAAACGTTTCTAGTGAGACGCGCTGACGCGTAGACGCCGCGCCTGTTCCCCCGCCGTCTCCGTTCCCGCCCCGAGCGGGAGTCCTGCTCGCGGCGCCTCCAGGCGCCGGGGACGGCGACAGCCGGAAGCTGAAAAGCCCCACGCGGAGTGCTCTCCGCTTACGCTCCTCGGTGCCATTTTTGCAAGCACGCTCAGAGAGGGAGTTCTGGCTTCGCTGGTCTGGCACGACAGTCGATGACCGCTGTGTGCTAACACGTGGCTGGGCGAGAGAAGCACGGCGCGCAGGCCGCCCTCGTGTCGTTGGGCTGGCCGCGGGGCTGCGTGCGCGCCACACGTCCCGTCGGCACGGGGGGGGGGGGGGCTTTGCTTCGTGCTCCGTCCCCGCCGTCCCGTGCGCCGTCGCGCACCGCGGTCGGTGCATTCTCGGCGGTGCAGCCGGCTCCTGGCTCGATCCTGACCGTGGGTCGTGGTGACCCTGCGCTTCGAAGGGGGCAGAGCCGTGGCCGGCCCGCTCCCCGCCTGCTGACCTTTTCCCGTTGGGCCCCCTGATCAGTTTTGAAGGCAGAGCTGGTCGCAGCCCTTTCTGGGGGAGCCCGCCTGGTCTGATGGCAGGTTCGGATCATGCCCAGAAGTGTCTTCTCATGCTCGCTTCGTATGTTCTGCCAGCTTGCTGTATGGCTGCCACAACAGTCACCCTGCGCGTGGCTTGATTGGTGAGGATTTACATGTGTGCTAATTAGAGTGGAATAAATGATTGGCTGCTTGCTGCATTGCCGTAAAGGGTGCCCAGATGTACACACTACGTGAACATAATGTGCCCAGGCATGGCACATCAAAGTTTGTCAGCTGCATTGCCTCAGCAGGCTGAGGGCCTGTCGCAGAGAATTTGCTGATAATCGTCCCCTATGATTTAGTGTCTTACTTGGTGAAAGTGAAAGACCTCAAAATAATTTCTTGGCAACAGAATTTTTGATCCTTCAGGAAAATAACAAAATATGCTTACACTTAACTAGGAATAATGAATAGATGGCTTTAAGCGATGTATATTCAAAAGATGATTTCTTATATTTTGAAATATTTTCCAGTAAAACAAATAAAATATCAAGTAAATTGGCATAATTGGATAGATTGAATTTTTAAAAATTGCATAAACATCCGTCTTTTGGGTTGAATTAAGCCATGAGAAAACCATCCATGCATACATTTGGTGAGAGTTGTAGCACAGAATGATTTAATTTAAATTCCCCAAATACATTTTTCTAAAACTCAAACTTTACTGCGTATAAAATGTCTATATGTGTTAAAAAGCCCGTAATATATCTTCTTTGTAAATGTTCAGTTAGCATTCAGAATTCCCTTGTGTTGCATTTGTGTACAAAATCTGTAATATCTGGTTACTTTGACAAGTAATTCTGTAGTTACATGTTCATAATATCGATAACGTATTAACGCACGATGATTAAACGGTCAAGCTGCCACATGGAAGTTACGAGCGGGAGCGTTTTCCCAGCGCAGCGAGGCAGGGACAAAGCCTGCCCGTTTACAGATGGCGTCGCCCTGTCCCTGCTGCAAGATGCTAGCCCGATAGCATCGATTCTGAGCTTTGATACTGGGCTGCACTTGAACGGCCCAGTACAGTTCAGTGATAAGGTTAAGTTAATTACTGTGTCTGTGCCATCCAGCTTTCACACGGTTACTGCTGAGGAAGAGCTTGATGCCTTTTGCTTTAATTAAGCAAAAGGGAATGAACAGATATAATTGGGTTTTGAAATAATCCTGTCACTATCAATAGTGTGTTTCCTCCAACTTTGTTGCATGTGCTTCTGGAGGCAGAATCCTGTGACGGGAATGAAGGTTTTCCGTTTTCGTCTACACATTGCATTATCATTAATGCAGATTTATGAATAGTCCAGATAGTAGATTTTAAAAGAGTTTTGACCTGGAAAAGCCCTTTTGTAAAAACTTCGATACAGGAAGATGATGATGATTTTGTTTGTTCATATAAACATACTGAGATGTAACTCTCAGTGAAATTTTGTGCTTCTAACTTCATGATACATTTTTAACCCAGTCTTCAATTAAGACAGGTGAATTTTAACTTTAAAAAGATTACTATAATATTTAAGCTTTCATGATTTTTGTGCATTATCTCTATTTAATTGATTCGACAAATCCTGCAGTTTATACAAATTAATAGAAAAGCGAAAATGAAGGAATGCTGTAAACTTTTAGTGTAGTGCGAGGCTTCTAATTTTCATGTTTTCTCTTGTAGGAGTATCGATTTTTGTTTTAATATTTTCAATTAAAATTCTAATTAATTCATATTTTTCTTATTTTTGAGCAAGAACATATAATTATATTTTTCTGCATTTTTTTTTCTAATGGACATACCTAAAATATGGGAATACTGTCATTTGGGAGAATGTTATGTTTTCATTGAATTTAGGTTTTTCACCTCTAAATTGGAACTATTCCTTTTGTGACAGCTATTCGGAAATTAGGACTCCTGCCCTCCTGGGCTGCTGCAGCTGTACACCTAATAATTGTGAGACTGTCAGCCTCGCCGCTCTTCTCTAAGTGTTATTGAAAAATTTGATTTAATGTTTCTGTGAATGTTCCTCACAGTGATACTAGTCAAACGAGAGAGTAAGAATGCTTTTTAAGCATTAAAGAGCTGTAAGTTTTAGGAATTGATTCTTATTACCTAATGCATGTTTACTGATGTTCGCTAGCTTACAGGTTGACAGTCACAATGAGTTAATTATTTCCTCTGACTTTTGCCCTGTGCATTTTAAGTAAATCTAGTGAACCTGAGTGGAGAATGGAAAAACAGTCTCTGAAAATAAAGGTTACAGTAGTCAAATGTAGTCTTCATAAGAAGGAATAGTTGTAAATAAACTGCTTATGATAAAGAGTCTTATTTTATCTAATGTCCTGTCAGAATGAGACAAGTTTAAAATGAGTGAAGAGTTATCTCTCTCCATTCTCAATGGACACCAGTTCATGGAGAAGGGGTACAGAACTTCAGAATTAAATTTAGAGTTTAATTTTTAATTAGTAGTCATTTGTAATTTTGGTTATGTGGTTGGCAGAATAATAGTCTCTTTTCACCTCATTCCCCCCAGTATGAGAGCTGTCCCGGGGCCTTGTTTTATTCTATGTGGCAGTGGAGAGTTCAGGTTCCAGTGGAGTTTAGGTGTCAGGCATCTTACCTTACCCCCGGGAGGTCATGTTGGGTTACCTGGGTGGGCCCAGAGTCATCACACACATCCTTTTCTGTGGGAGGGTTGGGGAAGCGGAAGTCATGGTGATACTGTGTGAGAAGGACTTGACCACTGTTGCCGGCTTTGACGATGGAGAAAGGGGCCATGAGCCACACTGAATGTGGGCGGCCTTTAGGAGCTGGAAAGGGCAAGACCAGGAGTTCTCCCCTCGAGCTTCCAGAAGGAGCACAGCCCTGCCCACACTCGGGATTTTAGCGCAGTGATCCCTGGGATGGACTTCCGGCTACAGATCTGTAAGCTGATAAATTTATGTTTTAAGCCACTAAAGTTGTTGTATTTTGTTACCCCCCCCCATACGGTTATATAATCCAAAGCAAAGGCATGCATTGAGGTTTATTTTAGTGTAAAACATTATATCAATGTTTATTTTGTTTTTTTATCTAACACCTCAGAAGAACCCTGGGCATGTGCTTTGGCCCTGGTGTGCGTTACATGTGTGTCTAGGCCGTTGCGGGGATTAGTGCTCTGAGCCCGTGTACTGGACACCTTTAAGGTGCAGGTATTAGGGAGGCAGTGCAGTCTGAGTTACAAGTCTTGAGTTCATGTTCCAGCCTCTAGTTAAAGGAAAATAACCCGAGTTTCTTCATTTCAAAGTGGAAAAATAATGTCTTGTGAGTAGTTGATGAGAAAATGTATGTGTGTGGCTTACAAACTATGAAGCGCTATCTCTGCACGCATTATTATTAAGGTTGTTCTGCCATCTTTTTCCAGCTTTAGTACACAAAACACAAGATCTCTGCACAGCAGGGTTTGGAGCTAGGAATCCTGTCCGCTCTGTGGAGCCGGCCGAACCTCACCTCGCTGCCGTACTGGTTCTGCCTCGTCTTTGCTTGAAAAACCAGACGGAGGTGCTCCCTTCTTTCCTTCTAGCCCCGTTTGTAAGATCGATGCAGAATGGGGGTCCAGTTAGTTTGCAATTCCCCAAATTAAATTGCCACCGTTTTTTATCCTTGCGAAACAGGTTAAGCTTAAAGAAAACACTTATTTTCCATTACTTAAGTTCCTGAAATATTTTATGTAATAACTAACAGTTATTCGTTTTAAATGACTTGAGTGGTCGTATGGGGCGCAGAACGGGGTCCATCCCAGTCCCTGCCGTCGCGGTCCTCAGGATGACCAGCCCAAGGTTCCGGCTGTGACAGGGCGCGCGTCAGCGTGAGGGGCGCACGGCGGGGAAATCAGGACAGGGAGGCGCTGAAGACCGTGGGAGTTTGCTGTGGGGCTACGGGGAGGGGGGATTTCAAGCAAAGGGGCGCGTGTCGGGGTGTCAGCTCTCCCACCGGTTTAGCCTCGGCTGCACGGCGGAGGCCCCGCTAGAGGAGGCTGTCCCCGCGGAGCCAGGGGGACCGAGCTGGAGGCTGGAGCCCGTGAAGGTTCGGCGTGAGCGGTGGGGGTGGAGGACGGAGGGGGCAGGAGCTGTGGCGGGAGGGACCGGTGAGGGTCCAGAGGCCTGGCCTTTGGGTGCGGGGCTGGGGGACTCGCTCACGCAGGCAGGTTTGGGAGAGGAGAGCGGGGTGAACTTGTTTTCGGTTGGGCTGGGTGTTAGATGCTGCGGGTCATCGGGAAGGAGATGCTGAGCTTGGAAGGCGGGCGGGGACCGGAATGTAGGCGGTGAGTCCCTGGCCGGTGGGAGCTGCCCGGGCAGTGCGCGGCGTGGACACAGGAGACCAGCGAGGACAGGACGTTCGGGCGGGGCGGGCCGAGGGCATGGACGTACCTGGGCCTGGACAGGCCCCTTCTTAGTCATGCGGCCAAAGTGGTGTCTGAGCTATTTGTCATCGCTCTGGAGGAAGCAGGGGTCAGGGCCCGGAGGTTTGTCCTTCGCTCTGAAGGACGCAGGGGTCAGGGCGCGGAGGTTTGTCCTTCGCTCTGAAGGAAGCAGGGGTCAGGGCGCGGAGGTTTGTCATCGCTCTGAAGGACGCAGGGGTCAGGGCGCGGAGGGCCTGGCGGGCCGGTCCCTGCCGTGCCCTTGGCTGCGCGCCACCTCTGTGCTCGGTGTCGCTCCCTCTGCTCGCTCGAACGTGTGAGATGGCGAGTCTCATACCCGGCTGCGCGCCAGGAGAACGCACACGAGGGCTTTGGCATGACAGATCTCCAAGACTCCCGAAAGTCTCGGACACTTGATTGGATTAAGTCGTGAATGTATATCAAGCTAACACCTTCATAAACCCCTTTAGTTTAGGGAACATGTTACACATTAAAAAAATCAGTACCATTATATCTTTATTAAAGTCCTGAGAAAAACTTACTAGATTTATTAGAACATTTGAACATCTTACATTTCTTTAATATAATATTGTGAAAATGTACATTTTATTGGTATTATGTTATTAAAACAGCTTCAGTTAAATTTTAAGTCACTAAGTAATAGAGTTTTTTTTAAAAAACAAGATATATTAAATAGTTATTTTTTAGATTATCTCCTCCAGTAAGCAAATTTGATTTAGGCATGTGAAAACTTGGCTCAGGTTGTTTTATCCTGATACATTAACATTAATCATAAAATAACTCCTTTGGCTTTAATATAGGAGAAATGTATTAAATGTCCTCCTACTCTCTTTCAATGAATAAGACAAAGCATAATAGCTCCCAAATTTTGTATATATGTACAAAGATAGTATATTATAAGGAATAGCATGTGTTTTAACAATGCACGATTTCCTACTGTTTTATTACTATTGGCTATATGACAGAGACGGTCATTGCAAATATTTTAAATTTAGAACAATTTACGCCCTGCAGATAAATTATTGTGCAGTAGTCATTTCTTTCTAAATGACAGTTAATGGACTTCTTTGAATGCTATTCTTAGCATACCATAGCAGAACTAAAAGTAATGATCAAAAGACTGAAGTTAGTATGTGACACTTCCTAAAAGACCTGAAATAATTTGGCATTGTATGTTAGCATTCAGAAAACATAGTCATGCCTCAGCGTATTAGACCGTGTATATATTTCAGCTGAGGTGGTGAATTTCACTTTAGGACATATTATAGAAAAGCTATTTGGAAAGTTAACTTCCTCGCATCAGTCGAAGTCTTTTAAAAATGAGTTTGATTAGTTTATTATAAAGAATATTTTCTTGCCTCTTTTTAATAATATAGGATAGTCTTAAGCAGTAGCTTCATTTATTGCTGGAAAAAGTATAATTGCAAAAATTAACGTGTCATACACCACAGCTCAGCAAAGTAACTTTCTTATAAGTCCATGGTCACAGTATGTTTTTGCTATTCAGCATCTGGCTCTGTGGGGTACTGATGGCTTCTGTGAAGAAAAGTACCAGGGCGAGCAATTAAATGCAGAATGACAGCATAAAATATGATCATTATGGTTCTACGAAAGACACATTTATGAATTTTGCAGATGACTGTCATTTTTCGACTCATATTTTCTCTTGCTTTGTTAGCTTAATAATTTTAGCGCAACTTATTTTTCCTTCTGAAAAGTGAGCGTGCCATTCTTATTACCCTGCTATTCGTTTACACATCTTTTTTGTGTGTCAGATTTGAAGATTAATGATAACTCTTACTCTTTTGGCACAGTAGTTTCGACTTTATTTTAAAATTTAAAAATATAAAAAATTATATAGTATTTGTGTTACGTTTCTTATGATTATTAGTGATTTATCCTACGTGGGTTGAATGACATTCCCCATCTGATAATAAGGCTCGCCAGTAGTTTCCGTGCAGTATCAGGTGCTGTTTTGAAGTTTTTTTTGTTTTTGTTTTTGCTTGTGTGTGTGTGTGTGTGTGTGTGTGTTTTTTGGCAGCGCGAGCTCTTTGACACGAGCGGTCAGATGGCATGTGTGTGGAAGGTCGTTACATTTTCCTTGCGTTCACTTGCAGGATGTGTTCTGCACGCGGTGGATCCGCTGGGCGTTGTAGGGAGTCGCTCTGGGGGGCTGTTTGCCCGTGGCGCTTGGCGTGGCTGTCGCGTCGTGCTGGCTCTGGCCCTCGCAGCCCTGCCTGCGTGCCAGGGACCTTCGGCAGAGACCGTCAGGTGAGCCCGACACTTTCCCGTTTCTCTCTCAGAGCCCGCAGCCCTGGTTTCTGGTACTTGTACTCGTAGCAGCCCTGTTTCCTGGAATGCTTTTTTAACCATTTGGCTGAATTCCACCTGAACTTGAAGGTATGGTTCGAACTCAAGGATTCTGTGAAGACTTTCTAACCCCAGCTGTCAACAGGAACTTCTTTCTTTGTGCTCCCGTGACATATTTTGGGTGTCTGTTATTGTTACCAAAATGTCCTCTGCGACAAAACGTAGCTTATGTCTTTTTATCCACTTTAAAAAATCACATTTACCGAAATCCTGTTATATGCTGGGTTTTGTGCTGGGCCCTGGGATACTGTGGTGAAAGCGTTTCCGGCCCAGCGGCTTTGTCTGCGGCGGACGCGTCCCAAGACACCCGCGGGCGCCGCAGCCGGCGGGGCGGCCGCGCCGCGCGTGGTCTGTGTCGTTTCCTGCGCGCACGGGCCGCGCCGCGGTGCGGACGGGGCCGGCAGCAGGGAGGCACGGTGCAGCGGACAGCCGTGACCGCGGCTGCAATGAAGTGCCGTGACCGCGGCCTCTCGCCCGCGATGCCTCCCTGTCCCGCACTCGCCCCTCCCGTGGTGCCGCGCACGCGCTGCGCCCGCGGGACCGGCTAGGGCGGCGGCGCCCGGGCCGGTGACCGGCCGCCCCGGCCATGCCGAGTGCACGGCCACGGCCGCAGCGGGCGGACGGCGCTGGTGGCTGCGGGCGCCGCGTGTCTTTGGACCGCGGTCGGCCGGGGGTCACGGGAGCCGTGGCACGTGGGGCCGCAGCGGGGGGGGGGGCCGCGTGCGGTCAGCCGTCCCCTCCGTTAAGGTCCTGCGGGAAGGTGGCGTCCGTGAGTGTCACCGTGCGGCACAGCGTCTGGGGAAGAGCTGGCGAGGATGTCTTGGGTTCGTCGCCGGCCGGCAGGCATGGCCCGCGAGCGGCACGTGTGTCGCGTCCAGCGGCCCGCCTGCCGCCTCTAGCCCGGCTGCCGCCCTCACGCGGCCCTGCGGAGCGCGGGCAGGAGCCTGGGCGCTGCGCGGTTGCCGTTGGCGAGACGCGGGGAGCGGGCTCCGCGGCCAGTCCGGGGCGGGCCCGGGGCCGAGGAAGGCGCCGGCGGCTCGTCCCCGCTGCCAAGGCCTGGAGGTGAGCGCGATCTTCCAGTCCCGGCCCTAAACTCAGACATCGTCTCTTAGGATACGTATTTTGCTGCTCCGAGCCCTTTGGCAGGCTTTATCTTTAGTTATGTCTTGGGGAGTGACGTTGCTGCCTCGGTGAGTTTTGGGTGTTGGAGGCCTTAGTTTCCTGTCGCCCGTTTACCTTGCTGTCCTGACGTGGTCTAGCCCACTCTGTCTCACTGCGTGGATACTGGTAGCTGGTTTAGTCTGGAGAATGAACAGGTCTATTTTATCCATTTATATTTATATACCTTCGACTATAGTATCACAGCAGGCATTTTTAAATTGTAATTGATTTTAAATAAAATAAAGTATATCAGTTTTATTTATTCATTGTTAATTTCATTTATTAATGGAGTCAAGTTTACGAATGATGAGTTTAGGCATCAGGGACACCCTGCGAATTAATTGCTCTGCTTATTTGGCAGTAAAACAGTGGGATGGTGTCAGCCTGTCCAAATTTCACTAAGTGCGTGTATTCCGCTCAGCTTTTCCCATTCACACTGCAAATGACTTTTGGACTGTACCCTCAAGGAACTGAAAATCTAGTTGATAAATCAAATTAAACACATAGCCCAGATTTCTGGAATCAAAATACACAAATAGTGAAAATTTATAAAATGTGAAAAGCGAATTTAAAAATCAATAAGTTGTCTCCTAACTTACGATATAGAACAGCAGATCAATAACTTTTGTTCGTGATGTAGCCTGTTTATTTTGAAATGTTGATTTCAAGGATGCCAAACTAATTTCCTTTTAAAATTAGGGTCGCCGTCTTCAGTGGGACGGTTACCGCTTGCTGCTGCTCTGAGTTCGATGGCCCGACACATGTGCCAGTCAGATGTTCGTGGGGGCGCTGTGACCTCCGACGCTTCACACCGATGTGAAATGAAGGGGTGCTTTCACGTTACGTAAATGTCGTAGTGTTCTGGTCATATGGTAATGGTGGCAAAGTGGAAGCTACTAACCCAGAAGTTTTACAGCGTGTTGATGACGTATTTATGTGAGCCGGGATTTTCTATTCTCTTCACGCTTTCTTTCTTTCTGGTGATACCGCCAAATAAGAAGCAAAAGTGCTTCTGCGCTAGGCACAAAATTGTATATGTTTTGGGAGACAACTCAGAGTTGCTCAAAATATGCTTATGATTATTTTAGTACGAATATTGTGCTCTACGCATAAGAATTATTCTTTGAATATATTTCTCAGGCTTAAAGATGATAAAGATGAGTACTAATCCATGAATTTTATGTGTAACTTTAAACCTGAGCATTTAAATTATGAGGACGGTATCAAAATTGATTAAATTACCTTTATTAGTATAATAGATGAAACTTTGTCTTTTGGAGGTGAAATACTAAATTATGCATATACCATATGTGTATATGTTTATATATAGAGAGATGTATTTTGTTCTTAATGTTATTTTTATCTTCACCTTTTAAACAGACATGAGTGTGAGATACCAGAAGGTGAGAAAGTGGGTGCGTGGGGGCTGTTTGTTTCAGTGTGCATCCATCCCTTTTCGCATTTCCTAATATGCCCAGGGGATTCTAACCTTTTTTTTCCTCCAGAATTTTGGGTATATAAAAATTATCTATAAAAATGTCAATAAAAATGCAATCATTCTATTTTTTAGTGCAATTATTTTTTGTGATGACTCTTATAAAAGAGTCCATTTTCATCAGCATTGCTTTAGACAAAAAATATTGTAAGTCCAGATTGGACTGCTGAGTCTGTTAGATAGTGACACTTTTTTTTTTTTTTCCAGCTTAAGTGTTATTATAGCTTTGCATCCTCTGAGTCTATGAAGTCACAGACATGATATATATGCAAGATGAATCAGACAGTAAAATTTACTTATTTTCTGCATGGTAACTGATTGCTGCTTTCAGTAATAAAACTGAATTATGTTTACAGATCTAAAAACAATCTATGAGATATGAGATCATATTTCTTATATGTTCATAGTTAAATAATTTGTTTATATAACTGGTTTTTATAATAAAATCCTTCAAGGTTTTATCCCTTTATATTCAACACAGATTTAAGGCTCAAAAAAAAAAAAAACAAAATTAAAAGAAGAACTTAAGGTTTTTATAAAAGTATAACTTACTTATATTTACAGTATTGCTGAGTAATTTAAGTATAGTAAACAGCATCCATTTAAAGTGTACAATTTGATGGGTTTGACAGTTTTATTCACCTCTGAAGCCATTGATAGAATCAAGGTAACAGAACATTTTGCCACCCTCGAAAGATTCCTGTGCCCCTCTGCAGCCCACCACCCTGTCCTGTCTGCCATAGGGAGCCAGTGACCTGTTTTTTGTCACTGTAAATTAATTTGCTATATCATAGAGTATGTTCTCTTGTGTAAGTCTCTGTACGGACACATGTTTTCATTTTTCTGGGGTAATTACTTAGAAGGGAGACGACTGGGCTGTGTGATGGCTGTGCTTAGCTTTTTAGGAAACTGCTGTTGAGGTCTTTAATTTCTCTCAGCCTCGTTCTGTGGTCGTTAGTGTATAGTCCTTGCATGTCATCATTTAAATGTTTTTTTGTTCTATTTTAAATGGAATTATTTGCTGTTAATATTTAAAAGTATAATTGGTTTTGTATATTAACTTTTATCCTGTGAATTTTCTAAATTCATTTGTAGTTTTATTTTTAGGTCTTGAGGGTTTTCTGTGTAAAAAGTCATGTTTTGTATGAATGGAAATAGTTTTACTTGTAATTATCTCATATTTATGCCTTCACTTTTTTGTTCCTCTTTATTTTTAGTCATATCTTTTTTCTTAGACTCTGTCGTGTCTGGCATTAATATACCCACTCTCGCTGTCTTGTGGTTACTGATTGCAGGGAATATCTTTTCCAGGTTTTTTATTTCAAATATATTTGTCTCTTTCAGCATTAAGTGTCTCTTATCTCAGCACATAGGTTGATATTTTCTTTTAGTACAGTCTGATAATTTACTGTTTTTAAATGTAGTATTTATTTTATTAACCTGTAATATAGCGTAGTCGCTGAACTTATGCTCTGTTTTGCTCTTTATTACCTATGACTCGTGTGTGTTTTGTCTGCTCCTCTCTACCCCTTTATTAGAGATAGTGCATTCTGCCTGTTTTTGTTTATCTGGAAATTTCTTTACTTCTCTTGCATTACTGAAGTATAGTTTTGCTGGATATAGAATTCTCGATTGATAGTTTTTCTTTCAGCACTTTGACTGTATTCTGATTTTGGCCTCGATTATTCCTGCGAAGTCAGCTCTTATTTGTATTTTTTCTCCACTATGTGATGTGAAGTCATCTGTAAAACATGTAGCTGTTCTGTGTATGTGATGAATTTTTCGCTTGTTGCTTTTAAGGTTTTCTTAGTGTGTTTTTTTTTTTAGCAGCGTGGCTGTACCATTTAAGTGTTCAGTAATGTTTATCGAGTTTCTTTTATCTGTAGGTTAATGTGTTTCATATTTGGGAATGTTGCAGCCATTATTTTTAAAAATATTTTTTCTGCCCCTTTTCATCTTTTCTCTCATATTGGAATTCTTACTGTTCATTTGTTGAAATACTTTAATTATCCCATAGGTCTCTGACGCTCTGCTCATCTTTCTTAAAAGTTTATCTCATTTCCAATTCTTCGATTAGAAAATACCTTTCTGTCTTCAATTTTGGTGATTCTTTCCTCTGTCTTCTGAAATCTACTGTTTTCCCATGTAGTAATTTTTCATTATTGTTATAGTACTTTTCATCTCTAGCATTTGTTTGGTTCTTTTTTATAATTTCTCCTTTCTTATTCCTATTCTCTATTTGTTGAATCAGTGTTCTTATATTTTTCTTTAATTTTTGAAAATTTAAAAGAATTCTTAGAACATCTTTATAGTAGTTACTTGAAGACTTTCTCTGCTACGTTGACATCTGGGCCAATTTTCTATTTTTTCTATTGACTTATTTTTTTCCTAATTCTGAGTCAGAGTTTCCATTTTTCTTTTAAAGACATCTTATAATTCATTTTTGTTGTTTCTCTTGAAAAACAGAACATTTTATATAGTATGGTAAGTTTGGATTTAATTCATTTTTCAAGAAATTTTTTTTCTTTGCTTTAACTTACCATGGAATTTTACCTCCCCATGGTACATAGACTCCAACGTTTCTGTTTAGTTTTTAAAGGCTTATTAATTTATTAATTTTCTCTGGACTTTTACGTTTTTTCCTGTGAATGTAAGACCTAATAGTCACACGGCGATCTGGGCAGAGTTTGTGGCAAACGCCGTGAGCCCAGGAGGGTCTCTGGCCTCTGCCGTCCATGCGTGCGCTGGGGCGCAGCCTGCTCCGTTCCCTCGGGTCCCCCCCCCCCCACCACCGCTCAGTCAGCTGGGCCGTGTGCAGAGCTTCGCCGGCCCTTTCGTCGGTCCTTCCTTTGCAGGACCTCTCTGCCGCATTTCGTGCTCGTCTGCCAGTTGCCCAGACGGGCTCACCTCCCTGTCGCAATGTCGTCAGGTTTCCTCGTTTGCTACCTGCTGGCCTTGCCACTTTTAGCTGATGAAACCATCGGTTTTTGCTTCCCGCCGAAAATCACTCCTTCCCTCAGCCGCGCTGGCTCCGAGTTCCTGTGTCGGTGGGGGGGGTGGGGGTCGCTGTCACACTGCCCCCCGAGGTCGCGGGCGGAGGGGGCGCCGGCGTCCAGGCCGCAGCCCGTTCTCCAGCTCCCGCCCAGAGCTCTGAAGCGCTTTTCATTCCTTGCCTGAATTTGATTTCCAGCATAAAACTGCTCAGGGCAGTTTTATGCAGTTTTACCCTGATTTTGAGAAGGTCTGCTGATTTCTTTGTATTGCCAAAGCTGGACGTTGCCGAGGGGGCGTGACTTCCTCAGAAGTTCTTTCTCTGCCTTCTTTTCTTTCTCTCTCTCTCTCTTTTTCTTCTAGAATCTGGTTAATTAGCCGTATGTGAGGCCTTTTGTAATTGTTCTTCGGATCCCTGAGGCTCTCTTTACTTTTTTAAAAAAATTCGATCTTTCTTCTTTATTCTTCGTATTGGATGATTGCTGTTGATCTGTCTTCAGACTCACTGATTCTTTAGCTCCATTTTGCTGTTGAGCCTATTTTTTATTCTAGTTTATATTTTGTTTCTAAAATTTGCTTTTGGCTTTTTAAAAAAACGATTTTCGCTTCTTTGCAGAAACCGCCTTTCTTTTCATTTGCTGTGAACCTGTTCCTCTACGTCGCTCGGCGTGGGGTGATGGCGAAGTCCTCGCACAGCAATTGCGGCGTTCGGGCATCTCGTGCGCCCGGACGTCGGCTTGGCGCGTGGGCACAGTTTTCTGCCTCTTCCTCAGGAGCCCCGGAGCGCGTCTTGGGCGTTTCGAGGTTCGCGCCGCGTGCCCTCTGGGTTGCGCCGTACTGCGTCAGAGACCGCTGGCGTTCCCGTTTTACAGGCGACCGACTTGATGCGCATCAGGCGGCACCCGTCATGTCGGCGGCACTCAGGGTTCACGTCTCTTCTCTGATCCTTAAGCGCGAGCGGCAGTCTGCTTTAAATCCTGTGGTGTCGGTTCTGTGACTTGAGCTGCCGGCCTGTCCTCAGTGGCCTCACACTCCGGACACCTTGGGGTAAAGCCACCAAAAGGGGTGGGCGTGCCGTTGGCCTCGACGCCTCTCTGAGAACTGCCAGCTTCGGTCTAGTCTCTGGGTCCATCATGTAGGTTTTCGTTTTTTAGAATTTTGTCCGGACTTTATAGCTGTTATTTGTGAACAATATGGTTCGTTTGAAGCTTATTATTTCATACTAGAAGTAGAAAACTTCTCATTTATTTTTTACAATAGTTCTAACTTTTATCCTCAAGTGATTATGTGCTCATTGTGGGAAATTGGGAGGAGTTAATAATGTGTAATGAATGTCAAAAAAATCCCCCTTAGCGCATTTTAACACTTCGCGTGATAATTCCTTGGGTATTACGTAACCGAGTGTGCTGTGCATAAAATTTTAAAATCTGCTTTTGGTTAAAATTATGTGGGAAATGTTTTTCCATGCCACTAAATATTCCTGGTGGATATTTTTATGGCAGTATAACATTCCACATGCGTGCGCTACAGTGATTTATGTGACCGTTTCTTAATGCTTCTCACGTCGGTTGTTAATAATATTTTACTTTTACATGTGTCCCTGTGGCGGGCATCTTTGCGTATACGTTATTGTGCCCTTTTTATATTATTTCCTTCTTATATTATTTTTCTTAGATGCCTAGAGGTAAAAATGTTGGATTTCAAAGTGAATGAAGATGTTTAAAGGTGTTCTAACATACAGCTAGACCGGCTTTCAGAAAGTCTGATCCATTTAGCACTTGTGAGTGTGTGCGGCTTACTGCACCTTCTCACCTCTGGCATTAGATTTTTGCTTTTTTCTCATTTGATGGATGGGAATGCTCATTTTCTCTTTTGGCGGTTTTTGATTAACTATTTGGTTGAATTTTTTACATGTTAAAAACTCTCCATATTTTAAAATGGTCTGTTCATATTCTGTGCCATTCTACTTGTTTAAATAACTGCTTTTAAAACTTTTAGTGGTAGGTGAGAGAGAATCTAATTTCATATTTGTAATACTTATTAACTGTGAAAATAGTTCCTTTCAGTGTATCATTTGTTTTTGATTATCTCTGTGAGTATTTTAATGTTTGCTATATTATTTCATCTACCTAGTAATTCAGAGTTTGCTACACCCGAAGGAATGTAACCAACAAAATCTGTTTTTTAAATAAATGCTTTGGATCGAAACTTAAAAGCAGTTTCAGCATCTTAAAATTTTTCATTTAGAATTT
This sequence comes from Rousettus aegyptiacus, assembly GCF_014176215.1. NCBI lineage: Eukaryota > Metazoa > Chordata > Mammalia > Chiroptera > Pteropodidae > Rousettus > Rousettus aegyptiacus. The sequence goes on from NW_023416287.1 coordinate 91,882,271, forward strand.
AGAGAGGTCGTTTTTTATTCTTATAAAATATGAAAACCTGCTTTATTTTCATTTTAATGTTTTCATATGTAGTTTCATATTTCAGTAGGTGGTGGTCTGTACTGAAAAATATTTATGATATTTCCAATAATAATCATGAGTTTTTGGTGAAAATATGATTTGTTCATCATTCAGATTTGATGCTTTCTTTCTACACAAGGCACCTTCTGTTGTGGGACAGGCCACGGCACGTTAACCTTGGATCTTTCGGGGCCTGTGTGATGCTTTGGACATCCCCTTGGGGGTCGGGGTGTTTTTAGTTCTGCGCTTCGGGAGCCCTTTGGGGGTGGCGGGGATGTAGTGCGGATGCCTCGTGCACAGGGTGTCTTCGTTTAGAGTTTGTTGCCATTCAGCGACATGAGTCGAGCTCTCTCTTACCCCCTCCCATTCCGCTGTCCCCTTCCACTCGGCACCCAGCGAGGGTTCACTGCGCCGCATCCTCTTGGGCCCACGTTGTCTGCCACTGTGCTTTCCGTGTCCAAGAGTCGTGGCCGAGAGCACATTTAACTATAAGACACTGTGATGGATCATCTCATTAGATAGGAGTGACTCCAGCTAATGCCTCATGCGATGTGTTTGCTGTGTTAAGAATTGTATAGGACTGACCACCAAGTCTGAGTCATTCGAGCCAATAATTTATACCTAAACCCAGGGAGCGATATTGTGCATGGAAAGAATAATTTTTCCTTTGAAAATGAAAAGCAGACAAAATTAAGATGCATAGACTAAATTACATAGAAATATGACACAGCAATGTATTGGGAAAGAATTTCGGAATATATGAGTGTGTATTGACTTTAATTTACTCATGAAAGAATTTCATTAACATGCTTCACTTTGCTAACAGTGACCCTTTTTGCCAGGATATCGACAGTTATGGTGTACCCTACACAAGGAGTTGAAGGTTGGCCCGCCGAGTCATCCTGATTTGGCTGGGCCTTGAATTAGAAATCTTCGGTTATTTAGTTAATGTACATTAATTTATATATTCATGGGAAATATGCGAATTTCAGTTCTGCAGAGATCTGTAGACTCTTTGTGTGCTCATACTGGGATTTAGCTGTGAGTGTTTTACACAGTCCTCGGCATTTGCAGTATTTCAGTCTTTTTTGGAGGCGAGGAGAAGTTCTAGTGATTTTCGAAGGTAGCAGATAATCTGTGGAGAAACCTAGAGACTACTCCATTTTCTAAGTGTCTTAATAGGAAGTAAGGATCATTAACTCATTCATCAACAGATAAGATGAAGTCACCCAGCTTCTCCCTGCAGACGTCAACTTTCTTTTCTGAGCTGGGTGCAATATTAGGAGTGGCAGAAACGCGTTTCCCAACACAGAGAGGAGCAGCGTCTGGCGCTCCGTGAAGGGAGTGGGTCGGCGAGGTCTTCGGGCCAGGCGCCGGCCCCGGGGCTGGGGTCACCCCCGCAGCGGGGTGAGGGGGCGAAGTCTCAGTCCCCGGGCTTCGGTGCTCTGCCGTGGCCTCGTGCCCACGGCCCTGGGGGCGGATGGGTTGTGACAACTCATGCAATTTTTTTTTTCATTTTTAGGAAGTTCTTGTATCGTGCGTGGTGAGTGCTAAGCACAGCCTGGCGCGTCCGTGGCGGCGCACGTGCGTGCCGCGCAGAGGCGGGGGCAGCGGGGCCTCCAGACAGCCTCTTGTCAGTCCAAGCCCGCTTTTCCCCAAATTAGGTTTTAAAAGGACGCTTCCAGTTTTATAACATTTCAGGCCTCGGAATTGTGGGAAAGTGATCGTGAACCTTCTAGAATATACACTGGAAAGGAGACGAGAGTAGAGACGTGGACAGGCGCGTGTCAGGAGGCGGGGCAGGCGAGCAACTGAGAGTTCGTCTTACAGGCCGTTCGGAGTCGTCGCAGGTCCTGTCAGATGGCACGTGGGGGGATGAGCTGGAGGACAGACCGGCAGCCCCAGCGAAGGCTGAACACGCCTGTGTCGCGTCGGCCGACCGGGCGGGAGACAGGGCGTGGGGTGCCGGGCAGGCCGCCGTGCCGCGGGAGGTGCGGGCCGGTGCCCGGAGCGTCAGGCGGAAGGGTGGTCGCGGTCTGCGCCGAAGAAACCCCGGGGGCATCCCTAGGGTTTGGCAGTCACTTGACGTGGAAAGTAAAGGAAGCAAAGATACTAAAGGCAGTCCTAAGGTTCACAGCGAACGCTTAGGAGGATGTTTAGGGAGGTGCGCAAGAGGAGACGAGGGTGCCGGGGTGAATTACTGGAGTAATGAAAGCCACGCTGTGTGAGATGGGCCGTGAGCCTTCTGCTGTCCGGGACTGGGTGGTGGCCCCCGGCCCCCGAGGCCCGGGGCGGGGGCCGTGGAAGCGGGTCCGCCCGGGGCCAGCCCCCGCCCTCCCAGCACCTGCCTCTACCTGCTTCTTGTTATTTTTCTCGCCTTGACAATGATCACACCCCTCAGTGTCCTCCAGCCATGGATTCCCAGGGAGTTGGGGTTTCCAGCCGCTCGGTTGGAGGTGCCCATCTCCTCAGGGGGCTTCGTTCGTGGAGCAGCTGGAAGAGCCTCTGCGGTTCGTCAGGAAGGCTGGGGCCCGGACAGCATCCTTAGTTCTCGTCTCGCAGAGGCGGTGCTTCACATCCCGGGCGTGAGTGCCGTTGGGCTCCTGGGAGGCCTGGCGGGGGGACGGGTTAGTGGTCAGAGCTTGGGGGAGCGGGCGCCCAGAGGGCATCGGAGGGAGCAGAGGCGTTAAATGGGACAGACGTGAAGTAAACGAACTCAGGATGAAATGCTAGCCAGCAGTGTTGCGTGAGAATGAGGTTGCTTTTCTTTTTTTTAAGAGACGAGGTCTTCTCCATAAGGCCTCTGAGTTGGCACTGTATTTTTTAACATGCTTCTGTTTCCTGATATGTCAACAGTCCTGTTCGTTTTGTTGTTTTGTGTTTATGCCACTGTACTCAGGAGGTGGGACATCCAGTGTTTTCCAGGGCGGGGGCCAAGACGGTGTTTGCTTTGAAGGTGGACTCTCTTCCAAATTGCCGATTCATCGCAGTGGCTGTTGGTATCTTAGCTGCATGGTCAGTGCCCCCGTGTTTTCTTTAGAGATAATTTGTTGCCTCCGCTGAAACAAGGAGAGTGAATAGCTCTTATGGAGGGACAGCCAGAGGAAGGGGATCAACCGCAATTTGGTATTAATTATTTACAATTAGTTAGTCTTTACTGAATGCCTGCCCAGTACTTGGGGCACTAGCCGTTAGCAGAGGAGAAGAGTTATCAAGTGAAAAATGAGAAGCTACTTAGAAACTCCTAATCATTCTCACAGTCAGCTTGTGTCTCTGAAATTTTTAGTGTGTGAGAATTGATTTTTGTATAGCGCCTTTCCCAACTAGAGGAATGATTGGAATAATATGAGTTCTTCTGTTTTAGATACTCAAGAAAAGAAAGGTGAATTTTTTTTTCATGCATATTTATTATTTCTCTCATTCATTTCTTTACTCCGAATTTATTAATATTTGAGGAGACTCATGTATATAATATATTCGGTTCTATGGGATAGTAGATATGAATTAAATAAAGTCAATTAGATATATATTAATGAATATAATAAAATATCACTCTGATATAAAAAAGTTATGTACACAAACAGTGCACTTAAAAAATCCGCTGTACTTATTTGCTTTAGGTCTGGAGTATATTCTTGTATTCAGTATAAAAATAAGCACGAGAGAAATATTTTTCAGATTATTTTTAGAAGCAATCATAAGGATAAAACTTTAAAAACGATTATCCTTGTGATGTTTTTGGCCGGCGGTGTTTGCAGAGGTAACTCAGTCGTAAAATGCTATGCTCTGTACACACATACATGCGGTGACCCACAGTCCTGCTCTGCCTCCGAGAAGGGGCAGTGTCGTCCACCCCAGCAGGGTGCGGGCGTCGAGTTTGCGCTGGAACGATCCAGTAGTCGCGCGACAAAAGCCTCCGGACTGCGGCGTGCGGGGCGCTGTCCTAGGTCCTGAGGACAGCGCCAGTTAGGGAACGTGCGGGTCGTGATCTCTGCTCTTCGATGCTGTTAAAGGAAATCGTGCGTTGAAGCTGATGTGGAATTTTCACTGTTTGGGTACAGTGCTCAGTATTCTAAGTTTTCTCGCCGTTGTTAGTTTCCTCTGTGTGTGGCTTCTCTAGTGTGTATGTTTTCTGAAACGGATCACTTTGCATTACTGGTCAGGATTCAAATGCAGGAAGTGCCCATCCTCTGTGCGGTGTGACTATGACAGTCGCGTCACCCTCTTCACGGGGACGGGGGCGTTTCCCTCCACCCCCACCCCCGCCCCCGACGGAGAGAGCGAAGCAGTCTCTGCTCCGCCTTCTGCCATTCCCGCGCTCGCCGCTGCCTCTCGCGAAGGCTTGTGTCTGTCTGGGTCAGCGTTCCCGGCCTCGATGGCCGGGTCGCCGCTCCTTTGAGTTTCGCTGTCACTGGGAACTGTTTTCTGACCTTGCCCTTTAGCGAGATCACGTTCGGCATTGATTACATGTAATGGAGTCTGAGCATTACCCTGTACTGGACTTCAGAGACCACTGGCAACTTTGACCTTTGACTAAAATTATTGTTAGTCTATAAATGTGTTCATTTTTTCGCTGTTCTTCAAAGTGTCCTTTAGGATTATAGAAGAAGTGATGTAGTATGTCAAAAGTCTTCCCAACGTCGGTACAATAGAAAAAATGCTTTAAATGGGTGTTTTTCTCAGTTCATAAAATGAAAGCTCAAGGACATTAGTCAAAAACATTTCCTTAGGAGTCACATTTGTTTCACAATATTCTAGGTTTGTTTTCCTGACGAGCCTCTTCATCGATCTAAATAAACAAACTTACGTTCACGTCTTAATTATAGGGCATAGCCTCTTGTTCTCTTTTTTACTACCTCTTTATGGGGCGAACAGAATATTTTCGATCAGTGATTTTCTGGAGAGCCTGCAGGGCAGTCTTATTTTTGACATACTTTCCCCATACCTAGAAGACAGAAACAAGGGGTTCTGCTTTTTCTGCACAGTGAAAATTCCTAACACCTAACACATCTAGAATCGCTGTGCATTTCGGGGGCATTGATTTAGCAATTCATGCAAAATAGTGGACGTTACAGATTTTGAATTTGTAGAAGTGCAACCTCATGATCATTGCGTTTGTCCAGAAGGGAGTGGGCTACGTGTCCCATCGCGAAGGGGCGGGGTGCCCTGGCAACGGTGTAAGTCAGGGGAGTCGCTCACGGGGCCGAGCTGGTCGAGTAAGACCCGGTCTGCTCCTGCGATTTGATAACTGTAAGTTGGTTGGTTCATGAGCTTCTCTTAGGTGAGTTTATCATGTTTCACTGAAGTCAAACAAAACGGTTCACTTGCTTCCAATAGGTGGATGAAAACAATCTCGTCCTCATCTCTTGGTGGGAAATTTCTAAGCCCGTTGAGGCTAAACCCACTTATGAAATGCAAACACATTCTCAGTGCCTAACTGCAGTCAGAACACCCCCGTTTCGACAGCCCGCGCTTCGGAAGGATAAGTGCGCGGAGCAGTGCTCGTTGGCTTTCGCGTTCCCTTCCTCTGCCGTCTGTGCCAGGCCGCCTTTCCTCCTGCCGGCCGGGGGTCTGCTGCACGCGGTGGTGGCAGAGCAGGGTCGTCTGGAGCGACTGAGCTCGCGTGTGCAGGAGCACCGTGCGGGGCACGGTGGACCTGCAGGTCTGGGTCTGGGTCCAAAGCATGCCTTTTCTGTCTCTGTGCAGCCCAGGTCATTGTGACACTGGTGATCCAGGGGAGACCCAGGTATAGTGGAGCAGGTACTGGATCCTGGACCTGGAAGCAACCTTCAAGGTCGCTTAGTCTCACTGTTTCATTTTACAAATGAGGATGCCAAGTTCTAAGGATTACGGTAAAAAGGGAAAATAATCATCGACAAAAACCCTGGTGGTTGGCGCCAGACTGCACGGTTCTGGCTTTGTGGCAGCCTCTCAGAGCCTGCCCTTCAGCTTTCCCTAGTTAGCTGTATTTGAATATAAATACGTATTAGTTGAGAATTAACTTAAATCTAAATAATGAAGACATTTTGTGGCCATCTAATGAAAAGGAATGGAACAGCCGCCGACTTTGAAACATTCTTATTCTTGTTGAGCTTGCTCATGCAGAGTGTCTTGTTCCCAAAGCAACGTTCGCTTTGTTTCGCCTTTTCCTTCCCTCTTTAAGAAGGGAGTCAGAGGAGCTCGTTCCTCTTCCTCGCTGGTGCCCTGCTGCCGGGGGTCCCCAGGACCGCCTGGCGGGTGGGAAAATCCTTCTCCAGGGGACCAGCAGAAGCCAGTAATTAAGAAAATAGGTGTTAACTGTCAATAGCAGTGGATGACTGTCTTTTTCTAAGCCACTGTGAGAGCGGGCCAGCCTCCATCTCAGCAAAACAAATAATTAAAGGCAGTGTGTCGATGCTAATTGTCAAGTCAGAAGCAGGCTTTACCTTGGACAAGCACCGGCTCAGAGCACTCTTCAGTGGATAGTCAAGGACCGATTGTAAAATGCCTCGTGATTCTCATAGAATTTCCCTTAATTAATAGCGAACACTTGTACTTCGTTTTAAATGCGATTTACTCTTCTTTTTAAAATGATTACTCCTTTTTTCAGAGTTTAATAAAAAATAGTTCGATTAGGTAGTTTTCTTTGCCTTTGCAGTGTTCACTTTCCTCATCGTGTTTTTAAGCCATGTTTTCATTTTAAAAAATCTCAGCCTTTGCAATATGTTACATTTTGAAATCTATTCGATATGTAAAATGGGCAGTTTTAAAATCCACTGCATAATTAAATACATTCAGTTTTTAATCAGTTTAATTTTCTGTATTTTTTATATGTAGATCCATCCAAACATTGAAACAGTTCCACAGTTAAAAAAGATTTACTGTACTTTGGTTTAAATGTTGGAGTAACACCTAGGCTTATGGTTTTAGGCAATACATTTCTCTGCTTCAAGTAAAAAATGTTTAACTGTTAAATTATCAATTAAAATACTAGTTTTTATCTGTGACTTTTTTATAAGATATAATAAGCAAGGTAATTTAAAGTTACCTAATGTAGTTTTAAATTACTGCATTAAAAAGGTGCTTTATGCACTTCATTAGCTTATGGAAAAATTGAAATGCTGCAATAATTGTAAATTACAATATGTAATACTTGCTCAAACCTCTTTCTGTACTAAGCACTCTTCACAAATTGAAACACGTTAGCAATATTAAATCATTCATCGAGTACATATGAACAGAAACATAATGTTATTCCATTTTTTCATTATACATTTTTTTATTTATAAAGTAACCACATCTAATTTCTTAAAAATGTTATTGCCACTCAATTTTCTCTGCTTTCTATCATTCGAAGAAGAAAGGCTATATAAAAAAAGAGATGATCTCGGATGTTGAGCTCGAGTTTTGTTATTTCCATTTCAGAAGTATAAAGTCTGAAAACTGTCCCCTGTCAGCACATGCTTGGTAGCGTGGTCCTCGGCAGCGTCGTTCTTTGTGATGTGTGAATGTCTTTTGTCATTTCCAATCGTGTTCCTGCGCGTGAGCCTGGACTATTGGAACTGAACTGTGCTGCTTTGCTGCAGGTCAGCTTTCATGGACAATTAGTGTCGTAACAGGGTTGTGGTCACAAGTTGTCGCAAGTGCTTACTGTAAAGACCACATCTAGTGTTTGAGCAGTCCTGTCCTGGAGCTCTATCTTTTGTGAAGCATTTCATGTTAGCCTTTTCTTTGAGACAAGTCAAGCAACTGCTCCTGATTCTGCGCCTGGCATCATTTTTTTTTTTTTTTTTTGTGAGAAGCCCTAGGCCCTTCACATTTCCTGCTTATTTTTTTTCCCTTTTGCTCATCCCGTTTGCTCCTGTCCCCTCTCCCTAACTGTCAGGGCCTGCATCCGTTTATTCTTCTGACAAGAATGGAAGATGCCATCTCCCTGCCGTTTGGCTGTGTCAGTATCGACAAGTCGTGCGTGTTTGATGCCGCAAGAGGTGACTGGTTCCAGCAGTCTGCAGAAGTCACCCAATAAATCTTCAGCGTCTCCTCACTTATTGCCACTCGATTGCTCTTTTTACCCTAATCTCACCATGGAAACAAGCACTTTAATACAGGTTCCCACCGCGCCCCCCGCTCCCCCGCCCAAAGCTCCACAGTTATGCAGGTACCCGCAGAGGTAGACCCCCGGACCCCGACTGGCCTTCTAGGGCTGCCAGGAGATATGACTGAAACCTCTGTCGTTTCAGTAGATTTCAGTTTTGTTTGACCTTTTGTTGCCTTTTTGTTTTAGAAAGTTCTTTCTATGCATAGTTTAGATCAAAAAAAGTTATCTTTAGTATGATAGTTTTCTTGTCACCTTATTCTTTTATAGATGTTTTTAATTTAAAAAGAGATTGCAATTCATTGACATTTTTAGGTATTTATGAATGATAGTATCAGGCACCAAGTTATAAAGAAACTGAATATCTTTACCTGGCATATAAAAATGGTTTTGTGCCTTTTTTTCCTTTATTTACCATTTTGGATTTTCAATTACTTATCTTTTCGGAGAGAATAAAAGTAGAAACATACACATTTACGTGTCGATGTAGTTGGTATGTATGTATTGATTTACCCTTGTAGTACTCCTCTCGAGTAAATTTCCTTTATTTAAAACCAATAATTCCTTAGTAGGCAGACATTTCCGTTTACAAAAGGCCCCAGATTGTATAGACTCAAGGGAAGCATGACTCTGCCTGTCCCCGTTTGACAGGTACAAACAAGGCTGGCATTTAGTTCCACTGTTAGTTCCTGAGTTCAGGAATCTCAGTGAAATTAGCATCACAATATTATTATTTTTTCTTTTTTTTGGATAACTTCTAAGATACTACAGTTTCATTTTCTTTCTAGCATAGGAATGATCTCTTTTTTCTCTCATAAATTTTCATAAGTGAGTATTGAATATATTGTCCTTCACATGTCGGCCGGGTCCAGTGATAGGACATTAGTTGGTATGAAATTAACATTTCTCTTTAGCAACTAGCAACCACAACTGTGTTTTCTGTTGGTCCTTTTTGTAAGTTTCAAAATCATCCGTATTTAGGGAAAATACGATAGATTGAAAAAAGATAATTGGTTATTTCTGTGATACGACAGTCTTTAATTGAAATTGTTGCTTTTGTTGCCCACACTTTAAATTCCAAAGTTTTATATTGTGCAGTATGTGTAGAATATGCTCTACAGCCTATTACCTTTCTGTCCTGTGCCTACTAGCTCATGCAATTAAGATGGGCCAGTGGGTCCCATTTTAGTTTAGTAAATACACTAGCTTAAAATGGATATGCTACAGGAGAAGATAACTCATTTCAGCTGTGGGAACTGTAAGCCATGATAAATGATTTTCCTTTACAAAATTCCCCATCTCTGAGACAGTATTAGTTTTTACTTTAATTACCGGCTGCCGTAATGTTTCCTATCCATAACTGTCGACAGAATGGACTGCTCCCGAGCAGAGGGTATGGCCTGTTTACTCAACCGTCGCAGAGAGCGCCCAAGTTCTACCAAGTCTGAACTGCTGCACAGGAGAGTGTCCTTCATTTAAATATCTAAATATTAATGCTCCATCGGAGAGGCAGGAAACTTCAATGTCATTTTAAGGGTATGCAACTTTACCCAAGAGTCTTTGTCCATTACAAACTTTAGGGCCTTGTCTTGCATCTCATGTCATTCGGAGGGAGTACAACCTTGCAGCCATATTGGAAAGTTTGAGCGTTTTCACCTTTTTATTTTCTTTTTCCCCCATTTTAAAAACAACAACAGAAAAGCTGTTGTCAAGGGTGGCTCTCTCAAAAATGGCTTAGTTGACATTAGCTGAAAATGAGCAGAACGACACTAACTACTAATTGATTACAGTAATTACCAGTCTTTGGCTAGTTTGTATTGGCAAACTCTATGTACTCCTGGAATAAATGTGAACTTGCAGAATGCAAGGAAAAGGTCACTCTCATTTGCATGATAGGCTTCATTAGAATATGCTAAGGACGGGACCTAGTGTTTTATGACTTCAGGTGATGAATAGCTACCATATTACTGTGCTAGATGAAAGCATGTTTCAGTCACCTTAATTTACATGCCTTTTTTTTTTTTAATTCTATGAAAAATCTTTTAGGTTGTGGCACTAGAGGAGCTTATTGTGTTTTGAAGTAAATTATTTTGTGTATATGTGCTTTCTGAAATAGCAGAAATCTTTTAGGTAGAATTATTTTGAAGGATAGTTTTAATGGTAAGATTAGAATAATTGTGAAGCCCTTTCTACATTAGATCTTCTAGTATTATAACTTTTGTCAGTCATAAAAGAAAATGGGTTTTTAGTGATTGTTTGAATAAAATATAGGTTAACTTGCCAGAGTTTTAATTTTAGATCTTAGCTTACAGTCTTTAGTATGCTGTAGACTTATTACCCAGTGATCTTTATGGAATCCGAGAATACATTGATTTTCACTTTAAAATAATGCAATTTCATCACTTCATTAATTTCTTCCTCTTAACATTTATGCTTAATTAGTACTATTTCTGTACTGAGATTTTTTTTTTTTTTTTGCAATATAAAGTGTAGATGTAGCTATTATATAATGCCTACTTTTACTGAAAACCAGGACCCATGGGTTACCTTTGTCAGTTGTTTTTACGGCATTTGTTTATCGCAAAAGTTGTGGGGTGTGTGTAGAAATAAAAATACAAATAGTTCTCTGCAACCTATCTAAATACATATTTTTAAAGTCAAGAATTATGGTTCCCATTATACAAATGCCCTCATTTATGGTCTGTGATCATATAGTGATGGCTCCTATTAGCTGTCATTTTCCCGATATTCTCATTATGAGAGAAAAATACTCTGGCTCCTGAAAGTATCTTTGCGAGAAGTATCAGCTCCTAATTAGCAGTGAGTATAATCTGCGGGAACGTAGGGTTAACACTTCCCGGATGTGTTGCTGTTACAAAGTTTCTTCATCTTTGAGAAGCCATTCCGGCTAGTAAAACTATGTAGAGAATGAAAAAACGGACAGCTTTTTCTTTTATCAGATGTGGTTATGTAGCAAAATTGTACAATGAGCTTGCACAAGCTTTTTAAAATATCATTCCTGCCACCCGAATGGGTCTGTACCATATTTATTCAAGAATGTTGGAGGCATTTTTGATCTATTTGTTTTTAGAGAAGTTTTGTTAAGGGAGATAATGAGCAGAGCGGGTGTTAATCGTTTACTCTGCAACTCTAAAGAATGAAGATTTTGCATATCTTTAGCACTGTTAGGGAAGATGGATTCACTCAGTGCTAATGGTCTGCTGGTATAATTTTTAAGACTACTACCTTACTCTGGAGATAGGCAATACGCTCTTGGGTTTCGTTAGAAGCTGAAGTAATCAATACATAATTATACATTTACATGTACATACATATTAAGCAATCATGATTATTTGTTATCTGTAAAGATGAAAAATTAATTTGTTGTTGGTTAGTGCCGTAGGTGACTACCATACTTTCTGTATATACCTTTAGGCATATATTTCTGACAAAGAACCCAGGTGGTGTGTGTGTATGAGTATATGCGTATAGCACACGCCTGCATATTGTATACACACATACACATTTCGGTATACATTTTCAGAGAATCACAGGCAATTTATTTTGGATATCAGAATTTTGGAGTGATACTGGTTTTTAATTTCTCGGGAAGTGGTGCACATTCTAGATTTAAAACAATCCTAGTAAAATTAATTATAGACAATAATATTAATTATACACGATAGAGAATCTTTTGTTATAATTATATTTGAGAGCATTGAACTGTCTATTTAAAAATGCAAATTTATTTCAAAATCTCTGAGTGTTTTATATTGAATTTTATGGTAATTTTTTCAGATTTCCTTAAAAATTGGTTGAACTTATGAAGATAAGTGTTATAATACAATATAAAATTGAAATTTGATGATGGATTAAAAACCAGATACTGTGCAATGGTAACCATGTCTTTTATGAGCTCTGTATCCTTGTTTTTTAATGTTCTCTATTCAGTTAAGAAGAAGAACTTGGGCATCGTTTTTCTTTTCATTTCCTATGTATGCATAGAACAGTACAGAATTTGTAGTGTCCTAGTGAACACTGGATGAGAATACTGGATTTTCTAAATCCATTTTTAGGTGTGTCATAGAAATTGTAAATTAGTTTAAGGAAATTTGAAAAAAATGTATAGACTTTTCTGAAGTAAAGTATTTGATGTCTGGAGTCACTTATCTCTGAATCAAGTTGTAATATGAAAGCCCAGTAATATTCGCATGATATTTTTTTACATGAGAACATTAATAAATTACTTGAATTTTGAGACATTCATAACTTAAGTCAATTTTGAGACATCCATTCTTGGTAATTTTGGTATATGGCACATGGTTCACTGTACTTATTTAGATTTACTGTAGGTCAAATCAAAATCATATGTGATGTTCAATTATATTAGTGGTTTTTAACATGATATTTTGTCCTGGCCCTGGTTTCATAAAGACTTTTTGACAGAAAGTCAGAGTTACTTACTGTTAAATGGAAAGCATTTTTATGTCTCAGTGTTTGGAGCTGTTTGCTGCTCATTTCTGTAGTGCCAAATAAGTTTTTCCTCACCACTTCGTCAATACTTCCTATTGCTAGGGAATGGCTGGTCCGGATGGTCAACGTTAGGGTTAGCTAAGAGGGGGGCGTGGGCTGGAGAGGGCGCGGGGTTCGGGGCCGGGCCGGGGCTGACCCCCTGCTTCTCTCAGCCGGGCTCCTGCAGGAAGTGCACGTTGCCGTTTGCCAGCGGCCAACAAGTTGGTGCTTTCCCAACAGGTGTCTTCCTTTCAGCAACGTTCTCATGCTGGCCTCGCCTTTGTCTGCAGCCCATCTCCAGGTGGGCTCAGGGGGTCCCTGCTTCTGCCGGCTCTTTCCAGGGCTGGCTTCATATTCCCGGAAGGAGGAACATGATCGTAAGAATATTTACTGAACTTCATTATCTCCAAAAACACACTCCGAAGGACTCATGCCAGTTATAAAACATTTATAAAGTTATCCGACTTGTTTTAATTTTCTAGGATCAAGAAAAAAAGAAAACGCTTATGTTAAAATAAAAATGAAAAAAAGTAGAATGTGAAGCCTTAAAAAACACTTTTATGATATTCTGAGCATTGGAATAAAGGAAATTCTATACATTTAAATATATACGTGCCCAGAACACGTTGTTAAGGACTTTGGGGTGTGTGTGTGTCTTAGTTGTATTGTGATACTTTTTATATAGAGAGCCTCAGTTTAGGATATACCATGTAAATATTCTGGGCAAGATCCAAAATCTGCTGTATTAGGTTTTCGTGGCCTCTGTATTTAATGAGCACACACGTGGTAGTTTCAAACAACAAATTATTTTCACACAGTTTTGGAAGCCGCAAGTCAGACATCAGTATCACCAAGCCCGAATCAAGGCGTCTGTTGGCCGGCACTCTCTGTGGCTGCTGGCAGTCCTCAGCTGTGGCTGTCACTTCAGCCACCGAGTCCCTGGTTCCTGCCTTTCCCCTTCTGTCTGTCACTTTGCTCTTTGACTCCCTTTGAAGGACACTTGTGACCGTAACTGGGGCCCACTGGGAAATCCTACGTAGATCTTCCACCTGATAACATCTGCACAGACCTCTGTTCACGTTAGAATTGTTCCTGGAGCAGAATCTGGGGGTTCCCCTGGTAACCTGGGCCCCTGCGCCCAGTGCCAGCGCTGAAGGAGCGACCAGCTGAGCGCTCCGGCGTCTCACGTTGTGCAGAGGTGGCAGTGGCCGGGCTTCTGTGGGCAGCTCTGTAGCTGTCTGCCGGCCACCCACATGGCATGGGTAGCTGGGTGGACAGACAGTCTCTTTTCACTGGCGGCAGGTGGCAGGCACCTGCATCACAGGAAGTTTGAGATCGTGCTGGTCAAGTGACAGGAAAAAAGAGTGACAACTGTACATAGGTTGTTTTGGGAAGTCATTCAGTGGATAATGTGTGAAATTTTAGGCAGTAAATGGAGAAGAAGTTAGGTAGGCGCAAGCATTAAGACCTTTTCTACAACCAGACCAGGAAAATTTCCTGACACATGTAAACCACATACACACATGTAGGTAAATGTGTGTGTGTAGAATGTACATATGTGTGTAAATATACACACACACAGCAAATACACACAAGTAAACATATGTGCACACAAGTAATTTGAATAGTCACAGAATTACCTCTAAACTAGTTTAAAACAGCCTTAGGAATTTAAAGTGATAATGTAATCTTGCTTGGACTAGGAAGTCATGAAAGACAGCTGTAACCTAAATGATTTATCTTTAACGTCTCTAAAAAGAATCATGTTAATAAAAGGGCAGTAGTCAGTGTCAGCTCTAAAACCCAGGAAGCCAGAAGCAGGAGTTTTAAAGCCTCGGAAGGCCAGCACGGGGAAGGGAGCCTCGTTGTGGGAGCCTTATGGCTCTAATAAGGAAACGAGTGCTTCACCCCGCCTCCTCGTGAGTCAGCCTTTTAATCATGGCTCTGCTTCCCACGTGGCCTTCTTAGTAGACGATAGGTTTTGCTGATCAGTCGCTATAGGCATTCTGGCTTATTTAGTGTTTTTTCATGATTTTTTATCTTAAATCTAAATATAATGGTATCCTGATCTATTTATCTTTTTTAAAAAAATTTTTGCTTATTTTTAATCATTGGATCAAATGTAAATGCAGTGCAGAGTCACATATTTGGGAACCCAGAGCTGAAGATGAGATCTTGGACTTGAGATGTCCTTGACATTGGCTTTATCTTGAAATTCAGTAATTTACATCTGACTTTTATCCAGAATATATTGTATATTTTTTCCATGCCTGATCCGTATATTTCACATAGCAATTTCCCTTGGTTGCCAGACATACACACGCCTTGGCAACAGTGACGGGTCCCCCGGCGTGAAAAGAGCCCTGAACTATCGGGACCCGCGTGGTGACACCTGGAATCTGTCATTCGCCCCGGGTCTCCCGCCCGGCTGGGTTTCGCAGTTATCTCCTCCTGCAGGACTGGAAGTGAGACCGTGGACCGCGGAGCAGTCTGCAGAGGGGAAGCAGTGGCGTTCTCGTCTGCAGCTCTGTGCCGAGTGGGAAGGCTGGGAGCGCGGCCCCGAGTTCCTGCGGGAGATTTTCATGTGGTGGCACCGCGGGGCAGTTTTCATGTATTAGTATCTTTTAGCTCATGCTTTTTATTCTTCACCTTTCCTACTCACTGCAGCTTTATTCATTCATTCATTCAATTTATTTATTTATTTATTTGTAAGCAGAGAAGAAAGTTGGAAGACTTTTAAAATAGTGGTGAAGGGAACCACTGCAGAAGGCAGCCGTGTCTTTCCCCCTTACTGTCCTATTTAAAGGACATGCTTCCCTACGTGTAGAGTGAGAATACCACCTAGAAATGCTCAGTCCGATAGAACTGTGAAATGCTTGTTCTTCTTAAATATGCCAGTGTCTTAATTAGCTTGAGACACATGAAATTGCTGCCTTTGGCTGCCTTTTTTTTTTTTAAATAAATACTATAATTTTGTTTAGTTCAACATAATATTTTTTAGAGATAGCCCAAATCATGCTTTGTTCTATTTTGAATATTTGTTGATATAGCATTCAACTCTACTCTTTGCTATTTTGTTTAAAGTAAAATTAGGGCTCAAAAATGAAAATTACCTGTTTTTTGGTAGATTCTTTTATGTTATTGTAGGATTCTAGGAACAGCGATCAGGTATTTAAACGTTTCTCTCCTTCTGTTCCCCCCCGTGGGGCGTAGCCGCAGTAGCTCACGCTGTCTGCCCTCAAGAGTTTTCTAGCGCAGTCAGAGAAGCTCACCCCCTTTGTCTTGGTGCCTTGTCTAGTAGCCTCTGTCTCTGTCTCATAAGTGTCGTGGTTTGGATAAAAAATAATGTGATGGCCCTACACTTAGTACCGTTAACGTTGCCCTACACGTAGTATCCTTAACATTGTTAATGGCTGAGCTTGGAGTATTGTAGACCTCGGGCCAGTTAGGGCCCTCCCTTTAATTGCTCAGAGGGTAGATGAGGAGCGCACCCAGTAGGGAAGCCGAGACGGGTGGTCGGAGGGGAGAGGAGAGGTTTAGAGGCGCTGCAGAGGGAGCTGGAGGGGGTGCGGATGGGATGGCAGGTAACGTGAGCTGAGCGGGAGCCGTGAGGATGGGCTGCAGGTCACTCATCTGATGACTAGGTAGACAGTGCCGTTCTAGTAACCAAGATGGAGAACACTGCGGAAGCAGGTCGCAGGGGTCCGGGGCTGCGGTGTGGGAGGGCGGGCGTCCAGGCTCAGCTGCGCTGAGTTTGAATTGGCCGGGGACGCGTGGGAGGCAGCTGGGAATCGGGGTTTGAGTTGAGTTGAAAGAAGCAGCTTCGAGCGCACGTGTGTGTCTCGTTTGTGTGTGTCCAGGTAAAGGTATTCGGGAACCGTGCTGCTTATTTGCTGGCGCTGTGGAAGGGGGTGATGCGACCAGGTAGAAACAAGACAGTTAAGAAGTGGTGGCGCCAGTTTGCACTTTGGCACTCAGCCAGGAGGCGTGAGTGTGCTGGCCGGGCGTTATCCCGTCACGCCAGATCCGTGTGTGCGCGCGTGTGCGCGTGTGCGTGCGTGCGTGTGTGTGCATGACACATCGATGTCCCAGTTCTCGTTAACGTTCAGTTCTGTAGTTAAGTGAGGTGTGAGATGATACGATGATAATGTGAAATTTTCATATTTATGAAAGGAGATTCTCTCTGAGCGTCTAAATTACTACATCGAATAAGGACCACTGTAAGATTTATTTGAAGTGGATAATACTTTAGGGTAGATAGTGATAAAGCCCTAATGAGTGGTCACTGTTTCAGGATCTGCAAAGTTCCCTAATTGGTATTCATACAGGTGTTTTTAATGGAAATAACCTTGTAATCTAATATGTTGTGAAAGGAATTTTACTACACTACTTCTGCCTTTATCGGGAACACTTCGTTTTCTTAGATGTTTATATTTCTTAGATATATCTGTTGCCTCTAAAATAATAAGTATATTATGATTTATTATCAGCTTCGTGCTTATAAGACACTTTTTTTTTCCATATTTTAACATTTTGGAAATTTTGATGTGTTTAGAGTTAATTGGGAATTAATTTGATGGAGTTTTTTCATCCTTTGGAAAAGTTGTTAAATCAATTGTGTATCTCAAAATCGATACTCAGAATCCGAGTCCAGTAAATACTGTACGTTAAATAGTTACAACGCAATACACAGGCGGCCACCTTTGTCCCGGAGCCTTTGGGTAGTAGATTTCAGCTTCGGCTTTCCAGTTATTGTATGGTACAGAGTTTTGTGTTTAACCTCTGGCTGGAAACACTGATTTTCCTGACCTTCAGGCGATAGGTTGACACTGAGGATTTCTTAATGAACTCATTATTCCTCCAGAATTCTCTCTTTACCCATCACCTACTTAGGGAGAGGATCCCAGTTGTTATGTTCTGATCTTCCTCGTTAAGCTGCGAGCTCCCCCAGGGTTTGGATATTTTTATTCATCTTTGTATTTTCAGGGCTGTGTGGAAAAGGGGCACAGACTGAATGTGGAAATGGAAGTGAAGTGGTGGATGGGTCATGACCTCTGACCTGACCCCTGGCCCAGAGTCAGCTTTTCTTTGTGATAGTCCAAGATTTCTGTGGATTTGATGGATCTCCACCTTCACAATCAGTACAGTGGATTCTGTAGCTCATTTGGATGCTTTTTTAAAATAGCACGAGAGTTTTGGCAAGGATATAGAGAACAATTTACTTACCTATATTTATTACATTTTTCAGGTTATTAAATTAATATATTAATTATAGAACATTTGGAAATGAAAGAAAATCTGAACAAAAATTATAGCATAATCTTACCATATAGTGATAATCAGGGTGAATTTTTAGTTGCAGGTATACATATATTTATTTATTATCTATTTTGTCTATATTTACATATGCCATGAAATTGAAAATAATTATTTTTCCAAATCTAAATGTTTCTATTTTGTTCTCTTTAACTAAAACATAATATATGGATATATTCTTTATTGTAGATTTCTAACTTTATTTGTTTTTAATTTTTTATCTGAGTAGTAGCTTTAAATCAGGGTTCCTCTAACTCAGTCTGTCATGAAAATATAGGTTTATGTGTGGCATAGTTTTTCTTTCACTAAAACTAGCTACGTTTATTTATAGTTTTAAGAAACAGCAATATGTGTACATTTTTCTAACTATTGCATAAAGGAAAATAACTTATTTCTGTCAGAAATATAGCAATAAGAATTATTATAACTGTTTGTAGACATATCGATGTCTATCTCAGTGGATTTGTGTGACATTGTGACTTCTAATTTAAGAACGTGCACTGAAGTTATTGCTGTGCTTTTTGCTGTGATTGATTGGAAAATGTTGGTTTTTTTCTTACCACAGGGTACCCAATGAATAGTAAGGATTAATTTCTCTCTTTTGACAGAATTCTAATTTTACTTTATAGCTACTCCTTTAAAAAAGTTAAGTATAGTTTCAGGCACACAACATAGTGATTCCACATTTATATACCTTGTGATGTGATCACTACACTAAATTTAGTAACCATCTGTCACTACAAATTTGTTACTAATTATATTCCTTTTTTACTTTTCCTCGCCCCCCTCCCTCTGGCAACTATCAGTTTGTTTCTATGAGTCTGTTTTGTTTTGTTCAATCATTTTTTTGATTTTTTAGATTCCACATATAAGTGAAATCATATGTTATTTGTCTCTTTTAATCTAAAAATTGAAATAAAAGTTGAATGCTCTGAATACCCACTGTAGTAATGGGTAACTGGTTAGAACATACCACATTTAAGGCTATATATTTACAAATGCCACCATGTAATTGCATCATCATCATCATCATCATCATCATCATTATTACTGTTTTAAGATTATGGCATTGGAACTTTAAATGCTGGCTTTCTCGTCTTCAAAGCAGGTGTGGGAGTAGTAAAGGACAGGCCTGCTGTAACAGAGTCCCGCAGGCCGGGTGGCTTGCGAACAGCATTTTTCTCATGGTCCTGGAGGCTGGATGTCCAGTCGGTGTCTGGGCGCCTGCGGACACAGTGTCAGTGACGGCCGCTGCCCGGTTTGTGGACTCAGCCTCTCGTGTCCCCGGAGCATAAGGGGCAAGGGCGCTCTGTGCGGTGGG
The DNA here is from genome assembly GCF_014176215.1 of Rousettus aegyptiacus. Lineage (NCBI taxonomy): Eukaryota > Metazoa > Chordata > Mammalia > Chiroptera > Pteropodidae > Rousettus > Rousettus aegyptiacus. The sequence goes on from NW_023416287.1 coordinate 91,901,554, forward strand.
GTCTCGTTGACAAGGGCACCAGGCCCATCATGGGGGCTCCGCCCTCACGATCCAGTCACCTCCCACAGCCTCAGCTTGAATACAGGGACTTTGGGGATTAGGTTTCAACATGTGGACTTTGGGGAGAGACAGGTTTAGTTTCTAGCACTTGTGGAGAATCAGACATGTACCTACGAGGCGAATGAGAAAATACTCTCCTGGCGTTATATGAATAATTGTGCCTGTTTTGGTATTTACAAGTTATTTTAATGGTGTTACGGAAAGAAAGCCATTAAGTGGAAATTCGTCTGATTTGGATAAAAGGAGCTGAAAATTCCTAATTTCCTCATGAGCCAATAAGAGGTTATTTTTGATCTCAAAGGATAATTGTAAATGTCAGCTATGGAAAAGGGTTTAGGAAAAACCATGGAATTTAAACGCTGTTAAAGCGTAAGACTTCTTTTCTTCACCTTTCCTACCTGATACTCTTTGTAAACAGAATCACTCGGTATCATGGGTCCCAGTTACTGCATTGCTTAAAACTGGTCCCCCTCCCTGCTCGCGTGTTTGCCGGTAGTGGCAGAACCCACATACCTGTTTGTGTCGGTTACCCCAACCTACTTTCTCCATCAGTTCTTTGAGGAAAGCCCCAGTACTGCCCAGCTCGAGGATATGTGACGGGTCGGCTCTGTGTAGGGAAGCGCTGAGAGGAGGCGAGTATCCGGTTTCGTCCAGTTCAGGAAGCCGGTCTGTGGTCCCGTGTCGCTTGGGCTGGCTGCTGCCCCGTCGCGTTCGGTCTCCGCTCGGCCGCCTGCGTGGGGGCAGGCTGTGTTCCCTCGCTAGCTCCATCCTTGGGCGAACACCTGCGTTTTTGTTTTTGTGTGTTTGTTTTGTTTTTGTCCTATGTATCTCTTGTTTATCAGTTGGTATGTTACTCCGGCTGAAATATCTGAAATTTTTCCTCCTCACATCCATTTCTAGGTCTTTTTGTTCATTTAGTAACACAGTCAATTTCTTCCTTTCTCTTTTTTTCCTTCTTGCGCAGAGAGACATATCATTAGCAGTTAACTGCTCACCCACTTAAACGGAAAAGAGCGCCATGCTTTCATTGCAGGTACCTGGCATCTACTCATTTACTGAGGGGAATTATTCATACGGAAGAAATTCAGTACAGTTTGACGAATATTTGAGAAAAGGACAATGTGTGAACCTGGATAACTTATTTTTTCATGCTTAACTTGATTGATACGAAGTTAAACATTGTAGAGTTTATACCCAGTGAGTGTTGTTAACGGTTTTCTCAACTTCCGTTCCATACACTGTAGAGTTGGCATGTTTTCACATTGCTGAAGAAAAGTGTTTAGGCTTAATAGAGTTTTAGAATCTGCCCTGCCTGGCATACATGGCGCGTGTGCCTCCGCCATTGTACCCACGGTTATTCCTCGCGCAGTTAAAATGGCACGCAGGAGCATCTCCTCATCGTAAACCTTGTGGTTATCCTTACTGTACAACACTTCCCGATTGATTTAAAAAATGTGATACAGAAATTGGGTTTTGTCAATTTGTAAATTAATGACTTCTTTTTTAAGTTAATGATTGTTTTAAAAATTTTATGTATTCAGCGAAGCTGATCACAGCGCCTCTGAGCCAGCTCCGCGGGTCAGACGCCTGAGCTGGGCAGCGGCTCTCGGGGGGCGCCGGCCCCGTGGCCGCTGCGGGCAGCGCAGGACCCTCTGCAGCCACGGGGCGCGCGAGGCGCGGGCGCACGGCAGAGTCCGCGCCGTCCTGTCTTTCGGCTACAGCGCTAGTGCCCTGCGCATGGACAGTTAGTAGCCCTTTCGGGTGGAACCGGGAGAGGCAGGACACGGCTGCCGGGCGGAGGGAGCCGCGCAGCCAGCGCGGGTACGGTCAGGCACGCGGACGTTTGCAGGGAGGATTAAAAATTTTTTTGATGTTTGCTGGCTGCTAATATTGCAGAATTTGTCAAAATTTCTCCATTCCAAATAAAATATCTAAATGTTCTGTATCTTAGCCTTATGATAGCTTTTCAGCATTAGAAAATTAAAATGTTACTTGGTGATTTTTGAATATTTAAAAATTTAACATGTATTTATATGTGGGAATATGTTGAAATATTTTAATGCAGTGAAGGTTTTCATAGGTTAGACTTTTATCAGGTACAAGCCAAAGTTTGTAGATAGTAAAAATTATGTGGAATAATTTCCACACAGTGACTTTTAAGAGTTGGTCGTTTTTTTCATTGTCGCTAATGCTCTTCAAATCATTTCAGTTTTCCCCCTCTACAATAAGTAGTCAGCGCTTTGCTGACTTTCTCTTTGGTCAGCAATTATCAGAAAAAGGTCGTAAAGTCTTTCGGTATTTGTGACATCATTATTTGAACAGCCTTTCTACTGTCAAAATCACACATGACAGATTTAGTTTAAAATCAGCTGTTGTGTCCTTACTGTATTTTTTCAAATTAAGTAACATTAAAAAACAACTCATGAAGTTTTAGTTTAGAATAGTTTATTAAATACAAATAAGATTTTGATTCTGCTTCAATTCGTCCCTTTTCACTTTAAAAGCTGAAGGAAAAAATTCTTCCCATGGCTCTCAATCTATAGGAAATGAAAAGAATTTTAATTTTATGGCAGTAATCATAAACAGTACATTAGGTTTTCTATGATAACATGTACCATTAACAAGCTTCATTATGGCAGTCTTACGGTCTTTACATCGCATCGAGGAAGGCGGGGCATCACTAAGCATGAGAATCTCATGGCATGTTTACCTGTCGTGGGCCCCGTTGTGCAGAAGTACAGTACAGTCACTTCCGCACTGGATGACAGGCAGCCCTGGTGTCACTGTGCATTATCACCTCGTGTAACTGGAAGGACTCCCTGAAGCCAGCCTGTGTCGCGCAGTCCTAGATGAGGTCTTCATGGGTGCTGACCATAAAAAGTTCATCAAAGTAATGAGGCGAGGAGAGAGCTTGGTGCTCATAGGCAGAGCTCAGCACCAAGGAGTGTGAACCGGCTCCAGCTGTGACAATAAAACAGCAGGTGGCCGCTGTCATTAGGGGTGGCAGATGAGGCAGGGGACTAACATGCAGCCCACAAAACTCTCATTTGTTAGCCATCGCCACTGTACCATGCAAAACAGCTTCCATCTCAGTCAGTTTTACTTGGCAGAGCCTTACCCGGAGCTGCCGGGGTCTGGGCTCTGTGCGCACAGGCTGCCGCCCCATCTCCCTGGCCCGCCCCGGGCTCCCCTCACCTGGCCGTGCCTCAGCTCGCCTTCTGCACGTCCCCTCACCTGTGAGCAGAAGGCACTGCTTTACCAGCTCGTTGCCCGTGGCCTGTATTATTCCAGTAACCTACGTGCATTAAAAAAAAAAAAAAAAAAATCACATGCCATTTTTGCCCAAGTGCTGCAATTCTTTCTTAGTCTTAGGGGCCGTTTACTTTGTAAATGATAAAAAGACTGAGATACCTTCCTTGTGGATTTCATAGTGCCCTCGCCATCCCCCGTTAAGCATGTGAACCTGCAGTGAACGAGAGAGAGGAACGAATCGGAGATGTCTGAAAAATTTTCATGGATTTTATCGTTTGAGATGCTGTACCGCAAATTTCAGATTTTTTTTTTTTCCTGAATCATTTTATTTTGGAAGTAAATCATAGTGTTGTCTTAATCATAAGTGGGTCCATGAACATTTTTGCATGTCATGGTTGAAAGTACAACCGTGGTCTCAAGTCTTAATATCTTATTTGGGTAATAAAACTCCAAATAATAGAAACCATTCATTTTCCTCTAATACTGTAGGGAAAGGAAATTAATTTACTATGAGAATAAGAAGCTGGAGTAACAAAGCATCTTAGGCCAACTATAAAAATTAGACAAGTATGAGATTTTGTCACTTTTATAGTTTTCTAAAGCAAAACATAGGCAGGTTTATCAAGCAAAGTAAAATATTGTTAACATATAATCAACTTTATGCTTATTGAGAGAAGAAATATAATAGTTTAACCTTCAGAGTTTACATTCTGGTTGTTTTGTAACGTGTCTGGTTCTCCTACATTTATTAGTTGGAAGAGAGTTTTTGATTCGTCTGTTTGGTTCGGTTTTGTGGCAGTGTACACACATGAATTTTATTAGATTTAAGAATCAATTTTATAATTAGCATGTTAGCCCAGTGGGTCAACAGGAGTCTGTTTCAGTTGTCTTCGGTGTTCTTATGATATGTCTCTGTCATTCTTTTATTTTGGGCGCAGCAAGATGTCCCAGACCTGGGATCAGCTTTTTCCTTTTTTGGCAGGAGTGCTAGATCTTAGTGAAAAATTGTATTTATTAAACAAGGTCTGGGCGCCAGGTGAGTTTCACTGGTGTTGGAATTTACTTTCTCGGCGAACAGATTTTTTCATTTCTTACAGAATTGTTTACTAAAAGGCATTTTTCATTTCCTCCTCTGTCCTGTCTAAAACTGAAAACAGACACACTGAACACCATTTAGAACTCGGGCCACCACGTTGTACGTCCTCCGCGACCCGCCCCGCTGGGCTCCCCGCCGCGGAGTGGCCTGGACCCAGGCCTTCGGCCCTCCGCCGGGGTTCTCTTTAGTTTTCTTCTGCTAGGCATCTTTTCCCCCTCATGGAAAGTTCCGGTTGTCCTTAAGTTTTAGCCTTCTTTGGAGGAAAACTTACATACTTTAAAATCGTTTTACAATATTTTGGCCTACCAAGACACAAGATGCAAAGTGGTATTCCAATTTATTGTATCTCTCTCTTTACAGATTATGCAGAATGCGGACTTTAGAATGGGTGTTGTTTTAGAGCAGGGGGACCTTCTCTGTTCAGCGTGATCCCTCGGTGTATAATCTGCTTTCTGCCTCTATGGATTTGCCTTTTCTAGATATGTCATATGAATGGGGTTATGTAATGCGTGGCCTTTGGTGCCGGGGTGCATTCTTGTGGCAGGTTTTCAGGGTTCATCTATGTTATAGCATGTGTCAGTACTTCATTCCTTTTTATGGCTGACGACTATTGCATTGTGTGAGAATAGCACTTTTTAAAATCTTATTATTATTTTTTATCCATCCCTCATTTCGTAGGCATCTTGATTATTCCTATTTTGGGGCTGATGTAACTCGTGCTGCCATGGATATTCGTGCCCGGTTTTGAGTGGACGTGAGGTTTTCGGGGCCCTTGGTTACGCTATGTACGTGAGAGTGGACTCGCTGGGTCACGTGTTCACTCCACGATCCAGGGATGTCTTTCTGTTTATTTAAATCTTTAGTTTCTTTTAGTGATCTTTTTCAGTTTTTATTGTATGTCTTGCACTTTTTTGTTAAAATCAGTCCTACATATTTAAAATGTTTTCATAATTTCATTTTTGCGTCCTTCCTGTTAGCGCACAGAAATGCCATTGATTCGTTGTGTATCGATTTTGTATCTTGCATCATTGCTAGGTTTGTTTGTTAGTTTTGGTAGTTTTTTTGTGGCTTCTTCACACTTCTTTCTTTCTTTTCAATCTTTCTTTCCGATAACTTTTAATCCCTATTTCCTTGCCCAGCTTCTCTGGCTAAAGTCCGCTCAGTGCTGAATCCTTGCCTTGCTCCTGATCGTAGGCCGATGGCATTCATTCTCCCGCCAGCGAGGACAGCATTAGCTGTTTTTGTGGATGGGCTTCCGCCGGTTGAGGAAGTTCTCTTCAATTCCTGATTTGTTACATGAAGGGATTCCTGTTTATCATGAAGGACTGTTGAATATTGTTAAATGCCTTTTCTTCATCTGTTGAAATGACCATGTGGTTTTGTCATTTATAAATAGGACATGTTATATTCATTGATTTTTTTTGGTAGGTCAGACTTGCATTCTTAGAACACACTCCTCTTGGTAAGCATATGTAATCCTCACACGTTACTGATTTCAGTCTTTAGTGCTTTGTTGACAGATGATGCATCTGTGTTCACATGGGATTTCGTCTTCATCTTGATTTTGTATCAGAGCCTCATAGAGTCAGTTAGAAAACGTTTACTCCTCTTCTAAATTTTGGAAGATGTGAAGGATTAGTTTTAATTATCTTTTAAACGTTTGCTAGAATTCACTGGTGAAGCAATCCGAACCTAGCTTTTCTTTGTTAGAAATTTTTTGATAAGTAGTTGAGTCTCTTGTTATGGGGCTCTTCAGATTACGTAATTTCTTCAGTCAATGTCATTTTTTTGCTCTTATTTAGTGTTTTCAGACTGTGGTCGACCACAGGTGACTGAAGCCGCAGGAAGCGAAACCGCGGTGAAGGGCGGCTGCTTCCGGGAGGAGGAACGATGCGGTTCTTAGATCTCTTTTTGTCACGGTGCGGGCTCTGTGGCCCGTGCTCTCTGCTGCCCTGCACACGTCATCGTAATCTGCATTTACCCTCCAACAAAAGCAGGAAGAATCCTCTGCTTCTCCCGAGTCAGCACACACCCCAGTAGACAGCCAACAACACCCCAACCTGTTCCTCGAGAGGCTGTCCCAGTCGATTTTTGCCTGTGTGGGGGGTGTTCGTTCTTCTCATCCACACCCCCACTTTGCTGTCTGTAACTTAACTAGTGAGTTAGGACTTGTCAACACGGCTTATTTTAGATGACAAGGGGATTTAAAAAGGGAGAAAATAATCCTGACTTTCTACAAAACTTGGGGGCGTTTTTATTTCAGTGGGCCCGCGCAGTTTATTTTAGTAGCGGTTGTTACTGGAACGCGCTCCCGCCAGCGCGCTTGTTCATCGACACGCCCGCCCTCCTCCGGAGCGGCCGCAGTCCGCGGTGGCGATTATCTCCCTGAAGCACCGCGTGTTCTCAGTGTGCCTGCCGGGTCGTTAAACAAAGACCAAACTCCGTACCGTGACATTTCATTATTAAGTGCATTCTGTCGCGTTATATTTTTTTGCATAATTATACTCCACGAAAGACAACTTCCCGTAGCTGTGTGTGTGTGTGGACCTCAGTACCGATGCAGGTCACCCCTCACCTGCACGCTTGTCGCCGCGGCGTCTGCACGCCCGGCGAGTTCAGAAGGGGGTCGCGGCATTCCGCGGCCTCTGTTTTTGACTCTTACTTATAAATAGCCCAGTGAACCTTGCTTAGGATAAGCATAAGAACGCGTGTGACCGGTTTCAACTCCTTTTCGACTTGAATGGTCTCGTTTATTACTTTTAAAGTAATAACGTAAAAGGCCTGTTTCTTGCCCCTGACATCGCTGTGAAGCCACGCGTGCCCTTCCTGGGTGTTGGACGTGGCGCTGTCACCCTGGCAGGGTCTCGGGTGGGAACGACCGACGAGCACGTCTCCCTGGTTATCGGACCGCGTGTGGCTTTGCGCCCGCCGTCTGCCGGTCCCCGGGGGCCTGGCGATCCCCAGGTGCCCCCCGGACAGGCCCGGGCCGGTCGCCACCCCGCCTCCGGCATCGGCGTCTCTCCTCCCAGTGCAGTTCCTACCGATGCTCACGACCTATCACCGAAGACAAATTACACGTAAAAGTGGAAATCCCTTTTTTGGTGGATTTATTGATCGGTGTTTTATTCCTTGATATAAACACCCCCGTGTGTTTTAGCGTCTGCACATTTAATCAATAAAGACAATACCAGAATTATATGCCTGGGTAAGAAGAGACCCTTAATTTATTAGTGGGAATCATTTATTGAGGCTCGCTGCATCTCTTGCAACATCTGGCACTTTCCTAGTTAGAGGCTTCTAGGTCGTGTGTAGAGATACATTTTTCTCTAACCATCGCTGTGTTTAATTCCATTACACCCCGGTTTTTGTTCATTGGAAATTAAGGTTAGTGATCCCTAAGAGCTGACAATTCCTGGTAAACGTTCGTTACTCCATCTGGCAGTTAGTGTCCTGTCACCAAAACGGTTGATTTCTTCCGTCCTTGCCTTTTCCCGCTCGCATGGCCCTGTGAGGACGGTCTTCGTATCCCGGGAGGAAGGCTGAAATGGGGACTCAGGGTCCCCTGCCCAGCGTGGGCTCCGGTGCCCGGGCCGCGCCCTCTGCCTCCTGCTCCGGGTGCGGTCGCGCCGCCATCACCCCGTAAAAGCAGGGGGCAGCTCCTGGCGCTCCCCGGGCGCACCACGTCACGCAGCCGTCAGCACAGCCGCACACGCCGCGGGCCGGGCTCGCTCCCGCGTCCCCCGGGGTCTCACGCAGTGTAGTGTCCGGTGCCGTGGGCGTCGTGGCGACCGCGCGCTGTGGTTTATCACTCACGTGGCCGCCTGCTGAATTCACGCCCCGCCCGCCCCACGCTTTAGTGACCGCCCCACGGTCACTTCATTTTCTCTCCCTCGCCGTTGTTCTTACCGGAGCCAGGGCCAGGTCACTGTTTCTGTCACAGCCCAGATCAGACCCAGGACTTCGACTCGCGCGCTCAGCGTCTTGGTCACCGTACGGCCGCCTGTGTCGCTCCTCGAACTCAGAGACAGTACGCTTCTGTCATCGATTTCCTTACTTGTTTCTGCAGACGACTTTTTAGTTAAAAAACAAACACACCTGAGATAAGACCAGATACGCGAGTGATAGTTCGTAAGGGGCGACGCAGTGACCTAGCGATTGCGTGCGTGGGCCGCGCCGGGCCGGACGGCAGGAAGCCGGACGCCGCCGCCCTGTCCGCCCGCGGCCCGGGGCGTCACTTGGCGCATCTGACCTCAGGGCGTGCGTCTGTCAGGTGGGGCGCGATGAGGGTCGAACGGGTCGGTGTGTATAAAGTCTCCCTCTGTGCAGACACAACACAAAACGAGCAACGCCCTGATATGTGACCGCTTTCGTCACTGCGAAGCACGTGGTCGCTATTTGGAAGTCTGCAATGTGCTATGGTAGGTCTTTGGGGTACAATATCGTCTCGACAAATGACAACACTAATAGTTCCATTTTTATAGGGCTGCTTTTGAGGCGACCGTGGGATCGATTCTGGAGACGAAGGGGCGCGACCTCGCGAAGTCCCCCCTCCTCTTGCGCAGCGCAGGAGACCGTGTGTGGTCGTGTCTGCGCCACGATCTCGCGGTGTCTCACAGGGGTGTTTCCGGCGGCCGCGGCTCACACTTTCACGCTGTCTGAACTCTCAGCGCTTTTCTTGTTCTTTTTTCTTTCTTTTCTTTTTCTCTCTCTTTTTTTTAACACGATGCTTATTCTTGGGAGAGTTGTGACACTTAGAAAAGATCTTTTCTAAGTTTTGTCTCTTAGTGAGGATTTTTCAATAAGTGTAGCATTTATTTTCATGAAGAAGCAAAAACATTCAGGAAAATAATAATCATAATTTTCAAGTATTAAAAGATTCTTTATAATTTCAAATGTGAGGATGTTGATAATTTGTTTTTGAAGGAAGTCGCTTCATGTAAAATTACAAGGGTCCTTTTCAAACATGGAAATCGTGGGTTCTGTGGCCATTATAACCGAAGGGCACTGGCACCCAAGATACTGTGCTGCGAGATAGTCGAGCAGCGGTGAAAGGCACCCAGGGTGCCCTCGAACCACGTGGATTCGAGCTGCACGGGTCTATTTACCCGTGTATTTTTACAGATACAGGCAGTCGATGTAGTTTCTCTTTCTTAAAATTTTCTTAACATTTTCTCTAGCTCACTTTATTATATGAATATAGTATATATACATATAAGATACAAAATATCTATTAATTAACCATTCATAGTAAGGCTTCCAGTGAGCAGTAGGCTATCAGTTATTAAGTTTCGGGGAGTCAGAAGTGATCCGCAGATTTTCTACTGTGTGGGGGTCGGCACTCGTGACCCCCACGTTGTTCAAGGGTCACCTATACTTGGTGTGGCCTCGCACTGATTTGCTAAGAGCCTGAGAAATGTAGTTTTCAGGTGCTATATGAGACTTGTGAACTTCTGAATTTTCTAGTAAAATATGATATAATTGTAGATTTTTCTTTTATTTGCAAGGTAAATTTTTTTTGACAGCTCTTAATGCCTTCGAGGTTTAGGTTTTTCTGTTCTCGTTTAAGTTAACATGCTCATTAATAGGCAAAGAAGTGGGTGGAAATTATATTAATGGGAACCTGCTTAAGATACGTTGAGGGTGATATATAATGTATTCCATTTTATGTATTATGTAAATGAAATTTTGATACTTCATTTAGGGTTTGGTTTTGTATTGTACATTTTGACAATCATAGTATGATTTTTATTTCTGACACTTCGGAGGATAAAATATGTATATTTTTGATTTAGTTTATAATAAAACCATTATAGTTTTATCTCAATTGGCTATTGTCTCAATAATGATGAGCATCTTTATATTTATTTCTAAGCATAATTTTTCTTGTTAACTGATTGTATAGTTTATTTTTTCTGACCTTTATCACAGGCCATTAAATTTTAGTTTGTATCTTCATGTGATAAACATGACTTAATCTTCTTTTAAATTTAAGAGCACTTTCTAATCTCAGTCAACTACTTGGGTTTTCAGTCAGTAGTTTGTAAAGGTTCATTTTCATTTATAACATCATTTAATATATTAATGATTTTATATGTGAACACTTTTATTTCTGTAGTATTTTCTTTTTCTACTTTCTGGTTCTCCATGAGGTTATAATCTGAGTCAGGATGCATGGAATGGGGAAAGGAACTCTGGATGAGGGTCGCCAGGCATGAATCCTACTTTTGCATTTTCAGTTTCTTTGCCACATTTTCTTGAAAAAGTCAAAGTTGCTTGTCCCTCTGAGCCCCAGTTTGCTCTTCTCTTAGGCTGAGCTGAGAAAGCCCACACTGCCCATTCGTTCACTTGTGAGCAGCCGTCGAGGACACATCGGTGTGCCATGTAAATTAATGTAGAGCATCATGTTATCTTTCGTTTTTTAAAATTTTACTCATTGAAGATACAGAATATGAATAATCTAAAACTGTATCTCATGTCAGAGCCGCACTGACTGGTATTTGCCTCTGAACTAAAGAAAGAATCTGAAATAAGGGGGAAAAGCTACATCTCAGCAGAAGATGAGAACCACCTAAGTGCTCGATAGCAGGGGCTTGATTGTCTTAGGTTATTATGCATCAGTCAGAAGTACAAAGCATTTCTCGTGACGTATTAGATTTATAAAGGACAAAAATATTACAGAGCGTAATCCCATGTACGTATGTGTGTGTGTTTTTCCGTTCTGACATGTGCACACACAAACATACATGGCTCAAGGACAGGAGCCGGCCTTAGAGGGTTTCCACTGGCCAGTCTGGGGACGGTTTGAGAATTATAACCTGCAATTATGATAGGTAATTGATGATAAAACATGGCATAAAAATGAACATCTCAGAGTCTGTTTAAAATGCTCTTGAAAGAGAGTGAGGGTCAGAGAGAGCACAAGACAGAGAGACGGGAAAATGGTGACGTTCTGTGCAGAGAAGGCCAGCTAATGAGGGGGGGAGGAGTGCCAGGATCAGAACGCGGCCACCGTGCAGCCTGCCTTGTCGCCGTCGGGGCAGGCGGTGTCCGTGAACGGGCTGAGCGCACGCGGAGGCACTCGCTAGGGGCAGGACGCGCACGTGCCCAGAGACACCTGCATGCCTCGCTCCTTTCAGAGCCAGCAGTGTGGCATCTCTAGCCACGCCTGTGCCTGGCCTTTCCCTGTCCTTCTCCACCACCTCGAGTGCACGTGTGACCGCGCCGAGTCCACCAGGATCAGCCAGGCCAGGCTCTGCTGCTTGGAGGCGGCCGCTTGCAGCCCGCGCTCCGCTCTGCATGGGCGCCCCGGGCCTCCGAGGCCAGCCGTGCGCCCCTGCCCAGAGCCATCGCTCCTGCACAGTGGGGTCGCCGGGAGAGGCGCACGCTTACTGCAATTTGAAAATCTATAATCCATCTATCTTTTATAGCAATACCATTAAAAATGGAAATTAACATGTAAAACTATAGTATAAAGATAATCTATTCATTTAAGGTCATTTTCAGAATGGTAATACCTTATTAATCATAAAAAAGACATTAAGCAAAATGGCAAAAGTTTCTATATATTTTTAATGACAAGTGACATTTGCTCTAAAAGTCAGATCACATTATTGATAGTATATTTTTGTATACCTAGAACTTATATGGGGAAATGGATTATTATTCTTTGGAGAATCATTTAATAGTCAGTTTATATTTTCTTTTTCGGCCTTAAGCCTTTAGTATATGAATGGGCTACTGTTTATATATAATGAGGAAAATTAAGTTGTTTGGCTTGGACTGGTTTCATACTTAAAGAAAATTAGCTGGCTTTGATTGATCAGTACTGTTGATTTTGAAGGAGAGGGAAAACTTTCAAGTTCCAGGGTATGGTGTGAGGCGGCTCAGCACACCCGGAGCCTTTGTGCCCTGTGAATGCGGGGCCTGCGAGCCGCTCATCTTTGCGCCTGCAGATCCCAGTCAATGGCTTGGTGAACGTATGTGATAGTTACCGTTTGCCGAGTGATGGCTGTGTAACAGCCACTGTGCTGAATAACGCGTTTTTGTCAGCTCGTCTTTATCTACTTCTGAGATAAGTGTCATCGTCCCCGCACCACAGCGCAGGGAGCAGAGGGCTAGTGTGGTCAACAGCCGTGAGGACCTCCCGCGAGGCGCTGCTGCGGCCGGGCCTGCGCTCGCCGCCATCTGGCTGCCGGGCCTGCGCCTCGCAGAGGGTGAATCCCATCGCGTTCACGCCCCACTTTGGCAGTTGAGACTCTACAGCAGCGTCTTCTAAATCGTATCGCGAAGACACAGTTCCAGGTGATGTAACAGGTTTGCTGCGAGGTCCCGTAAGTTTGGAGAATGTCGCTCACGCCCCTCCCCGTGTTGGGACCCAGTGCTCGCTTGTCGCTTCCTGACGGGGTCCTGCCCAGCCTTACTCGACCCCCCTGCCCTGCTTGTCCTGCAGGACAGTCATCCGTAGGAAATTTGGCAAATGTTGAGAATGTGGATAAAATCTAAAGTTTTCGGTACAACTTTTAAGACCCTTCATGATTTATAGCTCTGCTTTTCTTCTTTATCTCAAATTTGAACTCAGTTCTTTAGCAGCATTTCTGGGCCTCTCTGGGTTACCCAGTGCCTCACAGCACGTCGTGTGCCGCGGGCCTGGGCTCTGCGCCCACAGGGCACGTTAAGCGTTCTGCCCCCAGCTTCCTCCGGGACCCTGCACCTCTGCCTGCCGTCCCGTCCTGCCGTCCTCCTCCCTCTGGCCCTTGGTCAGGCCTGAGTTCATTTTGGGTGCTGTTTATTTTGGGGGCCTGGTGCTCCCCGGCGGTGTTGAGACGCGGAGTGTTCAGTCCGGGGGGAACCAAGTCACACCAGCTCGCTGTGCAGTTTGCGCGCGGGGGCTCCGGGGCGGAGGTCGCCCTTCCTGCGGCGCGGCGTCCCGCTCTGGCGGGGCCCTGGCCGGCGGGCGGGGCTGGTCCATCCGGGGCGCGATCAGCCCTCGAGCCTTTGGGCCCAGGTGGCTACTAGCAAGAAGTGGCACAGGCTCCGGTAATGCCGAGGGTGTCGGGCCCGTTCGCCGCCCTGTGCGCACACCGACCGCGCAGCCTCACGACAAGGCGCCCGTGCGCGCCTTCTCCGCCCTCGGCTCGGGGGACGCGAGTCTGCGCGCAGAGCCACGTCGCCCCCGAGCCGCTCCCTGCGGCCGCGGCAGGTCCGCCTTCTCTGCCTTCTCCCCGGCCACTGACCACTGCGTGGGACGCTCTGCACTTTTTGTCCTGGCCTGTGTCCCTCGCCAGGTTATCCGCTCCGAGGCAGGGGCTTTGGCCCCTGTCGTCCCCGGTACACCACAGCTGCCGAGGACCGGTCTGGCGCAGAGTGGGTCCCGCCAGGACCGGCGGCACGCGCGCCGGAGCGGCAGGCTGGGCGCCGCTGCCGGGAGGCCGCAGGCCGCGGCGTGGACGCTCCCTGACCGCGCGACTCCGAGCCTGCCGGGGGCGCGCAGGAGGGGGAGGTCGGCGTGCCAGCGAGCGTCCCAGCTTTGGGATGATTGTCCTTCGCCTTCTGGCGGGGTCTAGAGTACACGTTTCCCAAACAACCGTTATGTCGGAAATATTAAAACAGTGCTGTGACGATGGCAGCGAAGGCTGGGCCCATTCGAGTAGTCACAAGTGGCTGGCGGTGTGGTGTCCGTATAGGTCGCTAAATTTATTTCAGTCAGCCAAGCACAATTAAAAAACAGAGATTGTAATGATTCAGACTTTTACATCACTCGTTCTTTTAGTTAGACCAAATTTAAAGAATTTTACTTCAAGTCAGATTTTGGGTAAATATTTTGCGTTCGACTATAACTGTGTTTTAGTATTATAATTTTTTCCATAATAAAAAAAGTTATTCCTTTAAATATTTAGTATTATAGATATTTGCCAGATAATGTAACATGTTATACTAGGTAGCAGCTTTCCCTTCCTAAGGCCTGTTGTTTGTTCTCCTGTATAGTGTAATAATATCTTTGTTTCAATTCTTAAACATTTTAATTAATAATTTTTTTTTTTTTAAACTACAGTGTGGTTTTCAAGCGCAGGTCTCTTAAATTATACTTGGTCATGTAAATAAGCTGTGCTTCGCAACTTTGGATTCTTAACCTTTGCTCTTTGCTATTAGCTTTATGTTTTTTTAATTATAGGAAAATAGAGGACAGTAGGGAAGTTATGACTTAAATGGACTGTTGTTATTACTGTATTCTCTTTTAAGGAAATAAAAAATGTTATTTATTTTGTCCAAATCAAGCAGAAATAAATATGGACTATCTTGTACTGTTATTTTTGTTAAGCATTTAATATATATTATCACAGTTTGATTCATTATATGTAATAATTACTTTTCCATTTTAATGATTGATGGTGTGATCAGTTATTTATAGTTGTAAAGTGTGTATTGTCCATAGTGCTACCTAATAGATAAAAAGGAATAATGTTATTTTCAGTGTATACAAAGGCAGTATTTGAATAACGAAGTCATAGTCATTTAAAATATATATATATATTTATTTTAACCTTAAAACTGAGCCTCTGTAATAATGTATGAAAATAACCAGAATAGACCGTCCATGAAAAGAAAGGAAGCGTTCACGTTTTACAACTTGTTGTGGTCTTGGCTTTTGACACATGTCCCTCTCGTGAGGCCGCAGTGCTTCGCGGTGTTCCGTCGCCCGTTTGTGCAAACACGTCCAGATGAATTCCGTGTTTAATGTTAAGAATCTTATAACATGCCAATTTGATTTGTAGCCCTTCATATCACAGAATGCTAATTAAAATCATATTTTTGCATATGTCATGCCTTTCATGTACATATGCAAATAGATTCTGCTGCCTTTCAGCTATTAGTAATTAACTTTATGAAGGACAGCTGTAATACATAATTAACAAAAATGTTTGCAAGCCCTTTTACACTGAAAGTTACAACAGTAAAATTTTTTTCCTTATCAAGAGAGCCATTTGAGTCTGATGCTTCTGAACGAGATCTAAATTGTTTTAAATCATCACACAACATAATTGAATTGATGTTGCACTATGTTCAGCAGAAGAACGTTGCTCCATGGACTGGCTGCAGGTCCCTGTCCATG
This sequence comes from Rousettus aegyptiacus, assembly GCF_014176215.1. NCBI lineage: Eukaryota > Metazoa > Chordata > Mammalia > Chiroptera > Pteropodidae > Rousettus > Rousettus aegyptiacus. The sequence goes on from NW_023416287.1 coordinate 91,917,072, forward strand.
TCACATTTATGTCAACAAAACTGAATTAGGTCCGCTGATTTGTGTATAAAATAAGATAGCATTATCAGGTGGTACTTGTTTGTTTTAGCTATTGATATCTTCTAGGCACTTCTACATTTTTTTTTTCATGTGCTGCAGACACAATAAACGTTTATATAATTTAAAAAAAAAACTCCTCTTCAGATTATTACTGTTTTTAAGGAAACTTCATGAAGGCTCTTCATTTTGTCTTTTATAGTCTCTTGAATATTTAATAAAATGACATTTTCTGAAATCATTTCATGATTGAAATGTGAGGTCAGCTAATGGCCGATGAACGTTATGTTGAGGTATTGCTCTATTTTTCATACGAACTAACAGTGAAGACAGTGACTAAAGAACTAAAATTGTTGTTTTGGTCACTCTAGTGTCCTCAAATAAGAAAAGGAACCAGTCAGTGTAAATACAGTCCTTTCTTATGGTTTCCAAGTACTACAGTATATTTAGTCTGTACCAAGCTTTCTATTTAGCAAGAGAGCCATTGTAATATGCATTTTCATGTTACATCCATATATATATATGCCTAATTTTAAATACTTTTTGTACATAATTCTAGCAGAGAGTCAAGTTTTAGTTCTATAATTATGTTATTTCTTTTTTAGGGTTGCTTTTGTAATGAAGAAGCACTTAAATACTCATCTACTAGGCAAACATGGAGTTGGCACCCCAAAAGAAAGGTAATTTTCATTTATTTTTTTTATCTAACAAATATAGTTATATTTTCATTGTATGATATGTTTAATAAGGTGACTTCTAGAATTTTTACCAAGCCAGTTCACATGTTTTTACATTTGTGGTGCTCTGTTTTTGAATAACATATTTTAAGCTATTCTCTCACTAAAATTTACTGTCATTTTAATTAAAAAAAAAATCTATTCTAAAAATATTTGAAAGGATTTGAGGGACTTTGTGAATTTACAAAATAACCTTGAAACAGTCGAATAGTTAAATTAGTGCGGATTGATCTCTGCAACTACATTAGAATGAGCTAAAATAAATACATAAAACTAATCTTTGTCTGTTTTTTTCCCTGTATCTTTATTTTGAGGTTTTAAAATAACATTTTTGAATTCTTACCGTAGAATTAAACATTACTGATATTAAAGAAATACATCTTGTGTCATCCCCAAAATAATACCACAGTTGCCATGTCATGAAAAATAACACTACAATTATTATGTCATCAACTGCCAGGTTTTCTTTTTTCTTGCTACTGTATCATAATTAGCTTCATCACTTAGACTTAATTATATTAGGTGAACCGAAATACAGTAATGTCAGCTACTAGGTGAGTATGGCTACTTTTGAAGTTTTAAATCTTTAATATGTACAACTCTCTCAGACCTAGTGCAAGCACTCTCTGTTTCTGTCAAAGACATGGTGGTAGACTTTAGACTTCCTGAATCTCCCAAGATGGTATCTGAATTTCTAGACACTCCTGGAAACTTGTTTTTTAAATAGTTCTTTAAAAGGTCGATAACAATGCAAGTTATTCTACTACTATTTAGTTTAGGGCCTTTTCTGCCATATTTTTGAATGTTTGACTTAAACAAAAAATTTTAAATGCTCTTACATTTCTGTGTTTAAAAGAACTTTACCTTGAGTTTTCTATTGGAGGCATATTGCTTTCTTTAGCATTTTCGTTTGGATATGACTACTTTGTCAAAATATTGGGGCATAATATATATATGCTTTTTACCTTTGGTTTCTTTTATTTTCCTTTGTAAGACTATATTTAACTTGAGCCAAAATGTATGTGTTGAACACATCCTGAATTCATTATTCTTGAAAGTTAAAAATTCTATATTATTTAAATTATAATTTGAGACGTTATGTTTCATAAGTTCAAAGTTATGTGTCATAAGTATTTAAGAAATGAGAAAATATTTTTACTTACTACGTTCTTATTGTTTTCATGCATTATCTCAATCATTCTATGACCTTATTAGCAATGTATTATTATTCTGATTTTATAGACCTAAGGACTAGGATTCAGGAATATATCATAATATATTCAATATCTCACAACTAATACATGTTAGAATTTTTTTTTTTTTTTTTTTTACTCTAATTCTTGTGCTCTTCTGTGTACCGATTATCTCACATCGAGAATCTTTACATAGAGATACTTAGGGTGCTTTAGTCACGAAATAAATTTCCATGAAAACAATCTAGGTTGGATGATTCGTAAAAAGGAAATAGTTCCCTGCTATATATCTAGTATACATTTTGAATTCAAACATATCATTTTGCTTTTTATTTAGGAATTTAAAAAATTATTCAAAAATTTGAATAAATGTTCTATTGTTTCATATTAACGAAAAATTCATTACTGTATATACACACATATATATGTGTATATATCCTCCAAACACCTTAAAACTGGAAGATGCCTCCAATGTGCTGCGATAGGAGTTGGGAATCCCAGGTGTGCAGCTTGCTTCTTCTGTTTCCCTTCTCCTGTGCATTCTGGGAACACTCCTGCTCTCTCCGGCTGATCCCGGTCCCTAATGCACAAAGGGAACCTGAAAAGAGACGAGAGAAATATTGCACGTCTCTCTCCCCTTGGAGACATGACATGGCAAACGTTTTCTCCATCACTGACGTGATTTTTGTCCTAAAATCAGGAAATGAATGTCAAAAGGGAAGGTATACCCCATCTTCTGAGGTATTACTTGCTAAGTAGTCCAAGTTAATCTAAATTAAGCGTCTACCTGAATGGTTCTTCATGTTAAGAAGTGTGGTTTGCCGTATCTGTTTGTGAGCATGCGCTCTGACCGCGCGGGAGCCTGAGTCGGAATGCGGGCCCGCAGCAGACGCCAACCGTCGTCGGAGAGGACGAGGATTAAGGACCAAAGCCCAGCGCAGTGAATGCCAGAGTCCCCTCCCCTCCGTTCCACGCTCCTCCCTTCCTTGCGGAGTGAGCCGAGGCCTTTCACTGGCTTTAGGGACAGAAACCCTTTATCAGCATGTTGGACAGTCACTTTGGGCATGACTGACTGTTCTTAGATGAAGTTAGACATTTTTTTTTTTTTTACCTATTTAAAACATTAATGTCTTGGCTATAATTTTGCAAGCTTGCTACATTTTAATTTCTCCAGGACAGTATAATCAGTTTATTTTTTTATGTTTTGAATTTGATTCTCGCCTCTTATGCATTGCATGTTATAGCAAATAGTAATAGAAGTTAGCTAAATAGGCTGTGACAATTAAATTAATAATGCATTTTGTTCGCAAGTATTTAGGCCTTGTGCTTTGACTGATATATGCAAAAATGATAATTTATTACACATAAATTCATGTACTTAAACTATAGTTTGATGAACCAATAAATTTTGGCAGCATGACTATCATTAGCAACAGAAAACTAAATAATTCCACAGATATATTTTTTTGACTCCACTAACACCTGAGGCGATGGCTTGTATAAGAATATACTGTTTTGTCCCTAAATTTTCATGAACTTATTTCAAGGTAGTGTATTGCTGGATTTCTGAAACCTCGCACACTTACATATAAACAACTAGGTGGCCACGTTCAGTTCGCATGCTAAAATAATAAACTCCAATAAATTTGCAAGTTTATCCTAAAGTATTTCATGTCTGAAAGAAGTAATTCTCTCTGTAATACAGTAGGCCAGAGTATCTTCACGACTCTAAGTTCGTTCCCAGTAATCTAGAAAATGAGCTTCTCCGCAGTCTGTCACAGCGGAAACCGCCTGGAGAAGAGGGTCTGCAAGGGTGCCCGGCGGGCCTTGCGGTCGGCGGCCGCGGCTTTCTCGCTTTAGGCAGCTTCCCCAAGTCCCGGCGCCGCGCGGGCAGCATCCGGCCCTGTGTCTGCGGGAGTGGTGGCTCAGCGGCCCTGGGGACACCCCCGCCGTCCACCGCCTAAGGGCCTCCGCTGGGCTGGCCGGTTCGCCGGGTCCCCGGGGGCTGTTTCTCCCTGCATCGTTTTTGTTTTCCTCCAAGAAAACCGTCTTTACCACAATTTAATTTTTAATTACGATTTGGAAAAATGAAAAAACATTGACTTTGCTGGGTTTCGTACTTAGTTCTCATGGTAATGACTGAAATCTCAGAGCGTTTTGAGAAGTGACCTCAGGAAGGTCGTGTCTGTGTTGTGAAGCTCGTGCTCAGGGCGCTGCTCCCGCCGTGAGGGCGCATCGGCGTGTGAGGTTCCAGGGGAAGCTGTCTCTCTGGTCCTTCCTGAGACAGCTCGTCATCCCGGTCTCGACTGCTAGCAGATCACGCACGGTGGGCTTCGCGGAGCGCGTTTTATTTACTACTCTTGTTTCTGGTTCCATCTTTTTTCTTTTCTGGGAAATTTTCATTTCACGTGAGCGATATATTGTCCCAACCTCACATAAATCAAGGGAAGGTTTGCAGTGGGAATTTTTGTCAAGTAGGGTCCGTGTTTGTCTGGGAGTAGGCACGTAGGTCTTCAGCCACCTGGTTTTGGGGCCATGCCTTGAGCAGCCTGCAGCCCCGTTAGGAGACCTTAGAAATGGTCCCTATGTTGCGGTATGAAAATCTAGCACATTTCTCTATTTCTTAAGTGGCGCTTTTTATTCCTCTTCACTCTGCGTTGTTTGAAGCCCCTCGCTGAGCAGGTGCGGCTGGCGTGAGCCCCGTGGAGGACGCGGCTGGCCTCCCGACCAGGTGCTGGCACGCAGGAGTCACTGCGGCTCAGCGCGTCGCCGTTATGCTGACAAAACATTGTATTTACTACTTTAAAGGGAATTCTCATGTTAGTAGTAGAGGAGTTTTAAGAGTTAGTAGTATATCTATGTTATAGAAATATAAGATTGTTTCCTACTCTTTCTAAGATTCATTCTTTAATTTTAAGCCACCATTTTGTTGAGCATTTATCTGTGTATTTTGTTGGGCATTTAACTAAACGTGAGTATTACATGATTCTTATTCTTTAGAAGATTTTGGTCGTTATACAATTATCCATAATATTTAAGAAGAAAAGGCACACAGTGATACAGAAGACAGTTTTAGGAGAGGGAACAGCCTTGCTTAAGGAGCGTCCTGAGGGGTGTTGATAAAGGCATCTCACTCATTCATCAGTTTATTTACAATCCAGAAACATGTACTGCATCCGCCGCAGTTACTACTGTGTTCCCAAAATTGAGAGAGTACATAGCAGAGGTCCCCGACCTTTCTGGTACCAGGGACCGGGGCTCCTAGGAGAACCTAGCGCCTGGTGATCTGCGGCGGAGCCGAGGCGGTGATGCCGGCTCTGGGGAGCGGCTGCAGATGCAGAGGGACCTTACTGGCTCACTCGTGCTTGCGGCCCGGTTCCTGACAGGCCACGGACCGGTACTGGTCTGCGGCCCTGATATATGGTGTTTGGAGATGGTACAGTCTCTGTTCTCATGCCCCTTAGATCTGGGGTCGATGGGCTGAGGGGAAGGGTGGAAGAGGAAAAGGTGGAAGAGAGGAAAGAGAGTTCGTCAGGTGTAACGCTCTGATGAGGACACAGAGTGTCCGGGAGAGGTGCTGCTCTAGGGTGCGTGGTCACGAAAGAACTTTGGGATGGTGAAAGGTGGCGGTGGAGGCTTCCTGGCAGAGAGCGGCCAGATCCTCTGGGGGGGGTGTGAGCGTGGCGTGTCCTGTCGCTGTGTGTCTGCAGTGACCTTGGCCGTAGGATTAGGGATGTGGTAGAAGGTGAGCTGAGCCCTCAGACCGTTCTAGGAAACGGTCTCCAGTGGCAGCCTTTCCTCTAGGGGGCTGAGGGGATGCTAAGGGGACCCTGGAAACTGGGCTGGATTTGGGCCGACGAGAGCCGAGGTGGAGGCCATGCCATTTACCTTTTCCTCTGACGATAGAACCAGCAAAGTCCGCAACTCAGGGAATTGTCGCTCTGTCAACGAGGAGTTCAGACCCCCGGGAGAGGCTGGGGCGAGTGGGTGGCATGGTCCCCGCGGCATCTGTGGTGGACACACTGCCCGGCCCGCTGCCCCACCTCCCCCCGCCCCCTCGGCCCCAGGTCCGTCTCCTCCCAAGTTCATGCCGCAGGCAGCCTGCAGGCAGCCTCCTCCTCATCTGTCTGCTCCTGCTAGACGCGCGCTCCTCCTGACTCCACGCCCTGTCCCCTCCTCTCTCTGCCTCGTTCTGCCTGTCCCAGGGACACCCAGGCCCTCCTCCACCTCTCCTGCTCATCGCAGCAGACCTTTTTTTATTTCAAATCTCAGAGAGGCCCCTGTCTTCTGTGAGTCCTTGCCTTATTCATTTCGTCTCTAATTGATCTTGGTTTTCATTATGTCCCCGTGGAATATGTATACAGACATTCCTCTACCCCACCAGCTCCGTCTCCCAAAACAGAAGCCCGAAACGCTGTAACGACACTGCGTACGTTGTATTACATCATCGGTACTGTTTCAGTGGGTGACCAGAACAGAGATGTGAGGTTTGCTGCTGATCATCTTTAGTAAAATGACATCCTGTTCTCTTGCCTCCTTTCATTTCTTCATAGAAATCGATAAAATCGAGAGCTGTGGAGGTAGCGAACCACGCTCTTCTAGCACGGACCTTCCCACTGCTTTTGCATGGAATAATATGTTGTTGTTTGATATGGCAAATCAATTTCTAACAGATTGTTTTCTGCTTCCATTTAGCCTAGTAATTTAGTCACATTTTGGATATAAGAATATCTGCTGTTTTCACTTTTTAAAAAGGCAGTGAATACGTGATCGCAGATACGGTGGGTCAGACATGCGAAGTGCCGAGGTGTTCTCCCTCGGCGGGCGTCCGGACTGGTTCGGGCCTTTCTCTTCTTTCATTTCACTTTTAAGTGCCTTTGAGAACGCCGGGGCCGGTACAGCTGGACCCCGACTAACACACGCCGTAAGCTCTTGTCTCCAGTCCCCGGTGCCAGAGTTAGAAAGAACAAAAGCTCGTGTGTTCTCTGCAGCCTTCAATTATGGTTAATTACCAACTTTATACAGCTTCATTATACGCGCTGACTTCGTGTGAGAGGTTCTTTATATTCATGTTGTCTTGGTAGTTGCTTCTAAAAGTCCAAGATTAAAATTTTTCCTGAGGAATTTTCAGGAACCTTATAACCTTTCTGAAGTAATTTTTGTAAAGTTGGATCAAAGTGATTTGATCATCCATTTTAACAGATGAGAAACAAGATGTTTACTTTTCCTTATGCTGCATAGCTAAATAGGAAAAATCAAGGATTATATAGGTTATTCCCCCCATATCTTGGTCCCAGAGTCACTTGTGTAATAAATTGTGAGCTTAAAACAAAGGGGCCAAAATGTGGTGTGACACTCACCCTCAGTGCCCCCAGGAGGAAACAGGAAGACGGCGAGGTTCCCTGGGAGACGTGTCGCTCCGGTAATAACCCCGAGCTGAAACGCCTGTCTTTCGTTCTGGCTCACTCTGTATCCCCTGTCAGAAGAATCATGATGCCCGTGGACAGTCACTAAGATGTTAGCACCTCCTGAGGTCGAATCATAGGAAATCAACACTCAGGTTGAAAACCATCAAGTATGGGTCGTTTCATGCGAGTCACCCTAATTCTATTTAGAACTGTTTCTGGCGTATGACGTTAGTGTAGAGATCCACTCTGTCAGGGAAATAACCCTTTCCCCTGAGTCGTAACGTAGTCCAGTTCCTTCTCGTTTGTGGGTCCTGCGTTCCTGGGCCCAGCGCCGCGTGGCACGTTTGGAGTAGACGCTGGGCGGGGGGCAAGGGAGGGCTCCCCCCGCGAGCTCTGCGTAGCGGTCTCCGCGGCCGGGGTCACGTGTCTTCTGCAGGTCCAGATCCGGGTCACTGGCCGTGTGAAGCCCCCCACCCCCCGCCCCCCGATTTCCATTCTGCATAATCCCGTCCTTCTGCTAGGAAGGCGGGCGGACTGCTTAGCACAGCCCGTTCCGTTTCCTCCTGAAAGAGGGCCGTGCCCTGTCTGCAGTAGACAGTTCCTTGAGGACGTCGCTGACGACATGCCATCACTATTTCGTCTCAGCTTTGCAGAGTGTGCTTGACACTCAGTGGTATTCAGAGGATTACAGTATTAAAATCTGCACTGAGATTTTTTTCAAGATGGATTCTTTTCCTTAGCTGGTTTAAGTTAACATCAGGAGCTTAGTTTTATGTAACTGGATGCCCTGCCTCTTAATAGATTCAACCTCGGGTGCGTTTTTCTCTGCGTCAGTGTGGCTTTCTCACCTTCTCATCTGCGATGCCGAGAATGACACCTGCCCCTGTTTCTCAGGGTTATGGTGGACATGACTTTATAGTTATACACATACAAAAAGTATACTGCCTGCATACCTACGCACACGTACACAGCGTTTCATAAGTTACAATGTGCTTGTTTTTATGTAAAAGCATATTACAGTTCTCAGTTGCTAAGGTCTACGCAGTATCTGAGGAGACTTTTTCGTGCTAATCTGGTGGAGCAAAGAATTATGGGAAACAACAGATTCAGCAGAACATATATATGAAAGACTTTATTTAAATTAGATCCAAATTTTCTTTGAAATTAGTAAAACAATAATTTCTTTACTCATTCTCACAGTGCATTTTTCTGTTCAGAATGTCTTTTCCTCGTTTCATATTTATAATTTCATATGGATATTCCATATAGTTTTGGCACCTAGAAAGTGGCAGACTTACTTCCGGATGTAAGGTCTTTTAAAATTTATGCCTTCGCTTTTTTGCAAAAAAATATATATATATATTGTTTGTTTGATAATCAGATTTTGAAGATGAGCAAAATTTTTAACAGAGAAATTAGCCTAATATTTTTATTATTAATACTCGTAGTATTAGCTCTATATGGACATATTTCAAAGTTTCAGTGGATTTTTGAGTTTTTCCTTCTAATTAAACAGAAGGGAAAAAACTCGCATGGAACACAACCACGTAAGACAAAGCCTGTGCGTTTTGTCCGAATCTGGAGGGCCCCAGGGCCCTTTGCATCTCACAGAAGCTGTGGTCTCCTCCTCAGATAAAAGAAAATCTCTTTACACATAGAGCTGTTTTACTTGTTCCATGATTTAACATCCATAGTATTCTTGATGCCTGAGTGATGAGACATAATTTAAATTTCCGTGGAAATTCTAGTTTGAATCAGACATGCTCAGAGGCCACTGAGTGAGGGCTCTGAACTTACTTAGCTGATAAGAGACCCCAACCTTCAAATCTCAGTGTAGCTTTATTTACTGTAGTCCACTTGTCATGGGTACCTCATGCCTCTTAAGAAGTGATTAAAACCAAAACAGTTTAATCAAACAGATCCAATTGAAAACAGAGAATGAAAAAAAAAAAAATCAAAGAATATACTCATTCTTAGCTAGAAATGCAGGGCCGGAAAAAATAGATCAAGAATGTAATGTTGTTGTCCTCACATTTGGTGGTAAATTCAGAAGTTGCTCATAATATTATTGAGCAGATAAATAACATAAGATGAGACCACAGTTAGACCAGTAATAACCAAAGATTATTTCTTGCCCAGTTTTGTGCCTGGAGGTCCGTTTTAAAACCAGAGTTCCCACATCCAGATGACCCACATCGTGTGCTTGATGTGAAACAAAGAAAGGGTTTTCTTTTTAAACTTTGATTTAGTTCTCTGGCTGGTACAAAAAGGACCCCAGT
>NW_023416287.1:91931724-92186724 GCF_014176215.1 Rousettus aegyptiacus
TTCTTCTCATTTGTTTTAGGGGTTTATTAGTTTATGACCAAGTTCAGAAACTGGTCGAGTAGTGAAGAGACTATCTCTGTTGGAAGAAAAGCAGTCTTTATTACTTTAATCGATAAGCTCATTTTATAACTTGTGAAATAGAATCTCAGGGAGTTTTTCTTGCTTTCAAACTTAATTCCATTTTTATGTTTGAACTACTTTCTCTTTGAACCCCTGGAAGAATGACAGAAAATTTGAAATTTGTGTTTAGATTTATAATAGTGTTGATATTTGAAAATGAAAAAATTTAATCCCTTACTGATCTAATGGCTTACTGTTTTTTCCTTACATTTTCAAATGAATTAAAATATGGTAATGCAGTTAACATCAAATCATAATGATAATTTGTTAGTTAAAGGCTATTTCAGTCTATAAAACTTTGATTACTAGGAATTTAGCTGTGGTTTTATGAGTTTTCCCATCTGATTGCCCACAAATTTTTATGTTGACTGAAATTGTAAATTGTTTAAACTATTCAAACAAATTACTTAGCAATTAAACCTTCAGCAAAATTGTAATTCATTTTAAATTTAGCACAGAGGTTTGATGCTCTTTCTGAGGAAAACAACTGAACATAATAGTGAAATATGTAAATTCAGTGTTTTGCATGAACTGTTTCCCATAGGACGGAAGCATTCCCAGCACTGGGCATAGAAAGCCATCCGCTAATGTGAATTAATTTGTAGTAAAGGATCACTTGGGAGAATTCCTGCTTTTCAGTTTTATCCAGATTTCATTCTCTGAAGCATAAAGTTTTAACATTTGTGTTTTACTCCTAAATGTGGCACTTCAGATTTTAATATTTAAACTTAACATGCAACTATCTGAAGTCATGTAACACTGATTCGTATGAGGTATTTATTACCTGGTGCTGAGCGCTGCATAACCCGGGAGCGCTGAGGAGACGTTGATCCCAGAAATAGCATTTGAGAAGTTCACGTTCCTTCTCATTTCACTAGAGACAGTGATAATGTTCTCGTGCAATGTCTACTTCAACCTCTGTGTCAAGAATTATGCCGTTTGGCTTAATATAGAGCATTTGTTAACTAAGGATTTCTTGTGTGCACAAGGGGGTGGATTTTTAACCTCAAATTACATATTTATTAGTTTTAGGTACATTTGTCACTTTGAGGCTCTATTTCAGTAGTGCTGCCATTCTTGACAAAAATCTTTGTTTATTTCTTTGCTAGTCTGTTAGCCAAAGCTTACCCATGCCATTACTTTATGGTTACACTTCAGTTTTCACCCAAAATACCAGTGTGTCTTGATCCCTCGTTTTATTGATTACTCATGGCTTTTGATACCTTTAGTAGCAATAGAAGACTTTTCTGTCATTAAGCAGGGGCAGAGAAATATCCTTATGTACACACAGATGCACACACACAGTCTTTCTTTATATTTTAAAGTCTTCCAATGAAAGTATTCATGTGACATAGCCTGAGCACAAAGCACATTTAGTCAAAAGAATAAATTAACTCTTCTGAGTGAGTTCTGAATTGATCTCCTTTATGTAATACCTGGTCTTAATGGTACATAACACTTTTCTATTATAGTTGTGTTATTCTTGTGCTAATTTTATATACTTCCTTACTTCTGAGTCTGCTGATTAGATTATATTCTGTTACAGTCTAAATTCAGCTGTGATTCTCTTTATTCTCATATTATTTTTTATTCTGATTTTTCTAATAAGCAAAACTTTAGTCACATTGCTTCCTCATGCCTTAATTTTTTCAATTGTTGAGATCATTTATCTTTTCTGATAGCTTCGTTTAATGGAAATGAACTTCTGACCTCTTGCCTTCTACAATTCATGTTCTCCTTGCCATCTTTTGGCCTTTCTAATTATTTTATTTTTTTAAATTTTTTTTAGGAAAATGTGCAGTATAAAATGCAATATATGAATATATATTTTTAATACTGCGATAGAGAGAAGCCTGAAATCAATCTTTATCACTTATTTAGTTTGTGATACTATCCTTTGGTCAATATATCTGAGATTAATTTTATAAAATTGTCCTTAGGTTTCCATGTTGTCATCAAGGTGCTTTTGTGGAAATCCAGATTCACCGTGTGCATCACGGTGCATTCAGAGCGTCACAGACGCGGGCCATGAAAATGGCGACTTGATGGTATCAGAGAAACTTTGAATGGAATAGAATGTTCTTTCAAGTCATTCGTCAGAGCTTTAAGTTGTTAATTTTATATTTTCTGAGTGTATTCAATTATCTCCTGAAAATGAAAGGCAGTTGGAAATATTATACCTGTAAGTACATGCCTCTTCAACCTGTAATTAAGATGCAGTTTAGTATTTTGACCAAAATTTCATAACAGATAGCAGGTACACGTGTAAGTCTCGTGGCTGGTTTGCATGGCGTGTTAGTGATGGCGGTGCAGGAGGCGGAGACTCACATGGAAAAGCATTTTATGGAAGCAGCAGTGAACACCTTTAACCTCTCTCTGTTCCCTCTTAAATGAACGCTACTCATCATGGAAATGACAGAATGGGAGTGTGAATTACTCTGTGTGAACAATAAACATTCCCATGGTCTCGAAAGTAGATGGGCCCTTCAAAATGGTGTATTAACACATGGCCGTGCTAGAAGAAAATGTTCTTCCTTAAAAATAGAGCCATTTCCTTTTTCCTTCTAATTTCATATCAGATTATCTTAAAAAAATGAAGCATTTCATTTTTAAAGGAACTTTTTAAGTAAATGATTTGTGCTCATTAAAAAAAATGCAGTCAACATATACAATAGAAAAAAGTAGATAGAACCCTAGATCTCCTTGCTCGGCCGGGCACTGTCGGCTGGGCTGACGTCTGTCGGTGGTGGCGCCCTCCGTCCTCACGCGCCTGTGTTCACGCGTGCCTAGAACCTCGTAGAAATGGGAATCGCACTGCCCATGATGTTTTGCAGCTCGCTTTATTTCATCTGTATGTCATGGACATTGTTCTGTGCAATTTTATAAGTACAGATTTACAGTATAATTTAATGGCCTTCTACTCTATTGTTTTTATGTACCACGATGTTACTTTTTAATAACATTTAGAATGTTTCTGAGTTTTAACTGCGAAAACGGGTGCTATGTGTCACTCTTTTCCAAGTTATTTCCCTCGTGTACATCCTGGAACTGGAGCTGCCCAAGGAGTTCACGTTTCGCTATGTTTGACCAGTTTTCCCCTTCGGCATCCCACCGGCGAGTCGTGGCAGTTACTTTACTGTGTGTATTGGAAGCATGGCAAAGAATGTTATCCTTATATCATGATAAACCCGTATTTTATTTAGCTAAATACAGAAATATGAGATTTCAGAGAAGAAATTTCTAATTTGCTTTGCATGAGATTAGTTCTAAAATTCTTCTCTAACTCATTCTCCCCTTCTTTTTACTAACAATACTTTGATAGAAAATATTGAGAATATATTCTCTGTGTTTGTATTATCAAATAGTGATAGTCCAGTGGAAAGAAAAGTAATACTTAATACATTCACTTTAGATTTCATGTTTTTATTTCCTTTAGTTTTAATGTGAACATGTTTTCTCGAACTCTTGATGTTCCAGGAAAGCTTTAATGATTAAGTTTGTAATGAATCGTCAAATACAGGTGCGCGGCAAATGTGGCCGTCTGTGTTACTCTGCTGCCATCCGCTAGAACTTTTTACTTTTCCATCGTGTAAGGTATCTTACGGTGTCATGCCATGTAGAATTCAGTAGTGACAGTGAAGGAATGGGTCTGATAACAACATTTAAAAAAAATAAAATGAAGACTTTTTCTGGCTCTTAGCGGGTGATGGTACCAGGCCCAACTTTACCACCCTGTAATTCTTAGACGATCTTCTTAAAATGTCAGACGCAGGTACCGTGAGCCTTGAGTCCTCCCAGCCCGGTGTCCCAGCGAATGAGTGGTGGCCCTCGGTGCCTCCATGCCCCGTGGGACGGGCCGCTGGCCTTAGTGGGCCCTGGCGTTGTGGGGTTGTTCCTGCTGGCAGTTCCGCGTTTGGGGCCACCCCTTTCACCCGGCCCCGTGGCCCCTCAGTGTTTGGCCGCCCGCCAGCAGGTGGCGGCTGTGGCCGAGGGGTCCTCTCCGTGCGGAGTGGGCGCAGGCCTTCCGTCCGGTGTCTCCTCCTCGGGAACTGTGGCCCCCACCCAAGTGAACGGGGGTGAAACTGATTTTCTGAAATGCTGTCTGCAGCTTCTTTTACATCTTACTAGATTTTATCAGATTTTCAAAGGGCAGATTTTTACGAAATGAGTCGGTCTCACCAGAAACCGTTTGAGCGTGTTCAGATGCCTCGTGGAAAAGGTTCAGCGTTTCTGCTTTTGTCACCTTGACGCGAGAACCGGGGAAGCCGCGTCGCGTCCCCGTGGATGCATGTGGCAGCAGTGCGCGGCAGGGACGGCGCGGTTGTCGTCAGCAGGGACGCTGACGGGCGCCCCTTCCACGGTCTGGAGTGACGGAGGACAAACGCTGCGCGAGGACGCTGCGTAGCGCTTGGAGCGCTGAAGCAGTTCAGCCCTCTCCATCGCCCCTGGATGCGGAGCGAGGCCGCCGTGGGGCGCGCAGGGCGTTGCCAGGGAGACGGGCGCGAGGACCTGTGGGGGGACCGCTGTGCACCCGGGCCGCTCGGGCGCCGCGGCGGGGACGGCTCCCGGGAAGCCGGGCGTGTCCCACTGCCTTTCCCTGCCTTTATGTGAAGAACACGTCTTTGCACACTTGAGTTACTTGTAAATAACCACACACGTGTAGAGCGGTGTAGGGATTTTCTGGGAGGAGCTGTTTTAATAATTAGGCACTCCGTTTTTATTGAATTGCCATCAATAATTTTTTTTTTAAAAAAAACTTCATATTGCAGGGTTAGACATTTTTTTGAAGTCTGACTATCCAGTCACAGTTTTTCTATGCATGCTACGTGACAAATGCATAGCACTACTAGCAAAGATCATATTAATTACTTTAATTAACACGTGACTTCAGATTTCTTAGATTAATCAGCACGTGACTCTTGGTTATTTGTACCCTTATGGGAATTTTTCGCCACCAAATGCAAATACCAGGCTAAAAATATTGCTTTGTTTGTACATGGAGAGAATATTCATCGCAGTAGTACTGTACATCTAAGAAAACAGAAAGTAATTAAAATGTTGATTACTATAGTAAATCTCTAAAATGTCCGATTATTTGTATTTCATATGTGCTCACATTTCTGAGAAGTTAGCTCTCACACAACAACCTACCATGATTATCTGATATCCTCCGGAAGGTTAGCTGAGTTGTTTCCTATATTACTTAGGAAAAAATTTCTTTTCACAATTGAAAATGTCAGCATCAATTTAAAGTAACACTAAGCATGTGCTTGCTTTCTGAATATTATCCCGCAGCCACCCTGCCGAGGATCTGGCTGTGACAGTTTGATTAGATCATCAATCCTCACTGTTAACAGCACTTTTCCTGAACACCTGGGCTGCTGGGTCGCGTCTGAATCCAGCTACCGTGGTTTCCATGACCCAACGTGCGTTCACCATAGCGATTTACATTATGTGTACAAATTAAAAGTTACCTTATAACAACAGTTTACTTTAAAAAATGACCTCGTTTTCCCTCACGTTAGAGTTATGTTACAGGAGGTGTGTGTTTCGTATGATGAAAGACTCTTGTAGGACATCGTCACCCTCCATGAAGAAAGTGTGTTTCTTTTTACTTTTTATTTAGGCTCTTAGATCAGAATCTTTATGGTGAAAATAATCTTGTCTCTCATCTTCTTTTTGTGCTA
Organism: Rousettus aegyptiacus; assembly: GCF_014176215.1. Classification (NCBI taxonomy): domain Eukaryota; kingdom Metazoa; phylum Chordata; class Mammalia; order Chiroptera; family Pteropodidae; genus Rousettus; species Rousettus aegyptiacus. The sequence continues at coordinate 91,937,532 of NW_023416287.1, forward strand.
TTTAGAAATCTGCTTTGATTGCATTTTTAAAATTTGATTACATTTTTACCAGATTTAAACCTAAATAAATAATTGAATTTGTCATATATTACTGAACCTCTTTCTGCTTTCTGCTCCTAAATTTTCCACTTGAACTGTCACAATGGTCTGATTTATACTTTCCTATTTATAGTTGTAGTGATAGAGATAAATACCTACTACATTTTCAATGCAAATTGTTTAGTAGCAGACTGCAACATAAGCATACTGTTAAATCTAGCATTATCGGATTTTTCGATACCATAATTATCTTTTGTTTTCTTCACAACTTTTTATTTTATAATGAGGGGAGGAAAATATAAAATATTTATCATTAAAATTTATGATGCTTTGGAGTAGAGGCCTGACTTCTGTTATTCAACCCTCGTTGTACGGTCCAAGTTTGAACAGTATGAAGGGGAATGAATACTTTAATAACGAGCATCTCCACCTAACATTGGCTGAGGCACAGAGAAGTCAGGTATAAGTCGTATCGGCCATTTTAGCTGGAACTTGCTATTGGTTTTGTGTGTAATTTTTCATTATTTTAAGTCATTTGCGACATTATCCAAGCCCATCAAAAGTGCTGTGCTGTTTTGGTAAGAAAATCGTATTTCTATTTGATTTTTCAACCTTTTCGCTCTTCCATTCTTTCATGCTTAATGGAAGAGCCTGTATGGGTGTATGTGTTTAAAAAGACTTTTCTATTTCTAATATACTGTATTTTTCTGGAGATGTCAACCTTTTGGGATTATTAAAATTTTTCCTCCTTATGTTTTAATGATCTGTTTGTTCACCTGTAGCGGAGCCGAGGGAGATGTCATTAAATGATACTAAATGTCTGTAAGTTAGATTGGACTTTGTGCAGAGATCAAAGCCGCACACAGGCGGTTAGGTTTCCCACACTATCCTGGAGCAGCGAGTGAGCGTTTGTCCGCTGTGGATAGGCACAGGTAGCCCAGCTCAGCCGGGCCTCTCAACCTTGCGCACCGAGGCTTTCACGACTGTGGCCGATGCTCACAATGCCGCCTGCGGCAGTGACACAGTACACTGTGTTGGAAAGCTCATTTGATTGATAACCAGTTGACCTAGTTTTGAACTAATTCGGCCCTTCCTCTATCCAGCGGTGTGACCTAGTGTATGTTACTTTAAATATCTCAGTCTGTGTTTGCGTAGGATTCTAGAAAGCAAGCTAGAGCCGGGGTTACAGCCTCTAAGTTCTCGCCGTGTCTCTAAGTAGCTTCATTTCCTGGGACAAATCTCTCTGACTCCCTGAGTCTTAGTTTCATTATCTGTAAAGCTGATATGATAAGTTGTAGCCTGTTGTGAGGATCAAATGAGATCATAAATGGAAAGTACCGTGAGAGGAAATACAATAACACGTCATAATAAATAAAAGTCTTGCGCAGGATTATTACAATCCGGTACCTGAATTTTAATCCTAACAGCCATTTTATTAACTGATGCAGTCTTGGCCAAGTTATTTAACCTCTGAAAATCAGTTTATTCAACTAAAAATATGGGGAATCACTCATTTCAAAATTCTCATGAGGAGTAAATCGAATGAGGTTAAGCATATAAATGGCGTAGAGTATTTGACATCAAGCAGGTGGTCTCTGACCACGAATCACCTTCATCTTACCAGCAAGACGACTTGATACACAGCACCATCCATTTAACAAATACGTGACTGCCGCCTTCTTTAACTGTCGGAAAATTTATATTTGTTTTTCTTCTTGAATTCATGTCTCTTCCACTTTCTTCATACATTTTGTTTTATGGCCTTTATATGTGAAAATATTTTAATGATCATCCTATCATTTCTCTCTCTGTGTGTATCTATACATAACACCTATGGATACACACATTGAAGCATTAGGTTTTTTGTTGTTGTTTTTTATATCTTTGGCCGTAAAGCTGCAAATGTTAAAATTTTCTGGAAAGAATTATTATTATAATTACTGATACATGATCGAAACAACAAAATTAATATGAATATTGATAATTATTAAACATGTAAAGTATAATGTCATTGGAATTGCACCTCTTGAGATGGAGAAGGTTTAGAATTTCAATTCATGTGTCCATGGATGGATATCATACTAGGATGAGACAAAATCAAATGGAAATTAATAGTACTATACATAAATGACATCAAGATACTATAACTGTGGGGCTTAGAAATGAAATTGTGGTAATTATTAGGTATATTGTTTTATAAAACGTGTGTTTACTTATTATTTTTATTATGTCATTATAGTAGGATCAAGTACATTGTTTTAAAATCTAATTCTAAGGAATACACCGTAGGAATGAATAAGTGAGCAGACAGGTGCCTGGCGAGTGGATAGATACATGTGCCTAGAAACACATGGAGTACACAGTATTCTTTGTACCTGTTAACGATAATGTTTCTTTTAGTTAGAATAAATGTTTAAGAAATATAGATACCAAATTACCTCTCAGCAACCGGTTTTTTTCTTTTATCGATGTGACATCAGTCTTCTGAAAGTCAGTGTGGACTCGTTCACTCATCTTCCCTGAAGTCACAAAGACGCTAAGCTGACATGGACTGAGACCCGGGCGATGGGAGTGTGCTTTCTCCTGACCCCTTACGCTGAATTCGTAGGTGGGGCGTGTTTTATAACAAATGGTTTCCCAGGATTCTTTGAAAAAAAACAAAAACTGAGGTAGTCCCACTCTTAGAGAAGGCACGGGTCTTTGCCGTGCACCTTTTTGTCTTAGTGAAATGAGATCCCGTTGTTGTCTTTCTTACTCATTGCATCTCTGCATTGATGTCATTTAGAAGCGATGCCCTTTACTGGTGGTTGTTCAGGTTTGATGAGGCAAGATCTCTAAGCAAAAACTCATCGCTGCCACCATCCTCTCTCGAGTATCCCTGAGTTCAGAACCTTCGCATTAGGCCACGTGTCGTGTCTGGTGCCATGCTTCTTTTTTGTAGAAACACGTGCCCACGAGGCAGGACTGGCAGCTCTGCCCAGGTTCGTGGAGCCTGGGTGTGGAAAAGGCCTTCCTAGCGGCAGCCGTCCCTCGGTGCCGCAGCGGCTCTGTCGCTCCGCAGCACAGCCCGGTGCGTGGGAAGGCCCCTGTCCCGCTTCCGGAGTCGTCATGCTCCTCAGAGGGTGCGGAGGGCGGCGGTCCGGGCAGGAGGGGCCCGGCGCGGAGGACAGACCGGCGAAGGGAGGCCCAGGCCCGAGCGCGGGGCGGCGGCGACGGGGTGGTGGGGTGCGCTGGCCTCTGAAGGCGGCGCCGAGGCGCTGCTGCGCGCTGGGTGTGAGGAGAGAGATGGGGGCCCGGCGGGGTGGACGGAGTCGCGGAGGGGCCCCCGGCGCCGGCGAAGGCCGAGGGGGCCGCGTGCGCGCTGCCCGGGACTCGGCCCGGGACTCGGGCTTCGTTCGAGAGGCCGCCAGGCGCTGCAGGGAGACCTGGACCGGGGGTGGTGCGCGTGAGCCTGGAGGCCAAGGCAGAGGCCGGGCCCGAGGCCCAGCCTGAAGCGGGGCGGCCCGGGGCGGCACCCGCAGCGCCGAGGGGGGCCCGCCGGGCCGTGCGGAGCGGAGGCCGGGACCCGGGGGCGCGGGGAAAGGCACAGGGCCGCGGGAGCGCGCTCGGAAGGACGGGCGGCGGGGCCAGGCGAGGTCACGGATGCTCGGGGGGGGGTCCGGCGTCCGGCTCAAGGATTCCCTGGAGCGCCAGGACCGAGCTCGGCGCGCACGTCCTCGCCGCGTCTGCCGCGGCAGCGTGGGCCCGGAGGGTGAGAGACCCGAGCCTGGCCGAGCCCTGGCGTCCACACCTGCCCGTCGGGACGGTGCCCGGCCCTGCTCACCAGCCCGGGACTCTCCCCACGAGAGTTACTCTGCATCTTTTCCTAAATACGTGTTTTTGTTTTTGTTTTTGTTTTATGTTTACGGTTCGGAGGTAGGTTAAAATAGTATTTTATGATTCTGTTTCTATTTTTATATTTTAAAAAGATTTTTATGGTCGGTATTTTGTACATCATAAACTTTGATAGTTATTCATTTTTGAATTTGAGAGGCTTTGGTATACAGTTCTGTTTTTTAAAAAATCTTTTGAGATAGTCATTAAACTGTCATGGTTATTGTTTTATATTTGATTTAAGTATTGAAGGAGATTTATATTCGTTTCTGTTAGTGGTTTTGCCACTCGATGTGCTGAGTGTCTCCTTAGAACTTGTTAGGATTATGCTGTGAAATCCGTGTGTATCTCAAATAACACTATGTAATTACATCCTGCTCTCCGTCGCAAACTCTTAGCAGGTAGAGAAAAAAGTAAATAATGTGATTAGGTCAAATGACGTGTTTAGAGCCATTTCATTCACCGCATCAGGCAAGTGTGGTCTGCAGCTCTCCTTTTTATCAGCCGTTCTAATTTTAACTTTGTACTTAACCTCTAGTCTCTGTTCTCTATAGTTTTGAGATTTTGTGTGTCGCTCCACCATTATTTTTCCTTTATTTTATTGACTTTAACCTTTGCACGCTACTCTGTTAACTTTCTTTTTTCAAACCTCACATCATTTCCCCAGTGTTCTTGTTTCCTTCTCTTTGAATCAAGCAACAGAGCCGACTATCCGAGGGCCTAACCGTTGTCCTGGACAGTTCTGGATTTGCGTTTCGGCTCCACCACTTTGGAACCGAGACCTTTGGCCAGTAACTTAGGTTTCCATGTGCAGAAGGAAGTAGTAATACATTTATTTCAGAGAGTTGTGACATGTGACATTTCTAACACATAGCTAGCTGCCGAGCACATTGCCTGCAAGTACCTCGCCTTCTTTATTCCAATTCACAGGTGCCGTTTTCCGTCCAGCCTCCTTTCGTACCCTGAGAAACGGCCAGAGCTTGCTTTTCCCACAGTACATTCCATTTTTCTAGAAAACGTGGCGTCGTTCCTTTGAAGGTAGTCTCTCTTCCCTCCACCACGAGCTGCTGTTATGATCGTCTTTTTGTCTTTGATTTTTCGCACTTTGGTGATAATGCGACGTGTGCACGTGCGTGCGTGTGCCTGTGTGTGCCTGCACACACGCGCGGGTTTGGAGGTTGATGTTTGTTACAGTTTTGGACCTTCCGGGCTGCGACCTGTTTGGACGTTGCTGCTTCGTCTCTCCCTCTCCTTAGTGGACTCCCAGGACGTACACGATGGCCTGTCTGTGTGTCCCACGTGTCTGATCTGCTCTTCCCGTTCTTCTTCTTCCGGTTTGGTATTTTCTGTCCACTCTGTCTCAGAATTTACTAGTCCCGTCCTTCAATATACCGACTCTCCTTTTAAGCCATCTGATGAATGCTTAATGAAAGATATTTCATCTTTTTGTTCTAGAAAGTTCATTTGAAATTATCATGTAGATCACAGTTTTGTCTTGCAGTTCTCTATTTTTCCATCCACGGTGTCCCTCTTTTTTATCTATTTTTCTTAATATGATAATCATTCTCTTTTCAGAGTCTTTGGTTATTTGCACTCTGAAGTATTGGATGCATTTTCTTGCCCGGTTGCTTTTCTGAAAATTTCTTGGTCGTGGCTCAACTTGGTGTGTGAAAGAACAGAGAGACCCAGATGGTCTCACCTGGTCAGGAGATGGCCTCGCTCTCCCGTCCGGCAGAAGAGATGAGGTTGACACCTCTCCCAGCAAGGGAGCAGGCCACGTCGGCCGGCTGTCAGGGCCCCTGTGGTTTGTCCCTCTTCGCGAGCTGCGGATGTCCTGAGTGTTTGATTGCGACCCACTGGGTGAAGGTGGGCTTTCCCTCCTCAGCCCTGGGAGACTGCGCAGGGTCTGCATTCGTCCTTCAGAGGTTCTTCAGCCTCGTACCCCATGCAGCGTCATAGTCAGGGGGGTGAGGCTGTTCCTGGCAGGTTCCTCTCTCTGCAGGATTTTGTCTCCCAGGTGCTGTGCAGCCATAGTAAACTGCGGTCTGTTTCGTTCCCTCCACTCCACGCCTCGCCAGAGCAGACGCCCTGTGGGGAGGCGAGCCCTGCATCCGGGTCCTCTTGTCCCCAGTCTGTCACTGGGATAGGCACCGTTTCTGCTGGCCTTCTTTTCCTCCAGCGGAGCCCCTTGGCCTGGGACAAGCCCGATGTGGACCTGCGTGGGAGTTGGCAGGTGACCTGGGGGAGAAAGTGGCTTTCGGTCATCAGCCTCGCTAGGAAGGGCTCGCCATGCTGTGGGGTACGGTTCCTCCAAGCCCGGTCCTCCATGGCTTCCCCCAGGTTGCTGGGCGCGTGCTTGTGAGTGCCCGGCCTTCGCCAGGCAGGGGCTGCGGCCCACACGGTCTCTGTCCCCTACCAGGATACTGTTCCTTCATTTCTTATCTTATCCCACAGTTGCTGGCTTTTTGTGTGGTGACTCGGACTTATTTATTTTTATTTTTATATTTTTTAATTTGATCTATTGGGGAGACGTTGGCTAATAAAATCACACAGATTTCAAGCGCATGTTGCCTTCTTTAATAAAACGCTCTAGGCTGCGCATGCGTGTCGCAGCGCGCTCACCACCCACGCTTCCTTTCGCCGCCGCGCGTTTGACCCTCTTTGCCCCGATCGGCCACTCCCCCGCCTCCCTCCCCTCCGGCGGTGGCTCCCCGGGTCCATGAGTCTCCGTTTGTTTGACTTGTCCGTTCGCCGCTTTCAGTTTTATATCCCACACATGAGTGAAATATATGGTTCTCGACAAGCTTTGACTTACTTAAATCTAGAATTTGGTGGTACAGAAGATGAAAAACATTGTATTTTTAACTCAGTGATATAATCAGCTATGGCCTTTGCTGTTTAAATTTATATCCATGAAACTCGATAAGCAGAGTATTATTCTAATAAGTACATAATCTAATTGCTGAAAATATCCAGCATTTTAGCATGCGAATATATTAATGGTTTTGACTTTTGATCAATATTTGTTTCTATAATGACGCAGCCTAATATATACTTGTGGCTACGATTTCGTTACTGGATATTAAGTAAGGAATCGCTTTTCATGGATCTTTATCCTGACATGCTCCTCTTCCTTTTCTCTGCTGAATTTTCCGAGGACCCCATCGATTCTCTTACATGTTTGCGATAAAATCTCATTGCTGTTTTACGTTAATTATTTTTTAAAGCTGATTTTCATTGACCTGCAGGTTTAATGTGCTCAACATTCCAGCAGACGATCTAAACTCAGACCGCGGAGTAACCCTGCTGGCCGGCGCGGTCTGTGCCGCGGGAGCGAGGGTCTCGGGTCCCGTGGACATCACAGGGGAGCGTCCCGTGTGCCACAGTCCACTCAGCGCTCTGGGTTTTTTGATTCTTTTCATGAAGAGTTGCAGGGACTAAACCTCGGCACCTTTTCTGGAGTCTTAGTGTCATTTATAGTGTGTCTGGATGATGACGCGACGTAAAACGCACTAGAAGCTTCTTTATTCCTGTTGTCCCCTTCATGCTGATGATATGTTTTTCTTAATTCATTTTATAAATAGCTGCCACACTTCTTCTTACCTGGTTTTTCGATTGGCATTTGAATCTAAAAAAATCAGGTCACCGATCTTTAGTTAATATAGAAAAATACATGTAATGATATGTGCGTCTAAAGGAGTAACTTTTATACAGCGTTTTTGTTTACGAGATATAAAATTCAAAGTAAATTGTGCATTTCTGTACCTTACAGCATTTAGTTGTAAATGAGTATTGAAAGTATTCCAATGTTTAACACATTCGTTTTTAAAATATGTATTTAAGAAGATAGATAAGTATACCCTGACAGGTAGACAAATATTAATTGAAATTTGTGTATGTCCAAAATTCCATGGTGGTAGTTTGGGGCACATGAAGATAATATAAAAAGTAGTAAACATATCCCAGAAGCTGCACTGTTGGGGAGGATTTATTTTAAGTGTGACCGTAAAGTATATTTTACCATGTGTTTTTACAAGTTTTTAAAGGCAATGACAGATCCTTAAGCGACTGCGTTTTAGAAGCACAGGACTGGGCTATCTGTGTGCCGGTGGCCAGGGCCAGGCTCACCGTGTGCTGTAATCAGGCAGGGTCTGTGGTGGCGTGCCATTCCATTCTCAGATACCTGTGTGAGTGCACGAGGGGAGTCTGTAAGACGATGACGTATCGCTCTGTGGATTTGTTGCACACTAACCTGGCTTGTGGGCTTGCCGCGCGGATGGGGGTGCGTCCTGCGCCTCCAGTGTGCTCGTCAGAATGTGCACCCGGTCCCTTTCTGCTCAGTCGCAGAGAACCTAGGTGGCCAAACGGTCCCAATAGCACAAGGACACGTCCCGCCCGCGCAGCGTAACGCCGAGGTCGAACCCGTGGCTCGTTTCTGCGGGTCAGGCCCCTTCGCACGTGGTAATTAACCTGAGTCGCCCGCCGCTTGCCCGCTTGTAGGCAGTGAGCGACGCCTGTCTCCCGCACTTCTTCGGGGTTATTTTAACTTCTCATACTTTGTGATGTTTTTAGGTTATCAAAAGAATTGTTTTTCACTGTAATACTTTTCTTGCTTTGACTAAAATAAGCAAAACTCCTTTTATACACAGATGTATTTTAATTCAGCAGCAGCCTTCTCACACATTTTTTTTTAACACATTTTTGCTAAATCAGAACTCCAAATGCAATACACAGCACAGAGGATGACCACAGGTGTTTATGGCTCTCTCTGGGGGACCGAGGGGTAAGTACATTCACTCACGTGTGGCTAGTTCAGTCGTGACGGTCGTTATTTAACAAATTCCAATAATATCACTTTAAAACGTTGGTTCAGAGGCCACTGAACAGGAAAAAAATACCAAAAGTGAATAAAGACTACAGCATTTTGGCATGACTCTTGATAAACGATAAGCGAAATAGTCTCTCTCCCTCTGCCCCTCTGCAGCAAGACACGTCACAGCTGGGAACGCAGCTTGGGCGCGGCACGCTCTCCCCCTCCCTGGGAGGTGGCGCCGTGCGCCAGCGCATCGCGGAGCCTCTGCCGGAGTGCTGCAGCGTCCCGCTCAGGTGTCTGGGGCTCCGAGCCTCTGCAGACGCGGAGCCTCTGCCGAAGTGCTGCAGCGTCCCGGTCGGGTGTCTGGGGCTCCGAGCGTCTGCAGACTTCCGTGTTGAGCCAGTAGTGAGCATGGCGCTCAGTGGGCCAGCAAGACAGAGCCGTAGACACTCGATTTTGGTAAAAAGTGCTCATGCTACGCATTTGGTGCTCTTGTCTTATTGGGAGTGAAACTCAGTCATTCTCAGGTACTTTTGCCCTCTTCTACCTAATTCTCTAGAAGAAAATTCCACGCACAGGGAAGCATATTGTCCCTTCCCTGAGTCCTCTTACCTGGACAGTGTGTCCGTGGGAGTGGTGGCGTCTTGCTGATGCAGAAGTCCGAGGCCTGCGAGAGAGCAGGGCGTGCAGGGCGCGGCCTTGCTCTCTGGGTCCTGCCGTCCGCTGGTCACCACGCCGAAGGCAGGCGCTGCGGTGGGCGTGGTGCAGGACGGCGCGTCACAGGCAGTTTCCGGGCCGTTCCCCGTCTCTATGCCGAGGACCGGGCAGACAGGACCGTTCCCAGATTCTCCATGTTTTGAGTGACGTGTCGTTAGACTTTTTAGTTTTGAAACAATTTTAAACATAGAGAAGATTTGTGAGCTCCAGACAAAGAACTCCTGTGTATTCTGTGTCCGGAGACTCTTTCAGGTTTTCGACTATTCCAGTAATTCCTTTATAGCAAAGGACCCGACCCTCAGCCCTGGCACCCACCCTTCCACTGTCTGGCTCTGAACTTGTCTCCTTTGGGGGCCTCATAGAGTAGAATCGTGCAGTATTTAGATGTTCGTACACTCATGTTCACAGCAACTCACAAGAGCAAAAAGGCAGAAGCAGACCAAACGTCCAGTGATGGATGAATGGCCGGGAAAATGCGCTGCATCCGCACAAGGGGACGTGACTCAGCAAGAGCCGGACGCGGCACCTTTGCGAGGAGCCGCGTCCTGCCCTCCGCGGCAGCCGGGCATCCCACTCACCTCCCCGCCAGCTGTGCACGGGAATCCCGGTTTGCCTGCGTTCTCGCCGACACGCGATGTATAAGACGTGTGCGCGTCTGCGTGTGCGTGTGTGTGCACATGCGCGTGCGCGTGCGCTTCCTGACAGTAGCCCCGTCCTAATGGATGTGAGCAGAGGCAGAGAGCCTGTTTGAATTATATTAATTATGTTGTCTTCTTCATTCTAGTACCTCTGGCTCTTTTTCCCCTTCACTATTTATTAGTTCCTTATATTTAGAACTCAAGATTTTATTTGGTATTTTATTTTAATTTTTTAAAAGATAGTTGGCAAGGAGAATATTGATTTGAAGGCTCATAATTGGTGTCTGTTACTGTAAATGACGTTTCGATGACTTCAGGACATGCCCTGTGTGCGGCAGCTGAGTCATACCTTGAAAGGAAGAGAACACGCCGCCGCGCCCGGGGACCTTGCCTCTGCCCCGCGTCGGCCGCCCTCCCGCGGCTCCGTCGCGGCCAGGCCTCGGGCACGCGCTCCGCACAGACACGCAGCTCCCGGTGTGCGGGGCAGGCGGAGGGTCCTGGTGCGGGGAGCCGGCACCTGGACTCAGGGCATCTGCACCCCAGGTGCGAGCCTCCCGCCGCGCAGACGCCGGCCGGTGTGACGTGGCCGCTGCCGACGACAGTGAGGCCCGGAGGGGCAGGGCGCCGGCCGGAACCTCGACTCTGTGACCGTGGCCGGGTGCCCTTTGATTCCAAAAGGCTCAAGCTCGTGTTGATTTTGACATCGCCTCCAGTTTCAGGCGAGAGAAAAAACAGCCTCAGAACCTAAATCAGGAAGACACTGCCTGCGGCTGTGACATGCGATTCTCATCAAGTGGGTTTTAAATATGACAAAGTCACTGGAGTCGCATTGAAGAACAAAACCCCGCGGAGGCTGCAGAGTCTCGGGTTTTGTGGTGGATGTAGATTTCACTTCGGCGTCTCCTCCTGCGCCTTCGGTAGTGATGGCACCTCACCACAGCTGGGTGCGGTGCCCTTCTGCGGCTTGTTTTTGCATATTTATATGCACTATTTATTTTATGTAACATATAGTTATATGTGTAATTCTTTTGTGTATATAAAGGTATAAACATTTGTTTACTATATATTTACGTAAATTACTCTTAAGTATATATACACACATATTTGTTATATATAAGGAGTACATATTTTTCCACAAAACTACCATGTGTTTTTAAAGTAACATTTGAAAATTTGCCATCTTTGTTCACTAGAACTAGAAAAAAGGAGTCATTGGGATTGAGTGGCGGGAAAGTAGGAAAAGAATGAGGCAGGAGGAAGAGAATTCTTCTTTCGAAGGTGCAGCCCGGGGACCAGCAAGAGCCTCAGGCTGGCACTTCACAGGTGCTGTAAACTGCATTTAATTTTATGTAATACAGCTCACCGTTGGGAAGCCGCCTCGGGGAACCTCAGCTTCTAAAGATTTCCTGGGGAAAGTCGCCTCCCGTTGGGAAGCCGCCTCGGGGAACCTCAGCTTCTAAAGATTTCCTGGGGAAAGTCGCCTCCCTCGCTCAGGAAGTGCTGCTGCCCTAGTGGCGGTGTGTGACAGTGACCGGGGCCAGCTCTGTGGTGTCTGCCGGTCCCTGGGGGCTCGCATTGCAAAGCGGGGAGCCTGAGGCAGTGCCCCGTTTCATCCTGGGGGGGTCATGCTAAGCGTCTCTGGGAAGAGGCTGGTGACAGCGAGCCCGCCGGGCGCACTCCGGCCCGGGGCCCAGGCCGGCTGGCTCCAGGCTTCAGACTTTCTTCTCCCTACTAGGGCCCCGCCGGACTCTGTGGGTCTGCACCGCGTCCTCTGCGGGCGCGTGCGGGGTGTGTCCTGGCGTCGCCCCCACAGCGCGCTGCTCTCCCTGCCCGGGGACCCTACCCGCCCCCAGTACGTCCTCCCCGTGGCTCCCCGACGTCCCGTGCGACTTCCTCGGTGGGAGAGTTGGTGCCTCTCTGTCGACCGTCAGTGTGGGGGAAACAATCTGAGACACATTAGAGAGATCAGTCCTGGCTCGAGAGCGGCCCGAGGCCCGCCTCACCGCGGCGGGCGCTGCGGGGCGCTGCGGGGCCCCGTGCTGCTCCTGAAGCCCCTTCAGAGGTGACCTCGGCATCCCTTCTGGAGGAGGTCACTTTTCTGAGTGATAAAGTGCGTCTTCTGTCCACGTATCCTTACCATTTCATCGAGACAGAAACCTCCGTTAAGGTCTCTGTGCACTTACCCCCGAGGCCGGGTAGACGGTCGGTGCGGAGAGCCGTGGCCGGGGCGCTGACGGGGTCGCCGTCCTCTGCGCGGCGAGGCGAGCGCGGCGGGTGCTGTGCGGCCGGCGCCCTCACGGACCTGCTGGTTCGTTTCCACTCCGGAGGATGGACCGGTGTCGACGGAGGCACACGGATTACCTGGACGTTACCTGGACACCGGTCGTTTGAGGAGGCTTGGCCTTCGAGACGCCAGTGCCGGACGTGGAGGAGCTACGGTCCACCAGCACGGGGGACACGCCGATATCTCGTGACTCCCACGTTGTTGCGTCAAAGCAGTTTAGGGTGAAGATCAGTCACTTTTCATACTTGAAAATGTGGTTCTTGTCAGAATGTTAAGAATAGTGTTAATTGAAAGTTTTTGATGTTTCTTAACACCAGAAATTCGTATCTCCATTTTTTGTTGAAAGGCATACTGAATTTTTTTCTTTTAATTGTTTTCCTTGGGTAATTTAAAGAATTACTTAAGGAAACTCATTACTTTCTTTAAAGATGTGGTTCAGCACATGAGGAAAATAAGTAAAGAGTAAAAATTGTCTGTGAATGGAAATGATTCTGTCTTTTAGTTTGGTCATGGAGCTTTTAATTCTACACTTGGGGCCATGTCCAGATTTAGAGGCTCAGTGGCCCTTGGCCAAGGCATGTGCTATTAAACCCGTGTGGAGGGGGCTGTAGGAGAGCAGAGCAGGCCTTCCACTTCTATTGTGTTACATTAGATTTGTATTTTTAAACTTGTTGTCAAAATCAGATATAAAACCATCTTCTCACACATGCTCTTTGTGCTAAATAATTAACTAGACACATCCCCTTCCACTGCCGTGGGATATCCTGAGTAGCCTTGGGAAGAGGAATATTGCGAGGAAAGGTACTATTTTATCTTGAAATTTGCCTTAACATGTAGTAGTCACTCAAAACATTATTGCAGATTGTGCCGCAGAAACGTTACAGTTTCTAAGGTTTTGTTCATTTTAATCTTGTTTGTTTTCAATCTTCACATTTTTACCGTCTCCTATAATCATTCTCCATATCCCTTTCTGACCTTATAGAATTTTAAAATTCCACTCAATTTTTTTGTTTACATTACTTTTAAATAAAACTCTATCATTATAGTTGCATCCAGATATGTGTCTGGTGTTTTCTGGGCATCTTTATGGATTTTGTCTCCTATTTTTCTTCCTTTTCCCACAGAATAATCTAGGTAAGGGAGGGCAGCTAAACTCGAGAGTTCCCTGTATCTTCGCCTTAAATGTGGCCGTTTCTTTCCGTAGCAGTTCATGTCTCCTTTTATTGTCCCAAACACCCAAACAGGTATCTTCCGGCTTCGGCTTCCTCTGTGCCCAGGTGCTCCTTACAATACCTGCTTCCATTTCTGCGCCTCGTTCCGTCTGCCGTCCCAAGGACGTGCGCGCTGGCTGGGGCCGGAGCCTGGCGGGTCCCCGTCCCTGCCCCCGCTGGACGTCTGGCACTCTCCCGGAGCCGTCCCCGGGCGCCGGGCAGCCTCCTCCTGTGTCGTGCCGTCCACGCCTGGCTCCTGAGCGGCACGCTCCTACCTCGGTCGCCTGGCGTGGTCTCCACTTGGATGGCTCATAGACGTTGTGCGTTTAACTTGTCCGGGCAGAAAGACTGTGTCCACCCCGGCTCTGGCCCAGGTGCTTCTCTCGCGGGCATGCCCGTCTCAGTGGGTGACAGCTCGCCCTTCTGTTTTCCCAGGCCGTGGGCTTTGGCGTCATCCTGACCCCTTTCCGCCTCGCGCATCCCTCACCCTACCTGTGAGATGCAAAATACGCTCAGAATTTCACCACTTTCATCACTTCCTTCCCAACAGTCTCGGTCAGGTGTGCCATCGTTTCGGGTCCGGGTCCCTTGAGACCCTCCGAACTGGCTTCGCCCGTCGCTCCCGTGACCCGTCCTCGGCGTGCAGACCCGCTGGTGCTGAGGCAGGGCCCGCCACCCCCAGCAGCGCCCGGGCCCGGCGCCCCAGGTCTCCGTCCGGGTGCGCTGCGCTCGCGCTGTCTGCGCCTCCTCGTCACGTTTCCGTCCTGGCAGAGCGCTAGAGCAGCGCTCACTAGCTAAGCCGGGTGTTCCCTCTTACGGAATTTTGTGAACTGGTCGACATCAGTTTGCGAGCTCGAAGTTCCTAGTGATTACGTAATTGTATAACGCATGTTCCCGGGTCTTCTCCGTACTGTCCGCGTCCACCCACAGCACGGCCCGGGGCGCAGAAGGCCCGCGAGGAAGTAAGACGATGGAAAGGTCAGAGCTAATGGTGCGAACTTTAGAATCAGGCCAAGGCTTCTATGCCGGACATGTACCAGGAAGGAAGATTGCTTTTTTGTAGGCGTAAGAAAGCAGGGAAGGTTTTTTCCGGCCGCGGTGATGTCTTTGGGCCATGTGCGTGGATCCGGGCAAGGTGAGTGATGACGCTCGCTGGAGACTCCCAGGCTGCCCTGACGTCCAGGCGGCCACCAGGTCCCCCGGAGCCTCAGGCTCCGTGCAAGCCGTGCGCTCCTCGTGCTGCCTCAAAGTGAGTTTGCATCTCGTTGCCAAGGTTACCGTCCTCAAATTGTCAACATTTTTTTTTTTTTAATCATGATAATTTACTCTCAGAATTCCAGTTTTGTAGTGCATATCTTGGGCAAAATTTCAAGTTTTTATTCTTTATAGTTTAATCTCTTAGGAATTAGAGTTGTTTAACCTTTGTATTGTTTTCATCCAGACATTGAGCATTAAAAGGTGGTTAAGATCTTTCTTTCTTATATCGTATACTAAATTTTTAGCTCTTTAAGATCTTAAATTTTTTTACTCATTGTTGAATTTTTTATGTCACCTAGCAAATGTGTTAGAAATGACATTTAAGTCCAAAAGCATCTTGGACTTAACCCATTAATCAATTTTATTTTCTTTGTATTGGCTTATAAATGTACAGCCTCTTTATAACTCCATAATAATATTACTACATGTGTCGTCTTATATTTGAAATAAGTTATTTGATATTTGCTTATGTGAGAAAAGTGCTGTATCTACGAGTGTTAAGTTCTCGTTTACTAAGGCATTTAAATCCCTCCTATGATGGTTTATTATTAACGCAGTGGTGGTGTTCGTACTGATGCTTTCTGCAGCTTTTCCGTCCATGCCTGTGTTGACCTCTTTAATTCATTAGTATATCTTTTTAGAAACAGTTTAAGTTTTTCCTTCGCGTTTTTTTTAAAAACTAAAAAATATGATTCATTTCTCTTTACTTTGACCTGTTGAGTGAGCTGTGTAGGCAGATGTTTGCTTATTTTGTATGCGAGCGTGTGTGTGTGTATCGTTTTTTTCTATTCTTCATCCGTACAGCTTGATACCGCCCTCCGCGGGTTTCTGTAGGAGGGAATAGTCTTCTCCCGTCGCTCTCTGGGGCCGAGGTGCACAGCAGTGAAGGCAGAACTATCCGTTGATGAACGAGTATGTTGGGTTCGTGCGTTTTGTGTTTTTGTTTTTGTAGTATTTTCTTTTAATTACTACTTTTTGAGTACTTGCTTTTTCATCTTTATTAGAAATTAATCCTCAGATAAAGCAAGCCAGAGAGTTATATAAATAAAAAATATTAATTTTAAACTTTCTTTTTTTGATCATTTTAATTTAATTGATCAGATCAGTATTACATAGGGTTAAAAATGGAAATTGTATAATTTTTACCTTAGCACAAACTCGATTCTTAATTTCGAACACCGAGAGATATCTTCTCTGAGAACAAAATTAAGTATACCATACTCATCCATCTTTACTTTTTTATTTGTTTAAAAATAGTGATGAGTGTTTTGCAGACTGTAGCAGCCCAGTGAAGGAATTCTGTTGTCCACAGCCTTCTCAGGCACGTAACTCAAAGTCTGATTTTATTTAACACTGTGCTTTATTCACAATCTCTGTAAGCCTATCTACACAGGTTCTCTGTGCTCAGGGAATCCCCAAACCATACAGTCTTCCTTTTTCCATGGCCTAGACCTATGCTAGGACAGGGTAAGTCTTTACTTAATTTCTGAATGAGTGTACAGGTCTTTCCTCACAGGGTAAAGCATCTTCTTGAAGGGATAAGCCTTGGTTTTCTATTTGTCTTCATTTGTAATACCTCAAAGAGTAAATATGCAATAGCCTGAGCACGTGCTTGGAAAAAAATTCGAGTTTCATTTTTTCTTAAATCTATACCTTAGCTTAAATAGTATATATAATATTTAGTTCAGAAAAAGATTTCTAAGGTTTTAAATATGTGTGCAGAAGTGTCAAGTTTCAGGAAAATTAAACGTTACACAGCGAGACTCCCGGACCCGAGGGGCTGGTGCAGCGGGCGCGCGGGCCCCGGCGCCGCCACCCGTGCGCCTGCGTCTCGCGGCCCGGCCCTCGGCCTTCGCCGCAGCCACGCCGCGTCCCTGCTGCCCCCGCTCCCCGTGTGGCCGCAGGCTGCTCATCTTCTAGACGCCCTTGTCCCAGACCCCCTCGTCCCAGACCCCCTCGCCCCGGACGCCCTCGCCCCAGACGGCGTCCCCGGGCGTCTGCAGGGGACCCAGTGTCCCCCCAGGTGCGGCGTGGAAGGCGCCCCCCTGGACGCGGCTCTCTGGGCACGAGCGACCTCTGCTCGCCTTCGTGTGACGTGGGTCGGTGCCGGTCACACGGACGCCTATGTATGAGGAGTGAGTAAATTACTTTGAATGGCGTATTTATCTAATATTTATAATATTTACCTCATAATGGCTTTTGGAGTTATATGTTAAATTATTACGTTCGACACATACTTCAAAAAGATACACGCGTGTGTACGTATGTACATCTTTTATAAGAAATAGTGAAAACAAAATCTGACATTTTTTCAATAAATGTTAAAGTGTGAGTGTTTCATTACAAACACAAATGCCTGTGTTTAGAATTATCAAATGGGAAAGCTCTGTGGGAAAAAAAAAAAAGAGTCACGAAGGGCTCTTCTAAGGCCCTCACTCCCCAGGCCGGGAAAGGTGCCGGCGGCGGGCGACAGCGAGCCGGCGGAGGCGACCAGAGGTGCGCCCCTGGCGGTCCGGCCGCAGGAAACTGACGGCCGGGCAGGCCGAGAAGCCGCCGAGGGCGCAGTCACACGCGCCCTGATTGAAAGGCGAGTTCTGAGAGTGAAGGACCAGCAGGGAGAAGAGCCCGTGATGCTGATTGATGACCGTGGAGCGGAGCATGCGGCTCAGGCCATCTGTGACCCACATAAAGGGAACAGGACGCTCTGCCGCCTCCAGGGGGCCAGGCTGGGAAGGCGGCAGGAAGGGCAAGAGAGAGACCGGTCTGAGAGGGGAGACTTCCTCGCTCGTCGCCAGCCTGGAGCCCGGCCCGGTAGCGGCACCTGCGGTGATGGAAGGGAGCCTGGGAGCTGTGGGACGGCAGCTCCGCTCCCCGGGCTCGCGCCGTCGCAGGCCCGTGAGGGGTCGGCCTGCAGTGGCGGTCACGTCCTCGTCCTCAGAGGGGAGGCTCCCACTCACAGCTGGGCGCACGAGAGACCGGGGACTGGTTCCCGCAGCCTTTCAGTTCAGAAAAGCGTTCTAGAAGCATGATTTTTATCACACAATGGGGAGCAGCGTGCTGCTTTGTTCGTTATAGTGAGGATTCACTGATACAGCAAGTCATATGGAAAATCCTTTTGCTCTAACTTAATGTCCTGTATTTCTTTATTGCTTCTTTTTGGTGTCTGATGGCCTTCAAAAAATGAGAAAATTCTAGGTTATAATATTATTGTATTACTAAGTCCTTTCAACAACAAAGGAAATCATGGTATAAGTAGAAGTTTAAGTGAACTATAAACTACTTGAAGAAAATTCTAAGATATACAATGAAATTTCGCAAGAAAAAGATTGAATTTAAACCAAACAGCCTGAGTTAATTCTTCCAGAAGGTGTTATCTTGAATTAAGAGGCCTTTTACAAGGATATTAGAAAAAATAGTAGTATCAGAGGTATAAGCAAATCCATTTCTAAATGAGGAAATAAAATTAATGAAATTAATTTTAAGGTATTAGTTGCATTGCCAAGCTGATTTTTAAAATTGGTTATTAATAAGGGAAAACAAACAAACAAAAACACACACACTCTTGGAAATGAGGTCTCAGATCAGCAGAGAAACTGATCAATGTAGCTACTCAAAATCTAAGTAAAATAATTTCTGGAAAATTTAAATACACATCAACTTGGCTATCTTGTATGCAACTTGACTTGTTTAAGAAATTATCTAATGAACTTCATGAATCAGTTGAAATTATTTTCCAGAGAAGCTAGTGAGTGAATCCGAGGAGGAAACACGAATGTTCAGAAAGTGCTATTACCAGCTTACACCCTTGGAAACCATAAGAATATGGCCGTAGTTTACTTACAGGGCCACGATTTCCCTTTAAACACGGATCATCTCTGGAGGATATAAAAATAATTTGTCTTTAACAGTGGTTTACATAGCGCTTGTGTTTATACTACCAGAATTTTCCAATAAGGATCCTCGGGCTTCATCGAGTAAATAACCCATTTTTTTCTTTTATAGTAGAGGTCGACTTTCATTTATGCTCAAATTTCTGTATTCTTTTGTGGGAAAAGATAAGCAAAATAAAAACAGAAAAACGACATTTTTGCCCACAATTCTTAAGCATAACCATTGAGGAACAAGTCTTTGAACGATGTCTATGAAGAGGCAGGAAGTAGCGGAAGTCAAAATTGTGATGTTGTCTGGAGTTCGTGGCGCGTTGCTCTGCTGGCAGCCTGGCCTTGTTTTTCTCCCCAGCCTTTAGGGGAAGTATGTGGCCTTCTGTCTTTGCTTGCGACCTCCTCCCACTTCAGCACGTGGTCCTCGAAGTCCTCGCCTAACCTTAGAGCCCCAGCCTTAGAGCTCTCGGGGCTCTGGGTCCGTGATTTTCAGCAAGAAGGAAAAACCCTATCGGTTTGCATTTTATTCACTGAAGACTTCAAAAAAACTATCCTTCCTCTCTGACTTGACGAATACGGGGAGAAACCGCAGCAGAAACACAGGCGGAGGTGGCGGCTCGCGCGGCCCCGGCCCCGGGGGACGGAGGCGGAAGGTGACCGCAGGGTGGGCCGTTTTCGTTTAGTCGTTGAAAGGATCCTCCCAGTCTGATACCTCTTAATCAAAAAAAAAAATTTTTTTTTCGTTTAAAAGCGATCATGTTGATTTTATGACATTTATAAATGCAATAAAAGAGGAGGACTCCCCAACCTCTACCTCCCTGCGTGACCCGTGTTTATTTCTCTCTCACATTGGGCATCTTGATTCCATGTTTTACTTTTTCCCCCTGTCATTTAAGGTGTGTGGTTTGGTTTGGTTTGGTTTCGTGGTTTTTTTTTTGTTGTTGTTCTTGTGCATTGATTGTTTTTTTTCCGGCTATACTTTTGATGAAGAAACTCTTCAATTTAGAGGGCGTTGTATCTTTTTCTAGTTATGAACTCATTTGTCTCTGCAAGATATTTGCCTTGGAATGTGCATACATTACAGTGAGACAGACCTGAGCTTATACAGCATTTCTCAACGCACAGGTTGTTTTGTAAACTTAGCTATTTCATCAAAACATGCCCGACAGCCAGGAAGAAAGCTTCATGGCGATCTGACTTGCGAAATGTCGGGAGGGCCTGGCCCATGCGTCATCAAAGAATATGGCGACTCCTTTTGCTTCTGTTTTTTTCATTTTTAATATATTTTTTTCAATTACAGTTAACATACAATATTATATTCCGGTTTCAGGTGTACAGCATAGTGATTAGAAATTCGTATAACGTGTGAGGTGATCACCCCGTTAAATCTAGTGCCCACCTGACACCATGCCCAGTTCTGCAATATCATCGGCTGCATTCCCTGTGCTGTAACTCACATCCCCGTGCCCGTTCAGTCGCTGCCGATTTGTACTTTTTAATACCTTCCCCTTTTTTACCCCCTACACCGACACCCCCCCATCTGGAAGTCTTCAGAACGTTCTCTGCGTCTGTGAGCCCGTTTCCGTTTTGTTCTGTAGATTCCGTGTGCACCTGAGATCAGGTGGCGTTTGCTTTCTCTGTCTGACTCCACTCAACGTAATGCACCCTGGGCTCCCCGCGCCGTTGCGGATGGCGAGGTTCTACCCCACTGTGCGTGTGCGCCACCTCGTCTTCGTTCGTCCCCTGGCGGGCACCCCGGGGCCTCCACGGCCCGGTGCTCCAGGTGACGCTGCAGCGAACATGCGCCTGCCCGTGTCCCGTTGACGGGGCGTCTTGGGTTTCTTCAGATAAATACCCGTAAGCGGGATCGCTGGGTCCTTTGTCTCTTGCCATGGCCTTTGTTTAAAGTCTGTTTTGTCTGGTAGAAGCATTGCTACCCTAGCATTTTTTGTTCGTTTGTTTCCGTTTTTATGAAATATCTTTTTCCGTCTCTCCACCTTCAGTCTGCGTGTGTCTTTCGCTCTGAAGTGGGTCCTTTGTAGGCAGCAATGCGAGGGTCTTATTTTCGTATCAATTCAGCACCCTGTGTCTTTTGAATGGAACATTTAATCCATTTACATTTAACGTAATTGTTGATAGATATATAGTTATTGCCATTTTATTATTTGTGGCTTTTTATTTTATTTTTTCCTTCTTAAGAAAGTCCCTTTAACATTTCTTGTAATACTAGTTTGGTGGTGGTGAGCTAACTCCTTTCACGTTTTCTTCTTTGGGAAGCTTTTTGTCCTTCGATTCTAAGTCATAGCTTTGCTGGGTAAGTCATCTTGGTTTTAGTCCATGCTTTTCATCACTTTGAATATTTTGTGCCAAGCCCTTCTGGCCTGCAAAGTTTCTGTTGTCAGAAACTTTGAAGTTAGCTGACAGTCTTATTGGCGCTCCCTCATGGAGACTCCTTTGTAAAGTGCGAAGGAACCGTATGAATGCTTGAAGCAAAGACGACAGAGGACCCCTGTGGGTGATACTTAAGTAGAAGGTTTCTCAGTTCTTTGAAGGACATTGAAACCATACAGTCTCAGAAGGGTTTAGGAGAAGCTGCACGATATAAAACCTGATTTTCAAGAGAGAAAAGGCACGTGTCTGAGGTTGCTGACGTAGGGAATCACACGTAAGGCCGGAAGTCTCTAAGGAGGTGATGGCCATAGACTAGGTGGAGACCGCAGGTGCCATTTTAATTTTATAGGGACGTGCCATTCATGACCATCGTTTGTAAATGGGTTTATATATTCGCACACTTCTCTGGTTTACACGGATTAGGACGCCCCTTGCCCGGTAGCCCGCATTCACAATGTTGTTGGTTGGTTTTGCCAATGTGAACTTTTGAGTTTCTCTCTGTGGCATCACGTAGAATCAGTGAACGCACACGAGGCTTTGTCCAGGTGGCGTGCGTGTGGGCGTGCGTGCGTACAGATGTGCAAGATCCTTTCTTGACAGCGAAAGTGACGTGCTTGATTTCATTAACGGTTGCTCAAATTCTACTGTTGAATCAATGGTTTCAATGAACATTGTATCCTTTGCTTCAGTTTTTTGTAGAAGCTAGAAAACTGGAAAGTAGACAAGTAAAAAAAAATTATTTTGGTAAAATATTTGATATTTTCATAGTATCTATTAAGTCATAAAACTGTAAACATTGGAGAGACAGCCACAGTTGTTTATAAGGCTAATGATTTGTTTTTTCTCTCTCCCAAAGCCGCAGGGGGCGCTGGCCCCTCCCAGAGGGCGTGAGGGTGGGAAGGTCTCAGGTTGGAATTCGGATCTGATTTCTGTTTCCGTATTTGCCATTTATAAGCTGTGTCGCCTTGACAGTTCTCTTAACTGTCCTGGGCCTTTGTTTTTATAAGGTGGACATGAGTATTATTAGGTGGTCTTCAAAGAGTCATGCTGCGTGCTGTAGGTAGAAGGTTCTGCATTGTTCTGAAGTGGCAGCAGTGGGTCTGTAGTCACATGACGTCGCTTGGATCCGTCCAGTGACGTGTCGTGCGTGACTCTGGGCGAGTTGCTTTGCTTTCCTCACCCGTGTTCAGGGCCCGGTGTCCACCCTGCAGAGGCACTGGGAGGAGCAGATGTGACCGCGCGTGAGTTTCTGGAGCGTCTGCGCTCTGTGAGGATGTGCAGGGGGTCCTGGGGGTGGCGGGCGGAGTGGGGGGGCCCTGGCTGGGGACGGCGGGGAGGGCAGACAGTTGGGGTGCCCCCTCCTGTGTCTTCAGTGCACCCCTGAAGGCTGCAGTGCCCCCCGCTGGCCGTCCTGGGCTCTGGGCCTGGCGCGTCTCCCGGGGCCGGGACCGCTGCCGTCCGGGGAGAAGGGAAGGCGCGAGCCTGCGTCTCCGCGGCCCGGTCTCTGCGGTGGACGCGCGCGGGGCGGGCTCTGTCCAGCGCATGCAGGATAAGCTGCCGGTTAAAACGGGTTTTATTGTAACTGTTCAGGGCGTATTTTATTAACGAGTAAGTGAGCTTTGTCCCTTACTGAAGGAAAGCTTGTAGGCATCAAGCTTTACATTAAAAATGCAGGAAAAAATAGCTGCACTCGCGATGTTGCGCCCGAAGCTGCAGCACGGGCTTTGGGCGGAATGTACCTCGTTTCTCCGACACTGTTCGTTTCATTGGAAGTTAAAGGACTTTCCAGGGAGATGTTTTTTCTAATGAAGACCACAAATATGAAGCATTTTTGCCACAGCTACTTAAAGGTGCAGGTATATTTTATTTGTACTTTTAAAATATTTTAGTAAAACCTATTAATATTGTTATTAAAAACCTCCCATCCGCTCTTGAAGGACAGACTTGCTGTTCCCCTCTCGCCCTCTTTGACTTGTTTCCCCGGTCGTTAGACTCGTTGCTCCTGCGGCTCGTCGTCCAGCTCTCGGCGTTCGAGACGCCATTCCGCTCACCCCCTCTGTTTTCTAGCCAAGCAGCTGCCTTTCTCCTGTTTCGCCTCGCCCGTGAGTGTCCCCGCGCCTGCACCCCGCGCCTGCACCCCGCCCCGGGGAAGGTGGGCCTGACGCCCGGGTCTGGGCCGCGAGCTCTGGCTTCGCTGACTGTAGTGCGACCGAGCCTCACGCTCCATCACTCGTTCTCTCCAACCTGGCTTCTGTCCGAACGAGGGCCGACAGCCTCAGTGCTAGAGGCTCCTGCCCACGCGCCGTCTACCAGAAGGGCCGCCCCTGCGCCCTGCGGGCGAGGCGGCACGGCCGCCGTCCCGTCTCTCCGCCCGGCTTGGCGCCGCGTGGCAGGGCGTGCATTTATTCCGTCGTTCCCGCTTCACGCATTCAAAAAGCCGGTGGGTGACAGACAGCAGAGACTCGGCGCGCTTTGTCCAGGGCTGTGTCAGCCGTGCCCGCACTAGAGGGGGTCTGAGGGCGGGTGCGGTGCCCCCGGGAGAGCAGCGCGAACCCCGCCCGCGCCCCGGGGCCGAGGCAGTGGCCGTGGGAGGGACGCCATGGGCCGCTCAGCCACCACCGGCGACGTTCTTCGGTTCGCGTACCTATGAGGTGCGTTTGGAAGAGGATTTTACACGAAGTCGATGTTTAGAATTATTGTTATAAACTCCGTTTATGGCAACGATACCGCAATAGAAACGATTGTTCAGATGCCGTCTTTTCTCAGATGTTCCCTGCGAGGTCTTTGTGCCTCATCCGAGTGTCCCTACGAGGCACTTGAGTCATTATCACGCCGTCTGGCTAGTCCTGTAGATGATTATTTAAACCACGGTCATTGATGTATTTCTTTCTTTTTTTATAGGCAGAAAGTATATTTTGTAACAAAAGCGTTACCTGATATAACCATTTTAATTCTTTTCGTGGTTAGGAGTCTGACAGGGCTGGCTACTCAGTTATATGCTGCTTCTGCAGAGTAAAGCGAAACATTTCCCATCATCGTTGCCAGTTTAGGAGGAAGCCTCACCTGAGTGTGACCTGAAACAGGGGCACGGAGCTTTGCACAAGGTGCACTGCGTCGTGCTTGGTCCTGGTGACCAAGATTAATGGAACTCAGATGGGTTTTAATTAGTGCAGCTGCGGTCATCAATTATCTCCTGAACACAAATATTGTTATATTTGGGAAATTCTTGATTTATTTTATTCCACTGGCCAGCAGATTTAGATGAATGAGTTCTCATCATAAACATTCTGAGAAAACTCGCTGGAGGCCACAGTTTATTATTTAGGACACAATCAACGAGAGTGAACAACGGAGCAAAATGTCGTAAAGTGCTCTCAGCACTAATTTGGAAATTTCGCTGAAACGTTCAGTGGATACAGGGTGTCAGGAACATCGGGGCGTCTTGAACCGCATTCCGAGCAGTCTGTCGGGAAGGGAACTGTCCCTGCGTTAGTCCAGAGGGGGACTGTGCCGTCCCGTGCGCACGCTCCTCAGCCACCGCGCTGCAGTGTGCGGCTGCCTTAGCAGAGGCTCGAGCCGGGTGGACAGGTGCCCGCAGCGTCAGGGACAGGAGGATGGACAGGTGCCCGCAGCGTCCGGGGACAGGAAAAAATAGCACCTCTGAGCAGAAAAAGCTCTGTTTCTCTCCACGCCTCTGTACTCACCTGCGGTCACACACGGTGGTTCTGGGGTTCATTTCTGTTTTAGAGTAGTTTTTGAAATTTTCCATCTATAGTTATTTTTTTATGCTGGCAACTAGATGTATCAAACTAAGATAATTTTAACATTCGTAAGTTAAATCTGGTGCAAATTCTGGAATCATTAGAATGAAGAATATTTTTAAAATCCATGTGCATTTTGTATATTTGTAATCTCCTGAACTCTGTAATTTAGTGAGACTGCCTAACATAGAGTTTCAGAAATAATTGGTAAACATAAAACGTAATTTCATTTTTTTTTGCTTTCTCACAGTATGAAATCTGTGTTGAGTTCTTATTCAAACAGAGAAGGACAAAGAAAGAAGTGAACTCGGCTTACGTTCTTCTCTAAATCGCAGAATATGGGGTAGCAGCCGGGACAGCCACTCTGAAGAATGGGGTATACGGCATAAGCTTACAACAAAGCCTTATCACAAATCAGTTGCAAATAATTATTTTAAGGTCTTGTAGCATGCTAATCGATTTATGTGAGGATAGGATTATTTCACATCCATCTGAAATACGTTCGTTAAAATAGTCTGATCTTGTATTATGTATAAAGATTTCTGTTTCTTGTATGAGCATTTTATGGTCAATTTATAATTTAATGGGTTGATCAAGTTGTTATTACCACATTTTGATCAAATTGTGACTTGGAGGCGGGGGAAGGTGTGGCTGGCACCCGCTCTCGCCGCGCAGGTCCGCTGTGACCTTAGGAAAAGGATGTGCTAAATACTCGCACGTGTTTGATTCGCGAGGCCGAAGCGGCTTTTATCAACCCGAATTGTCAGAGTCTGCAGTTAACGCTCTTAACTCACTAGCTGTTGTCTTTGCGACAATCCATAAATCCTGGTTCTGCGCACACTTGTGTGGCCTTCGCGTTCCACGGAGCAGGTCGCAGAGGGCTTTCCGTCTTCCGCGTAGCAGGCGGGGGCTTTGGTGCACTGAGCCCAGGTGCTCAGGAGGAGACTTTTTCAGGCATTCGGTTACATGCGATTCTTGTATCTTATCACTAAAAAGCATCCTGCACCTCTGAACTGAGTTGCCACGTGACCAGATTCCTCTTGAGATACGGGCCATAGTTGTCTTCTCGGCATGATGAGACTCTGTTGTATAGATTTTCAGTTTTATTCGAACGGATCGTTTCATAAGTGTCGAAGGACCTGGTGCGCCTCTGCAGTCAGCGTGCCGCGCCGTGCTGCCGGGCCCCTTCGCGTCGGAGTCACGCGCTTCTCGTGGACCCGCGTCCGCAGAGCCATGCAGCGCGCGTCCTTTACCTTGTCGTGGCGTGTCGTCACTGCGGGTTCACTAGCCCCTGTTGACACTAAGGCTCTTTGTTCAGCCATTCAGCATCCACCCCGCCACCCACTGATCCGCCTAAAAACTGAGGACGCGGACCCTCCAGGCTTGACGAGCAGTGAGCAGGTGACCCTGGCCGGAGCGGCCAGAGGTCGATGCTGGGCCTGGCTGGGCCAGCAGGGCCTGGATGGATTCTGGGCACGGGGTTCAGGTACCGAGGGGCAGCCACCGGGCAAGGTTAAGTGGCTTTGCGGCAGGATTATTCATGACTTAATTCCAGACCCCTTACTATTAACTCACATACGTGACCGTCCGTGAGTGATTGGTGGGTGGGTGAGTGGGCTCGCCCGACCCAGTCAGTCCAGCCCCTTTACTGAGCCCGCCCACGTGCTTTACTGTGTTGAGCCAGAGGTGCCCCCCTGCCGGGAGGGGGCACAGCAGGCCATGCCTTCCAGCGCAGGAGGGCCTGAGAGCCAGGCCGCAGAGCACAGCTCCAGAGAGCCGAAGCCCTCCGCGTTGTCTGTCGATTGTAAAATAAGAGTGTCGGGTTGGATCATTTTTAGGATTAGGTGGTATTAAAATTCTTTGATTACGGTGTTTCCTCTGAGAAATGTCTCTGCTAATTAGCCCGTGATGAGCTACCAGTATGGAGATTTATGAGTTCTTCATGAAATTCGTATTTTTGCTGTAACAAGTATTGATAATTTTATAAGAAACATGCTTTTTCATTTTCATCGTTTTGAAATCTGTAATATAAATAGTAGCTTATGAGGCCACGTGCCATTTCTGAGCTTTAGCTATTATGATGTAGTAATCTATTAATTTTCCCATGACAATTTTGAGAAATAATCTCTATTAAAAATTTTTATTCAGATTTCATTGGTTTCCGCAATTCACCTTATTCTTTTTATGATAACATATGTGGACACACTACATTATATGTGTGTGTGTGTGTATATATATATATATATATATGTTACCTATGTCTTAGTACTACGTACATTTTATGTACGATAGTTTCTTACACACATGTGCCGAGAATGCGTCCTACGTCACCCTGTGGCTCCCGCGCAGTGTGAGACGTGGCACACACTGTCACCTTTGAGTCTTCTGTGTGCCGCTCTCTGATCACACCCCCCCTTTCTCCAGAGGTGACACTGTTCTGATTTGTCGCCCGTATCGAACATAGACTGTCTGAACCCTGTATTAACAGTTTATAGATTAGAGAAATATCCCTTCTTAGATTTTTTTTTCTCAGTATTGTTTTCAATTTCTGCCCTTTAGAAAACATATTTGTCTGTTTTTTTTAAAAAAAAATGTATATCGTTTGAAACTTTTGCTTTTACTATATTTAAATATGACTTAAAAACCTATTAGTGACTTGTTTTAAGTGCACTGATACATAAGCATTTAGACTCCAGTTTTAGCTTAAAACATTTGCAGAACATCCTATCTATGTATATATTTTTCCTAAAATTTTTTTGTTGTTCTATTCTGTAAATTAGGATATGTTTATATATGAACTTTTATTCTAATAGTACATTATTAATTTGAAGACATGACATATACCTTTATCATGCCAAAAATGTCTGAGCTTTGTTGCTGCTTATTCAGAAGGAAATTCAAAACCTGACTCCTAATAATAAAACCAGACATGTTTAAAATTGTTAAACAGTCTTTGGAAAATGTAGGTAGCATAAATTAAATGTTAATAATCACAAAAGCTTTTGGCTTTAGAGTATATCATACTTAATTTTTTGAACAATTCTTTTAGTTTTCATACTTAAAAAAACTATAGTGGAGAAATTACTATTACTTTTAATATTTTATAAGTTTAAACATAATTTATAAGGGTAACAATATGAATAAAATATGCTGATATTTAATACATAAAAATTATGTTTTTGTAAGTATAATCTTTGGGGAGTATATGATCCTTCCATAAGTTTCTCAAAAGTTGTAATAGATTTTGTAAAAACATCAAATATCTTCTAGCATACTAGCCTTTCATGTAATGAATGCAACTTAGTGTAAATTAACTGTGTTTATTCGAAGCTCATCTTCTTTCTTTTGAGGGTGGCCCTGAGCTGGGCAGGAGGGTGGGAAGACATAATCGCAGGAGGTAATTTGGTGATGGAAGTTACACTTTACGGTTTTGCTTTTCCCCGCTCATTTCAGCCTGATACACCCCGCACCCTGAACTGCCACATTATCGCTTTGTCAGGCGCGATGACAACGCCCCGACAAGGAGCGTCTTCCCTTTTGTTTATAACACGCAAAGTCCTGGCGATTAGAACTTTTCCCTTTCTTCTCTGAATAAAACGGTTCTGCACTGACTTTTTTTTATTCTAGCGAGAAGAAAGAAATAAAAGCAACCCTGTTTCGCGTTACAAATTATCATAAATATTGGAGATGCAGATTTTTCTTAGATCATTAGCATATCATGCTGTGGCCCACACCAGAGTGTACCATTAACAGAGCCGCCTTCATGTAATTAATGTAAATAATATAAGCTGCAGCTTGAGGTGCCCAGTCAGCCTTGGCGAAAAGCATTTGTCATGACGCATCGTCTGCGGGGCCCGGCCGGCCTCAATTCAAATTAAACTTCGTGGGTTTGCCCCTTTATTTTTTCCTCTCACGCTATAAATTTCTGTGCAACATTTATGACTATAAATTTCTTGGAAACACCTATATAGGAGAAGAAAGCAATCTAGTAAGCCGAAATTAAAATTTTATTATTTACTATGCTTCTGCTGGTAAGGACAATTAGTATCTTCATAAAGGCAGGAACAGAGACCCTGGGAGTGCAGCCGAGGCCCCCCCATCCTCAGAAGTGTTTTCTGTCCTCCGCAGCTGCCAGCAAATCTAAAGTATGGTTTCTGTCTGCCATTTGCTACTATTGCCCTCTGACTCCAAAACACAGAGGAGCATTGTAAATTTTTCATGAAGAGGTTTCAGTCTGTAAAACAGCAAACAGGAATAATGTTTTAAATGCAATCATTGTCAAGTTTGAACAATGTAATTTATCAAGAGAGCAGTTTGTACTATATAATAAGTTTCATATATTAATACAATTTTTCATCTGATGTCAGGCTTCTGATTTATGAATAGCCCATGATCTAAGGTGATCATTGAATTATAATTCAAGTAATAAGAAGCCAGGAACAAGACACTGGAACTGCTCCCCTGCATTAGCTTGCATGCCACCGAGCCAATTTACTAAACAACCGTGGGCTAAATGATACAGTTTTTCTAATTCAAAGAAGGCACTCGTTAATTAGATAAAGGCTAAAGCTCTCATTATTTTTAAATGATTTAAGAACGGGTAAAGATCTTACAGCTTATACTGCAGCTCTAATAGTTCTCTGCTTACTGCCTTGTAATAAGAGTATTAAAGACAGATGGGCCAGACCGACTTAAACCAATTACAGCATTTCTTATACACCAGTAGCAGTGACTGTGCACAGGCACCTCAGACGCCAGTGTCCGACACGTTTCAGAGGCCGGAGCGCCACTGGTTAGTGTGATTTATGAACAAGTCGTTTCCTTCTGCTAATTTTCAGGGAATACTCACACCTCTGGAATATAGTTAGTAATTCTGGAGGCTTAGTTCACATTTCTTAGTAATTTTTACAAGTGTTTTATAGACACTTAACTTTCTGATATACCAAAGTAAAAAAAAAAAGTCATTTTTTTTGCATCGTCAGTTTATGGACTCCCCAGTAGGTGCCAAGCGCTGAGCTGGGTCCAGGAAAAATCTGTAACTCATCGAGAGAGTTTTCTTTTAATTATCTCGATTCTCGTGCTGGGAAATGGATAAGAAACTAGGAAAAAATCAGGCCATTGTCAGTCATTAACTTAAATAATAAATAGAATACGTAAGTTCTTATCTAAATACTCCTAAGAATGTGAATTTGCTTTACAGTAAATGTCGAATTTTGGACTGTATAAAAATTAAAAGTTTGAAAAGTAGCTCAGGTTTGGCGAAATTAGTGAGGTGCTGTTGCTGCCTGATTTTATTCTCTCGTATTTTATGTGGTCCTCACGTCCCGTCTGCGTCCCCTTGGCCATGTGGTGCCGGTGGGCGGGGTTTTCCTCCTGGCTTCCCTCTCTTCCTTTCTCCTTCAGCCCGGGCAACAGAAATAGTGAAAATTGTTCACTTTCTATCACCCAGTTGTCCTTCAAAGAATTCTTTAAGAATTCCATTGTTTACTCACAATATGAATTTCCCGGGATGTGTTAAATATCATTACCTTTTTTTTCCCCTTTTTAAATCTGCTCTCATTTATTGTTTCCCGTTGTTGTTATGGCAGTGGTCAGCCTCTGATCCAGCTGGTGTTATTTATAGAAGCTCCTGCCCGGTGTAGCAGGAGGTGGCCACACCGCCTCTCCTGCAGACACGGGCATCGGCTGATGATTTCTGTATAGTTCAGATTTGGCAATTCCTTCTTAAATGTGTCCCCCTTAAACTGACACAGTCTTTGAGAAAATAGGCATGACCCGTACAACAGTTTCTTAGCTTCACATCTGCCCGGGCCTGGGATGACCGTCTTCTCTGGAAGCTTGCAAATACCAGTGTACAGGTTCTCTTTACTCTTGTTTGGCGACTTTCCAGTCTTCTGTATTGATCCCAATTTTTAAATTAGCAATTTCAGAGTTGTTGGGCATATGCTTGCAATTAAAGATATGGTGGGTAATTGTGCACCTGTAAAGGAAGTCTGAAAAGAAAAATGGAGTGTATCGAAGAGTTCAGATTGTTTGACGTTTCTCCTTTGTTGCCCTTATTTTTTGTCTTTTAAAAAAATTTCCTTATCTGAGCAACAACAAGATGTGTTATTAATGGACTCCGAGTAGAACACGTTATTTGTTACAGTAACTTTTGACCTGTTTAATAAGTACTCAGGCTGTGTGGCAGAGTTTTCATTGTGCGCTGCAGTGTGCAGTTATGAAGTGTGGTACATAATAAAATAAAAGCAATAATGCTGATATTTCTGAGGGATCCATCAGAGCTGACCTGAAGCAACATATTTCATCTGGTTTGTCTGGGCAGGAATGTTTGAAAGTTATAGCTGAAATTACTGGAGACGATATTGTGTTTATGGTTTCTGATTGTTTACCATTGTACAGAACTTCACCCTTCACGAGTCCAAAAACTGTTTCTGTGTCAGTTCATTAGTGTTGATGTCAAGAAACAAATGAAAAAGACAAAATACTTTCGTATTAGGCTATAAGACATTTTAAGCTAAATGTTAGTATTTATGTGTAAGCGTGTAAAAATTGAACTTGTAAGCCATTCTGACAGGAAGAGAAGAGTATAGGGCGTTTTTGTAGTTACAGGTAGGTTTTTAAAAATTTGTATGTTTATTACATGTTAAGTAGATAATAGTCTGAATATATCGTGCTAAATAAAATGTATTATTGAAGTTAATTCATCTATTTTAATTTTTTAAGGTAGCTACTAGAGGATTTAAGCTAGTATGTGTGGCTCACGTTGGGTTTTTCCCCCTGCTTTATTGGAATATAATAGATAATTAGTTGCTCATATTTACATTGTACAATTCAGTGATTTTTTTTTCAATGATAGTTGGCATACAATAACATACCAGGTGCTGTTGTACATGCTGGTGATCAGAGAACCACGCACCTCGCAAAGCGATCGCCCCCCTGACTCTAGTGCCCCTCCCCCACACGTCTGTCACATCGTTGCCCGTCCGCTCCGCCCGTCCGCTCCACGCGACGCCTGCGCCTCCACGTCCCGTCCGCAGCTCTCCGTCCGCACTTCCCAGCCCCGTCGCCGCTCACCGCCATCCCCCGCGCCCTCCCCGTCCGGCAGCCCTGGAAGCACTCCGCGTCTGTGAGTTTCTTCCCCCCGCGCTGCTGCTGTAGATTTCGTTCTCGAGATCCCACATGGACGTGAAATTAGGCGATATCTGTCTTTCTCTCTCCGACCCATTTCGTTCAGCACCATACCCTCTGGTCCATCAAGGCAATATCTTTTCCCAGCTCCTTCCTTTTAGTCTGTGTGTCTTTTAATCTGAAGTGAGTCTCTTGTTTGTAGGCAGCATATGTCAGGGTCTTGTTTTCTTAGCCATTCAGCCACTCTGTCTTTTGGTTGGAACTTTGGTACTTGTTGTGATAGGAATATATTTATTACTATTCTTTTATTTTATTTTCATTATTATTATTATTATTATTTTATATTTTAGGCGAGGCAACCCTTGGTTGACCTCACAGATTGCAAGGACCTTGTCAGTTTATAATCCCTTATTTTTTATTTGTTTTTTATTCTTTTATGCCTATAGCACCTGGTTCTCCTAGGTGGTCTCTCATTCAAGTAGTAACCAGGCCCGACTCTACTTAGCTTCCGAGGTCAGACAGGATTGGGCTTGTGCAGAGTAACGTGGCCATAGCCTATTACTATTCTTTATTCCTGTTTTTTATACAGGTTTCTTCTTCTTACAGAAGCCCCTCCATTTTCTGTAATACCGGCTTGGTGGTGATAAATTCCTTTAGCTTGCTTTTGTGATAGGTAGGTTTTTATAAGTGTGTAATGTTTAGGTCTGTGCTTCATCGAGTCATTAATTTGAAACGAGGTTTTGTAGAAGGCAGAAAGATGCTTACGGGAGGAAGAAACTCTTTTTACGAGAAGAGTGTGGGCTAGGTTGTACAGATCGTCGTCCTGCTTAGTGTTGGAAAAGATTGCCGGTTGAGTCTAAAAAATACATTTATCTGTAAAAAGATAAATTACTACTTTGAAATATAATTTATGTGTTTGCTTGTCTCTGCACCTTATCAGATTTTACATACCTTGAGGATGGAGGCCCGTGCCCTGTTTATCTTGTGTTTCCAGAACACGAGATAGAATCTGGCCCATAGTGGATGTTCAAGAGACATTTGTTTAATTAATATTAATAGCAGTGGACGTACTTGACTTTTCCCCTTGCAGCAGCTCCCGAACAGTGTGAGACTGAGGAAGACCGTTGAGAAACCAGTGGTGTCCTAACCGTAGAGTGAAGCTACGCAGCGCTGCCTTCACATGGCGCCCGCCTGGTGGCTTCCATTTTTGAAAGGGGATTCATCTGTCTCGGTCGGCCAGGCCAGTTCGCGTGTTTTGATTTGTATGAAAACCTCATGCTCGTATGTTTTTGAGAAGTATGTACTCATTAAAGTTTCACCCAGGATAATTTGTAACTGAGGTTTTAGTAAACTGCAGAACCTAGGTGGTTTCATTATCACCATCACCGTCACCGTCACCGTCACTGTCACCACTATTACTACTGCTGCTTAGCAGACCAACATGTAGAATCATCCGTTTCAGCAAGTTCGGAGCCTCTGTGGACACAGTTCACTCACGAATATTTTTTGCCCACTGTTTCTCCTACTGCCAAAGTAAATTTTAAGCCATATTTTCAGACTCATTAACATTCACTAGTGCGTTGATTCTATAAATTTTGTTTTGATATCGTGGTAGGGGTAGGGGAAGATAATAGTGGTAGATAGCTTTTTAAACATTTTGTTCAACTCAGTGCTGTGATTACATAGGACTGTGGTAAGTCATCGATGTGTCGTGTCATTGATGGAATGATACAAAGATATTCATTCAAAAACATGGCACCCGTAAAACTAGTAACGTATAAATGTTATGTGTGATCATGCTTCATATTTAATTTTAGAAATAAAGCCATTATCTTTAAAAAAAAAGCCATTATATACTTCTGAATTATTTCAAAGGTAGTACTGTGGTGACACGCACACATGCACACAAGCACGCACACACGCACACACGCCCACACGCACACGCGTTACAACGATTCAGCCGTCCACATGCGCCTTAGGAGCAGCCATTAAAGTAGTTTTCAAGTTGTCTTTTTCCCATCCGTCGCGTCCACCACGCTTCAGATGGGCCAGAACCAGGCGGTGAGGGGACCCGGCTGGACCTGCGGGCAGCTGGGCCGTCACTCCGTCCCCTGCAGACAGAGGAGCCAGCGCTTCACGCCGACGGGCTGCCAGGCTTCAGGATCCGGGCCGGGCCGGCTCACGTGCTCAGACGTCAGCCCGGGAGGGGCTGCTGGGCACCTTCCAGCTGTGTGAGCGGCAGCGGACTGTGCTTTATCTGACAGACAGTGTGTAAATCTGTCCGTGGAAAACTCCAAATGTTTGGCTTGCTCCTGGTCACCGTGGTAATCTGCTTACTGTCGTCTGCGGGGGCCGCGGCGTCACTTAGTGGGACGTGCTGGGCTGGAGGGCCCAGATAGGGCCGCGTTAGTGTCAGTCATTCAATCTGTGACTGGCAGGAGATAAACAGGAGTCTCCCCGACGTGCGCCTTCAGCTGCAAGGACAGACAGCGCGTCTGGCCGGGCCTGGCTTTATTAGCTCGGTTCCTCTACATCTCAAGAAAACGGGTGGGAAATGTCGCGTCCTGTCACACTCTAGGGATGAGAAGCCGACTGTGTCAGTAGCTGCAGAATAGCCGGGTCCAGCGGGAGCTTCTTGGGCTTGTTCAGATGCCTTTACTTGCTACCGCATGTGTTTATTTCATTGAATTTTACATGTTATATTCAACACCCTTTCATTTTTCTTTTTAAAAATACCTCGTATTATTTCACTATTGCTTATAGTAAATAGCAATGACTTCATGAATGTGGATATTCAACTAAGAATCTGTAAGCTGTATTCTTGGAGAGAAATTGAATTTTTGTACCTGAGCTTTTAAAGTCAGCGCATTAGAGGCGAGGTCCATGTCTCCACGCATTTGCCCAGCGAGGACGGAGACCTGCCCGCGACACGGAGGTCTCTGTTCTGTGGCGCGCTGGGGGTCGTGGTCTTTTCTTGGTTATTCCATCGTTGGATGAGCTGTAACTTTAGGAATCTTCTTTAAAATTTCTGTGAGGTTAGTTAGATTGTTTAAATTTTCATTCAGCTCTTCAGTTTGGTTTTTGCCAAATAAATGATTTCTTTGCTAGTTGTAAATAACGATTGGAAGCAGTCCTGATGGTTTAAAGCGGAGGGGAAACTGTGGCACTGGGCTGTGCTCTTTAGGACCAGTGGCTCCCTGGGACATGGCTCTGAGCTCCCACCGGGGAAGCGAGCTGCCCATCGGCGTGAACTGAGTGTCACAGCTGCTGGATACTGTCTTGCCCTGGTACGGGTGGCCGGACGTCCCGAGAGAGGCTAATGGTTTTTCTAAGAATTTTAACAGCGATGAGAGAGAAGTTAAGAATATACAGAAGCAGGCATATCTGTCTGACACCGTGACATCAGTCAGCTTCGGGCAGTGAGTGCATCACCGCCTGTCCGCTGAGTTCTGTGGACTTGCAGTCGTCTTTATTTTGATCGCCTAAGTGCCAAAGTACAAAGTGCATTTATGTAACGCTTTATTTAAATTACCTACTACTTGAGCACATGACACTAACTTCACATAGACACATTTTAATTGGTTTCATTAGTTGTCAGATTGCCCAAATTTTCTAATCAGCTTATTTAGAACATATACCCTGAGAGGTGATATTCTACAGTTGCCCCTCAGTTCCTCCGTTGCCGACATGATGTCCACCGTGTGAGTCCCTGCTCCGATCTCTGTCGGCTCAGGTAAGTTGCCGTTCAGAGGGCTTGTTTACTGGAAGCAGTTAAACTGTGCTAATGTTTTCACTTCCGTGGTTCCCCAGAGGAAATTTTCCTAATTATCTTCTACCTGAGCTTCTCTCCTAGGTCCCTTCCTTCCACTTCCCCTGCTGAGTGGCTCTGTGGCTGTTTCTTAGTCCTCTAGTGCATATTATTTTTGAAGAATAATAGATACTAGTAATTGATAAAAACATATCATGAAAAGTACAGCAGATATCTCTGGACGTTCCGTGAGGCGGTTTGTAGAGACGAGGACAGTGTCTTTTAGCATCTTTTCTTCAGGTCTTAGGTCGTAAGCAGGTTTTTGTGATATCATCATGCACGTGCCTCGGCGGAATGCTTCACCAGTATCCCCTGGTTATACACAGAAGTCTTCTTTGTTCATCTTTCATCGGTGCGGTTTTCTGTCCTCGTCTATCAGTGTCAGTGAGAATCTCCAGTCCCGTAATCGCGCACGAGCGCCGCCCATTTCAGGGTGCTGCGCGCGGCACGCCTGTCCCGCTCTGCTGCTGCCGCAACTGCCCCACCTCCCCACACCCGCGTTCTGCTCCGCTGTTGCCCAGCTGCGCCTGGCCACGTAGTTTAATTAGCGTGGCTCTCTGTTGTTTCGTCTTACTGTCTGAGACAGTTAAAGAGTGGAGATACTCAAGCCTCTGTCTCCTGGAAATCGGGTCTCTGCTCCAGGGGAGCGAACTGGCATTCGGACTGCGTGTGGACCTACGGCTGGAAAGACAGGGTCTTAAAGTCCGATGGAGATGGACTTCTCGCTGGCCGCGATGGTCGGTCGATGCCCGCCGATTCGGTGGCCGTTTTCCTCAGAGCCCCCTCCCTGTGCCGGAGGCGGGCAGCCCGGGCAGCGCCACCTCACTGGTGTTGGGCTTCCGGTCCCTCCGTCTGCGCTCAGTGGAACTGAGTGGAAATTAGAATTGCACGGTTTTGTTTTGGGGACGTATTTTGGAGCTGTTTCGTTCCAACTCCCTTGCACCCGACGTGTGGAAATGCAGCCGCAAAGCACAGCCGGGCACTGACGTCACAGCAGAGGTGGGGTCAGGGCAGCCACCCAGTCACTCCGGTGCCGTGGCCTCCTGCGAGCAGCGTGGTTTGCGCTTTAAAACGTGCCATTGCGGAAGTCCTTTATCAGGATACTTGTCACCGTGTTTTGAGTCTTTGGTAAAGTTTAGTTACATGCGGTTATTAAATTGTGCGAGTGTTCTTAATTCATCATTTTCCTGCCGTTACTTTGATACTGCTGTGAAGGACACCGAGAAGTCAAAAATCGGTCCTGCTGTCCCCGGACTGCTCAGAGTCGCGGAGGGGGGTGTCTGTGTATGAGAGTCGACAGGAACTCAGAGGTCGACGTGCGCGAGGTGCCGTGGAGCGGACGTGCCGCTGGCCAGTGAGCCACAGTAGGATCAGGACGCTTGTTTAACAGAGAGTTACAATGAGAAATGAAGCCAGCGTAGGTCTTCAGTGAGAGCTCGCCCGGCAGTCTCTGGTCCGGCATTTTCTTATTATTGAACACCTGGGACCACCTCTTCTAAGATCGTGATTCCGTGGTTACTGGTGGCACACATATTCTTTGCTGTAGTGACCCGTACCTGGGGTCCGCTGCCAGCTCCGTGGCATTCATGGCGCAGGCATGTGAGACCATTCAACACTGGTGTCTGTGTCCGAATAGAAATACACTATTTCAATTGCAAAAGTTTAAAGGCCAAAAATTGTCTTTCTTTTTCTAAGTGTGGTGTGGGGCAGGTGAGGGCCACAGAGAGGGCCACATGGCCAGCGCGTGGGGAGGAGGTAGCCTGGGAGCTCGGGCCACGTGAGGCCTGCGGGACCCTGCAGGACCCTGCAGGAACTTGGACTTTGTTTCTTCCGGGTGAGACTGGGGGCTTTGAACAGAGGCCTGGCGTGGTCTGCCCTGGGTTTTAACAGAACCACCATTTGCCCTCTGCAGTGTGGAGGGTAGGCGGGTGGGGGCGACGGCAGGGGCGGGGGCTCTGCTGGAGGGTCGCGGAGTGTCCCTCCGTGAGAGGGCGGTGGGGGTGGGGGGCTCCGCCAGGAGCAGAGGCTGCAGTGTCCCGGCCCTGGACACGTGTGGCACGCACAGCCCACAGGCCTCGCGGCAGACCAGCGGAGACGGGGTGCTGGGCCTGAGCGCGGGGTGGGGAGGGTCATGAACCAGGCGTTGGGACGCTGTGGGGCGGCGCCCCTGGGAGTCGGGGGCGTGTGCAGACACGTCGCGGTTGACAACGCTGTTGGCCATCGTGCCGGGGTCGCTGAGTGGCCTCTGAGGACGAGCCGCCCTGCAGAACACGCCTGAACGGCAGGTGTTCCCGTGGAGGCGTCAGAGCGCGCATCTCCAGAGCCCCGACGGTCGGTCCAGACAGGAGCGACTTGCCCACCGCCCCCCGCGTCCGGCCTCGGGACGGTGGCAGGAACCAGCCAGAGGGGCCGCCGAAGATCGCGAGGCCACCCTGCTTCAAGCCAAGAAGCCGGGCGTGCTTCGAGGCGGCTCGTGACGAGCTGCGCGGTGTCCCGGCCGCGCGTGGTCAAGCCTCGCTCCCGCGCCGCCGTCTGGCGTGTGTTTGGGGACCGTGCGCTGGCGTGGCGCTGTGTGGGTGAGTGTCAGGGGGGCAGGGCGTCCGTGGTCCGTGGTCCGTGGTCCCCGCCTGCCGCGCCGTCGCGCAGGCGCCGTTGTCCCCGGGGCCACGCCGCCACCGCGGGCCCCCGCCCCCGCCCCCCGCCCCCCGCGCGCTTCTCCGCTTCAGCCCGCTGCCGCGTGTTCCCGTCTGCCGAGCCTGGAATTCCAAGACCGCGGCACCCCGAAGAGCCGGCTTGTCAGAAAGTCTGAACTGGCACATGCTCCGACTCTCCTTTTCGTTCCTCCCAGTCCTTAATTGACAAGTCTTCGTTGTCGTTGACCTCGTTTTGGTAGTTGCAGTCAGTTCTGGAGCTTGGTCCCCCTAACGCCATTCCGATGCCGTGTGACGTGCTTCCTCACCTACGCACATCCGGTCGTTGTCGCTTGTGAACTTAATTACGTTGGAAAGGTGCTCAGTTTACTATTTTGAATGCTGGAAGGTATATGAGAAATGATAATGTTATTCCACAGTCTTTTGTTTTAGGTGTCGAAGATTTGAAAAGTTGGTGTAAATGATCTATGTGAGATGTTTATAGATGCCCATTTGAATTTATCCTTCAAAATAATTTAGAATATATGAGAAGTAGGTGAAAATCATGAATCTGGTTTGTGAACAGAGGAATCCGTAGAAGCACACATCCAGTTTCCACAGCGAACAGTGATTTTTTTTTGCACCGAAGGAAAGCTAAACTACCGGCTTTGCCCTGCATTTAAGACTGTGTGGTTGTTTTGGTTTTGGTTTTGGTTTTTTTTCCCCTTCAGATAAACGTCAAACAAGTTTTGCTCACGTTTCGTAGTTTTAGTAGTTTGGTAGTTTTCCTCACGAGGCCACCTCACACCCACCGCCCAGCGGGTCTGTGCGAGAAACGGTGAAGAGCCTGCTCATTTCATTGACTACGTGCTCTTGGCTGGATCACAGTAACTTTAAGACCTTTAAAAACTCGTTTTTATGTTAACCTACTTGTGGCGCTCTCCTTGAACTTACGACTTAGAGGGAGCCGATCACTCCCCTTCGGACGCGACCTTTCTGTACCCCGCATGGCAGGACTTGTGGCGCAGGGCGAGCCATGAGCGGCGGCAGGCGCGACACTGTCCACGCCGGGGTGGGCTCTGCGCTCGCGGCGCGTCCTGCTGACCCCGAGGGGCTCGCTCCGGAAGCTGCCACCGCCGCCGGGGCTCAGCGACGGGCGATGCATGCTGAACGCTGAGCTTCCTGGGCAATACGTCTCGGCCCTGCTAGCTGATCTTACCTTGAGCTCAGATGGTTCCCTAGATCATCGTGACATGCTGGAAGGCCAAGGTGATGACAAAGGCCAAGACGATGAAATGCCTGAGTTTGCAAGGCAGCCACTCCCCCCCTTCGCCCCCCACAGATCACACGGCCCCGTCGGCCCGGCAGCCCTTTCGGAATCTGGCAGATCCATTCGAATGTCTGGAAATTCTGCTTCCGTAACAGACACGTGCGGAGCCACAGAGCGACTTGCAGATGGGCCATGTCTGCCAGCAGACAGCGTGCATGGTCCTATGGAGCGGGGTTTCAGTGTTATAAGAGTACAGTTTAGGAAAAAATACATAATTTTTTGGCACATATTCAAGGTGACTTTAAACTGGTTATTTCCTTTTTCGATTTAACACAGTGCACGTCTGAGTCTTGTATGCAGTCACGTTTTGAGGAGATAGTGGCGGTCTTCTGTCCCTGAGGCACAGGCCGAGGGCTGAGTGCGCCGGTGGCAGAGACAGGCTCTCACGGGACCAGGGTGTCCATGGAGTTATGTCCCCCGTGTTGTGGGTGAAACCTAACAGCCACAGTGACCGGCCATGTCATTCGGCTTACTAGTTTTGTTGAGAAAACTATGTCCTTGTTTCAAGTACGCCGATGAGTCTTTATGGGCTGGCAAAGCATCCAGGCAGCAAACTGGCTTTCATGCTGCTCTTTTAAACAGCTGTGAGACAGCAGATAATTCTCTTGGTTTAGTGTTTATGGACCACCGCTGGCCTAGACTGATACACAATGAAGAGATGTCCTGTGCAGTATTTTTAGAAGTACTGATGTGACTACACACCGGGAATAAAAATTACACGGTCCTCCTGAGGCTCAGAGAGGCTGCCTGGGGCCAGACACTGACCCCCTCTCTCCAGCACCATGACCATCTGACCCCAGAAGTTATTCCTAGACCCATGGCACACAGGAACCGAGCTGTATTGTTTACGTGAAACTATCAGCTTTATCAGCCAAAGGGGAATGGAAGCACCTGTCTATATGGATGTGCAATGTTTTTCTACAGTGCATATTTCTCATAGTAAAATTTCATACAATACTGTTAACGAAACATTTCTTTGGCGCATTATTACACCGTAGCGTAAAGACCTTATTATAACTTACAAATTCTGTATGAATAGTACTTTCTGGTGAGTTGGACTGTGATAGGTCGTCTGGATTAGGGCAGAGGTTTTGTTCATACTCAGCTTTCATTAATGAATGTTTAATTTTAATAAAATTTAAAAGGGAATTCCTTTGCTTCGGTTTGTTTGTATTTGATGTTTTTTTATTTATGCTTTCTCCTTTCTGTAAGCCTGTTTTCGATCCTGTTGGTAAAATCTGCCTTATTTGTTAACCAGTTCATTCTAAAGCTGTAACTGGCAAGAGCATCACCTGAAAACTTAGTAAAAGGCTTTTCCATTGACATGCAAATGACATCGGCTGAGGTTGTCAGCTCCCTGACATGTTTGCAGGGCACCTTTGGCATATGCGCGCAGCACAGCAGTCTTTGTTGCAGCCGAGGACGTGCTGCTTGGGAGAGTGTGTGCTCCTTGGCCAAATGTGAAAGACTTCGTCGTGAATCGTAGGTGTGGACGTCCTCATGGGAGGCTTTCTCCTGGACGCGCTCATGTTTGTGGCTCGTATGTGTGTGTGCTACGTCCGTTTGGTCACAGACCCTCACGAAGGACAAACGCACATTGAGCTCCCCAGAAAACTAATCGAATGATCGTGGAAAGCAGCCCCCGGAGGGTGTGGGCAGGGAGAAGAGGGACAGGGATAGGTGCTGTTTTTTCCCATCAAAGCCAAGTTTCCGCCTGGTTCTCAGGGCCGTGTTTAATCGCGGCAACTTTATTCGTCCCTTCGGTGCAGCCCGCTCCCTCCCCCCACGGCGGTTCCGGTGCGAGGTCCCCGCGTACACGCCCCCTTACCGGCCTCTGGCTCCGCCAGCCAAGCCCACGCCGCGCCTTCCGACGCCCCCCGGCCCCGCGCGTCCGCGCAGCCCCCCTCCCCGCGCGTGCTCGCCGGCTGCGCGTTCGCGTGGGGCGCTCCCTTCGACGGCGCCTCAGGCTTAGCGTGACGTGGCGACCTCGTGCGGCGCCGCCCTCCCGCGGCGCCCCGCGGCTCCCAGACCCCTGCGGGGGCGCGTGCTTCTCTTGCGCTCGTTTGCAGGCTTGCGCGTGGCGCTGCTCACGGCTAGACGCAGCTCCGGTGCGTGCGCTTCCGTCGTCCGTTGCTGTTGCAGCAGGGAACTACTGGGATTTAAAGACTGTCGGGTTGTGTTGTCAGTGTTCAAAGACTGAACATTAGGCAGGGCATTTGGGATGAAGGTATAAATGGGTTGCAGAAGCATTTTGCATTTTATCTCAAATTATTTATATCAGTAAGGGCAATGATTTAAAAGAAGCGCTCTCTCTGTAGTTTTAAAAAGTAATATTAGTCCTTTGTTTGTAACTGCTATTTTAACCTTCTTTACACAAATCCAGTATTTTCTTACCTAACCTGAAGCAATAAAATTTCATTTAGTCCAGACTAGAGGATTGTGGCAATTTAATACATGTCTTGTTCTCCCAGAGTTGACTTCTACGGTTGGCTAAAATTGTTTCAACTTTCCGAGGCCTCCAGCTCTGTGATACACTGGAAGGGGGCGCTTTGGAAAGGAAGGGGCGGCGGGGCTGGAGCGGGCGGCGCGTGCAGTGTAGTTCCTTCCACCTGCTCTCGCGTTGGCATGTTAAAGCCCCGTAGGAAACGTGAACGATTTCAGGACCAAACCAACTTCTCAGACCCTGCGCCGGGGCTTACTGGGCCTTTGTCTGCCAGCCGCGCTCGATCTGTGTTCTTCTACCTTGCGTGGATCGGGCCGCTTTGTGGGGCACAGCTTGGGGGGGCCGGGGTTGTGAACTATCATCCAAGCCGGGGATTGGCCCGCGACGGCCCGGAGGTCAGGCCAGGCCCACTGCCTGTTTCTGTGAATAAAGTTTTATTGGAACACAGCCATGCCCATTTGCGTATGCACCATCTGTGGCTGCATTTGTGCTACAAAGGCAGAATGGAGTAGTGGCAACAAAGGCCTGGCGGCCCACCGGGTAGGAAGCACTGTCCCCACACACGGCCTTGCCCAGCTCTGGTCTGGATGCTGCTGTGCGGCGCAGGGGTGGGGTGCCGGATACAGTGTGCAGTACGGTGGCGGAATTCCCACCAGGCTTGCTAGTGTGGCTTG
The DNA here is from genome assembly GCF_014176215.1 of Rousettus aegyptiacus. NCBI lineage: Eukaryota > Metazoa > Chordata > Mammalia > Chiroptera > Pteropodidae > Rousettus > Rousettus aegyptiacus. The sequence goes on from NW_023416287.1 coordinate 91,980,413, forward strand.
GGGCAGGCCGGAGCTTATGGCCCTTTGGCAAAGTCAAAAATCCATGGGAATGAGGTTTTGAAGAATGAATTCAGATCTTTGGGGCCTAGCCCTTGGGACCTTTGGATGGTTTTCTTTAGAATGAGTTATTCTCTTGCTTCTTGGTCCACTAAAGCAGCCTGGGATTAGTATTCTGTATAATGCTCCTCCCGGAAGTAATTTCGACACAACGATTTTTAACCTTTGGAGTGACTCAGAGGGACCAAAAAATATATTTCATAGTAATTGGAATCTGAATGATATGTTAAGAGGTTTTAAGAAGTTGGACTTTGGCATGAGTGAGGTTAAATTTCGTTCCAAGGAGTTAATAAGGATATAGCCTGTTAATTAGGCTGATTATCACCTGCTCAGGGCAAAGACAGCCCAGGACTCTGGCTGAAGCGGCCCCCTGGGGCTGGGTCAGGGCCCTGGGGGGCTTCTCCAGGTGCATCTCTGAGCCACAAGGAGCCGAGCTGCATTTAGTAAGTGAAGCCTTTCTAATCTTAGGTCTTTGTGGCCTCTTCATTTAGATCACACACGTTTTACATGTAAAATCGGAAACATGCCTTTCTCAGCATCTAGCTTAAGTTGAATAATCTGGATGTTAGTGTTATCATGGAATGTTTTTGGTTTCAGAATATAACTTTATACATTGAGTCAAAATTTTTGTGTGGACTTCGTACACACATACACATGCAGATATTTGGAAAAAATGCAAAGAGACTCAGAGTGTCTTCATAGTTATTATGTAGCTGTCAGTGTACCTTTTCAGTTATTTGATTTAGAGAAACAAGTGAGAAATTTCATTCTCCATGCAATTTAAAGTTGAATATTTTATTTAAACATTAACAGAATCCTTTGAAATCTCATAGAAAGAAGATGAACAGGATTGCTATGGAATAATATTGGGGTATCGAAGGTGGAGTTTGTCCCTTTTTTTGCATGAATAAGTGGTTTAATTCTAAAGGCAGTTGTATATTTTTTACTTAGGTATTTCCCAGGCCAAAATCAATGAGGGCACCTCACAGGTATGATAGATATTGCATTTGTTATCGTGCAGAATTTTTAGAAAGTTTTCCTTTTGCTTCGTTATCCTTTGGGTGCATTTTTAGCATAAGACGCTCGTGTGAATTGAGCATCGTACTTGCTCTTTGGTGGTTGTCTTTAAATGCCTTTTTATTTGCTTCTTTGTTCCAGAAAGAGATTGCTTCTCAGTTGTATTTGCAGCTCAGCAGAAATTCATATGGAAACCCTACAGGGCAAAGACCCCATCGTATTCTATTTTCATTTGGCCTCTTACTGTAGTAGTATATAATTATTAAATTATAATAATCAAAAAAGGAGGCCGTTATTCCAAAGAAACTGTGCATTGGTAGGAACGGAGTAAATGAGAAGGTGTTGGAACAAATTCATTAGTACAGTGGACTGTTTTGCTAGGACTCACACAAAGCTTGCATTGTTTTCACAGTTTTGTATTCTGTATTTATTCATAAAGACCAGCAATTCCTGTCAACGAAGTTTTTGTAACATCACCTTAGTTTTGCAGTAATAATTTTGAATCAGTCAACACCTTTGTTTCAGTTTTGAAAGACAATAACTGCATGATTATTTAATATTTTGACAAAATTTAGCTTTCTCTCTTTTATTAAAATTTCATTCGTACTGCACCAGATCTCGCTCATTGCTGTGCTTTTTTTTGCAGACGTGAATTTGTATGACTTATTAATTTTACAAGACTGAACCAAGGAGTCATGTAGGGAAGATAGAAAATATATTTCATCATTTAATTAAAATATTCACTTAAATTGTGAACAAGTTTCAAAAACCGTGGCGTCACTTTAGAGCGTCTTTACCTCGGATTCCGTCTTTCACAAAGCGCCAGGGCCGCACGACTGTAGTTAGCGCTCCGCCCCCACTCCGGCGCCTGCGCCTCGCCCCCCTGACGCACGCATCCGCCGGCTGTGACGTCATGGACGCTTTTGCTCGTGGACTTCATGTGTTTATATTGCATATTGTTCCTTTTATTGAAAACTCGTGCGTCAGTGGTACAGTTCCACATCTACCTTGTTTTGTTTTAACGCAATTACATTTTTGAGGTTGTTTACTTCGTGCTGATACATATAGCCCTAGTTGATTCATTTTATCACTGCGTCATGGTGTTCCATTTATGATTACACCCAGTATTGATTTACTCCCCAGCTGATGTATGTTTAAGATTGTTTACATTTTAATCAGGATTTTTTTTTACATGTTTGTTCCTGTGCCAGTGTTTCTCAGTCGAGTATACCTAGACTGGGCTTCTTGGCAGAAAGCGGGCAGGACATTTACAACCTGAAAAAGATTCCAAGTTCTCCCGAATTCAAGAGAATAGAAAAGAACGTAAAAATATATTAGCGACATATATTTCTATATTTTAAATATTACAAAGTAATAAAGCACCAAAATATCAAAATACTTTTATCTTCGTATACAAGTGGTGTAAGTGCAGATTTCTTATTAAGTTGCTAAGAAGTGGAACGAATAATCCAACTAGCAGGATTTATAAATGTTGGAATAACATTTAAAGTATGATTTGAAGGAGATTCGTATAGATCTCCCTCCTGTTAGGACACTTACCTTCTGGAGTAATTTGGTAAGATAAAGTTAAGGACGCAACTCAATGCCAGTTAGAGATTCGGACACGATTGTCTGCCCTGTCTGCCCGTTAGGCGCTCAGAGACAAGCAGCTGCTCTCTCGGAGCTGGAGACGCAAGCTTCCGTTAAGGTGGCGCTGGCAGTCGCGTTCTCGTCGGTCAGCCGCTCCGATTCTTTGCCGCTCGATTCTTCGCTTTAACCGCGTGCGTGATGCCCGCCAGCGCCCCCGTGAGAATTTCTATTTCTGCCGTGTATCTAACAATGAGGATGTTTCGTGTTCTCTCTGCAAACATTTAAGGCTAGAGATGTAAGTGCAGATTGTGTCGTCGTGATTTCAGAGGAGAAGGTGCCCCGCTGGATTTAACCGGCAAACGAAGGCGCGGGGCCCCCGGCGCGCGGCAGGGGGGGGACGAGAGGGCAGCCCACCCGGCAGCAGGCAGCGCGCCCTGCCGCGAGCGTGTCGAGGGTGGGAGGCTTCATAGACTTTAGCTCAGGGCCCCCCATCTAATGTGGGGATCCTTATAAACGTACTAGATACGGAACGGATCTGACTGCATGAAAGGAGCCGTAAGCGTGAGGGTTCGGGAGCTGAGATGGGTCGCTGCGACGTCCCTCGTCCATGGGGTCGCCGGGAGCCGGAGCCCGCTCAGGAGCGTGTCACACACAGACGCACACGCACACACGCACACTTTGCAACCTAACCGACTCGCCTAGCAGTTACCCACGTGGAAAGGGCTTTGCTCCACAAAGCTCCGAGGGGGCGGACACCCCGGTCCCCGCGAGCCAGGCACTTCGCCTCCTGGTGGGAGCTGCTGACGCTGTTCCGCACAGCGTTCTCAGTTGAAAGCGTTTCCCCCCAAAGCTTCGGGTCCCCGCTCTCTGGGTTCTGACCCCGCCCGCCCTTGAGCAGCCGGGCGTCTTCCTCGTTTCCTTTGCGTGTGCCTTTCCCCCCCTCTGAACGCTGTGAGATCCGCTGGGTCCGGCGGGAGCATCGCGTGAGGCCTGGGAAGGGGAAGGGGTCGCCGTCTCGCCCGCACGACTCGCGTCCCCGCGCCCGGCGTTCCCGGCGCTGCTCGGTGCCGCGCGCTGGTGGCTCCCGCGGGGGCCGCAAGTGGCAGCGCCGCCCGCCTTTACTGCTGTCGTCGTCGGGCCGTGTTTTAAAACATGGAAGTTAAAAATGTTTAAAAATTCTAAAACTCATTAACATGTCTAGCGCACCGAAGAAAGGATCTGGAGCGAGTATGGAAAACGCGGAGACCGTCCTCGGGGAGCGCAAAGCCTGCCGGCGGGGACGCAGCGCTGCCGTTTCCCGTGGGGCTGAAGTAGCCACGCGGTGTGGGAGCCCCAGTGCCCAGGCGGGGCGGCCGGGCTGCGAGTGGAGCGCCCCGGGCAGCCCGAGTGGCCCCGCTGCTGCCGCATGCGGAGGTCCCATCCTCGTCCCATCCGCGCTCTGCGTCCAGTGAGACAAAGCAGCACGGCTCCTGCTCGCCGGGTCACTTCGTGCGGTCACGACGGGCCGCCGCCGAGCACCGGGCGCTGTTCTGGGCCCGGAGGGTGGGGGCGAACCAGACGCCAGCACACCGCTGTGGGCCTGTGTCGTCGGCCCTTTCAGGGTGCAGTCTGTACGTGGAGGCCCTTCCTTATCTTTGTCCGTCCTTCAGCTGCCTTGCTGTAAAACGCTCCCACAAAGCGATGACCGGCAACTTTTGCCAAACAGACCTCTTTTTACTATAGTGTAAATTCAGTTAAGCAAGAGACTTCCCATGGGCGACCCCCATGTGAGGATAGAAAAGCCCTTGTGACGTGTGGTCCAGCCTCATGTAGGTCACAGGCTTCCCCGTGTCCCTGGGGGATGGCAGGGGACGAGAGTCAGTTCTGTGGCCGCGTAGGGCCCTGCTCTCCCCGCTCTGGCTCTGTCCCCGCGCCTCCTGTCACCCAGGTCCCCCTGACAGCGCTGCGCCTCCATGTGCCCCCTGCCTTTTAACATCCGCATTAAGTTCCACCTCTGGGACGCCTTCTTTAATCCCCCCCGCCCCCATCGCCGCTTCTGGTAAGTTTGCGATAGCATCTTCCGCGTGGGGCGCATCGAGGTCCTCGCTGTGAGGGGTGCGCCCCCTCGGCAGCCTGTGGTTTTCCTGAGAGCCAGACCTGCCCCGTCCTCCTCGTTTCCTAGCGGCGCGGGCCGGGAGCGGCGCGCCGGGTGTCGGTCGGGGTCTCTGAGGCTCGGCCGAGCCCACGCTCACGCGGCGGCTTCCTGGGCCCACGGGGCAGAGCCGCACTGCGGGTCCTGGAGAAGCTGCGGTGGCCTTGCGATGGCCCCAGGGGGCCGGCCACCCGGGCACGCCCTGTCCTTACACACTCGCCGCGCGGAGGCAGGTGTTTCACAGTGTCCAAGACGCAGGAAGCTTCCCGCTGATGAATGGGGCTTCATCTTTCTGAGGACTCTGTACGTTGGTTATATTTTAGGTTCTTTTCAAAGTACCAGTGCACGGACCTATTTCCATAAAGCCAATTGTGAAATACGTGAGGTTTTCTGGAAGTCAAGGGGTGGCCTCAGTTCTTTGTTATCTGGCTTTTGTCATTTTATGACAGGCACTAAGCTGTGGTTTAACATTTTTATTACGTGTGAATAATAGAGTACATATATTGAGGTTTCATAGATGTAATTTTGTTAAATGTACATCATGGTAGATTTAAAAATGAGGGATTTATTTTGTCATTCATAAAGTTGTAATACAGTCTGGAGAAACTATTTGTTAAAAGATAGCATCTACTTAACCTCCTTATTTATTTCGTGTAGGAGAAGGTTAGATCCACAATAAATACATGAAGAAATAAGTAGATAGGGGAATTTATCTTGGAAATAAGATCCCTGTCATGGTTTTGAAATGTTAAATGCATGAAGACCCGTCAAAGAGATGTACGGACGTGATATTTTTTTACAGTGCATTTCGAAGTATTTAGTTATATTTGTCATTCTCTAGTCCCAGTAAGCAATGATCAGATGATACAGTAATTTCAGTCAGTCGGTGTTAATGTGTATAAATATAGTGTCTCTACACATACATTATATGGATATTTTAATTGACAATTTTAATATTAATGAAGCTCTTAAAATATTTTATATGACATTTCTGGAATATTTAGCAATTTTTATTTCTGTTGCATTTAAGATATGTTATAAAAATATAACTGCATATAACAAATGAAGAGGGATTTTTATAAAAGGTAATTTCATAATTTGATTTATAAGAATTTATGAAACTGAATGGTTTTTTAAAGTGATGCACATTTGCCTCAAAATGAGAAAGCTAATTATTTAGAGCTTGGGCTTTTTTCTACCTTATGAGATTAAGGAAATTTGTAAAATCATAGTTTAAGCCTTTATGGAAAGCATACAGTCTTTTCACATCTCCTTATTTACATCATAATTTACAACACAGGTATCGTAATCCTATTTTTAATTGCATTAACTTGCTAAAAGTATAGGCCGATTTACGATAGTCAAATCCAGCTGCTGGAGTTGCTCTTTGTGGTATAGTGCTTATCGACTTATTAAAGTATTTTAATTTTGATTATTGGGCTTTAATTTGCTTTTATTTGACTGTTCATTATCCTGAATTAATTAGCTGGACACTGTTAGGTACAGGGATGGCTTTAAACTAAATTGTATTAGAAATAAAAAGTACATGTTAGCAATGATTTCCCAAATGCACGTGAAACGGGACAAAAGATTACCCAGAGGAGATACTGAAGTTTTTTGTTTTGGGTTCATATCGCCTTGATTATTGAGAGTAGCTACTGGTGAACCATGGGGCCGAACTAGTGTTGAGGGGTGAGACTGTTTTCAAGAGTTCTTTCCATACAGGAAACAATGGAGGTTTCTTTTCCTCAAAGACTTATTTTATCAAAAGTTGGGGTTGTATCTGATTTTTATTCTGCATGTCGGGGAACACCGTGGGAAGTGGCCCCCTCGGGGGGCGCGGGGGCAGGGTGTCGCAGGAGCCAGGCAGCCTCAGCCGGGGGCCCTGCCCGGCGGGGAGCAGGCCTGTCTCGGCGCTTCAGTATGGATGGCTTTTCATTTAGCCTTTGCTCTGACAGCCCGTGCCCTGGATAAGTGGTGTAGGCCTGTACAGGTGAAATCTATTCTCACATTTGCCTCAGGGGTGACTGGACTGTAACAGAATTTTTCAAACCCGTTGGGCCCAACCGCAAAGCAGAGAATAAATGGCTGAAGTGCCAGGCCTGGACAGAAAAATCAATGCCTGGTTATACAGACGTGACAGAGCCGGCCGGCGGTGCTCCTCGCCCGGCCGGGCGTCCGCCACGCTTCGGGGGGGACGCGGGGCCCTGGGGGCCGTGTGGGCGCCGCTCACCTTCTCTCTCTCTCCTCCACGCAGGAAGTTCACCTGCCACCTGTGTGACAGAAGTTTCACAGAGAAGTGGGCGCTGAACAACCACATGAAGCTCCACACAGGGGAGAAGCCGTTCAGGTGCACCTGGCCCACGTGCCACTACGCCTTCCTCACGGCCTCCGCCATGAAAGACCACTACCGGACACACACAGGTGCGCAGCCCCGCCCTCGACCCCGTCCCGCCAGGCCGGGCCGGCGGCCACGTGCCGCGGTGAGCTCGGTGGCGGTCGGCAGGAACGGGCCCTGTTGGAAGGGTGGAGGACTGTGGTACTTGCACCTTGAAAGGACGGCATCGCTTCACCGTGTGCCAGCGATAGGGTCATTTTAAAGTGACATTGTGACACGCGTGTGTGGGATGTGATGTTGCACGTGCACGTATTTAGACGACGTAAGCTCCATGTCGAGGCCCATGTCCGTTGCGTGTGTGCCACGTGTGTGTGTTTGCACACACCTTTTCAGGCATGACCTCGAAGTGTTCACACAGAACTAGTCTGTACCTTGTGATTGACGTGCCCAGTGCCGTAGTATTTGTGAGCATCCTTGAATCCTGGTTCTACGTACCTTTTAAAAAATCTTTAATCAAATTAGTATTTCTCTTGAAGAGAATGCTACCAGTGGTTATTGATAATTAATGCAAAGAGACTCATCTGAATTCAGCCACTCTAACTTTTTTAGATAATTAGTTATATATATTCAAAAAGTACAAATTCATTTACATTGCATCAAAACAGTTACAGGACCACGTGGAATTTAAGCCAGTGGACAGGAGAGCAGCTCACAGAGCTCTCAGTCAGAACCTTCGTAACGCGCACTCCTTAGTGCACCCCGTTGTCTGTCACAGGCGCCGTTTGCGGCATGTTTCATTATCCCAGGACGGCGGCCCCTAAACTCCTCCCAGGGCACAGTGGCGCGCTGTCCTTATCTCACGAGGGCTGGGCGACTGAGCTGTTCGGTATTCTTGTGGTCTTTCTCCTTACACCTCTCTGAAACTATTTTGTTTCAGGGAAAAAAATAAATTTTAATCAGCATTCCCAAATGTTCTTCTGATTGCCAAGAATCCTGTATTATTGTTAGAAATTATAGGTTAAAGTTCTCCTGGAGCAGTTTGTGGGAAGCCCAGGCCTCCTTAGCTTCCTTGACAAGGGCGTTGACGATTTAAGGTCTCCAGCCTGCCCTGAGAGATCACTTATATCGAACAGCAGATGAAAAGCCAGTGCAGATGTAATTTATCGTCGGCGTTTCCTTCTAAAGAATAATTGTGGAGACTTGGCTGGATCAATACTATGGATTTTTGTTGTTAGGTCTTGTAGTCTGCACCATAATGAGAGATAGGGGACAGTGGCTGTTTTCTAATAGAAAATAAAGGATTGGTTTCCGTGTCTTTCTACATTTGAATGCTAAATGGCACACTTGAAACTAATTCGAGTTGTTAAGAAAAGTCTCCTATTATCTCTCTGCTATCATATAAATATGGCATGTTAAATGAACCCTGTTCATATGGAGTGTAATATTACCTTTAGCCTTTTCTTAAATTTTTTTTTTTGAAAAATTCTCTGTTGCCCACTATCCGACCCTAACTCTGCTACCTGCTCAAAAAAAAAAAAAAAAAAAAAAGTGAAAATTGAATTTAGAATGACAAACAAATCAAGCCACCAAGGTATCTATGACATACAATACATTGCAGGCTAACATCCTAAATAAAATGCTACACATCAAAAAATCAAGGTCACTAATGTATCTAAATCCAAATCACGTGGAAAAGTAATAATTTTGTCTTTGTGCCTATACATCTCTTCAACTAGGAAAGGAAGAAAACTTAGGTATACATGCGGCATACAGACCTGTAAAGAATGTCCCCCTCATGAGGACGTTTCTGCATGTGTGAATGTTTTAATTGTGTAAGAGGGTGTAGGTCCCCGAGAAGTTCACCGGTGAGAGAAAGGACTCGTGCCCCGCGGGGGTCCAGAGGAGATGACACTCTTTGTTCATCAGAGACCGTGCTGGTTGGATGGCACAGCACTGAGATGTCCACTCCACACGCCCCCGGGTGCACGTGTGTGTGCGCGAACTGGTACATACTCGCGTCCCCACACATGCACGAGCTACCGCCCACAAAACGACGATGGCGAATAAATCGCAGAGAACAATTCTGCCTCAACGTACAATAGTATGTTAATATTAACAAAGAAATTATCGTTTGGGATTTTTTCAAAGTCCACCTTTGGTGTTATTTAATTGATAATACATCTAGTTAGAAAGATTTGTATTTCTAATTGATTAAATAATTAAATGGTGAATAATTAAATAATTAAACTTTATTCTTCACAGCCCATCTACTCTATTCTTTTCTTTCTGTAGGGGAATACCGATGTCAAGGAATAAACTTAACCCTCAAACAGGAAAGTAAAGATAGGAAAAATATTTAAATTCAGCTTCATTTTATAAATTATAATAATGAACATTTTAACATACCATTGCGAAATAAGATTAAACATAATTTGGTTACAACTCTATTAATATATGTTCAAGTTAAGAAAAGCTAGTAATGCTCTTAACTAAAGGGCAGACTGATTACTGAAGTTAGTCTGCCTTCTCTTTAGTATTTTTCCTAACCTTAAAAAGGCAATTACCATTTCCAGAACAGCTCAAGCTAAATCCGCATTGTGGTGCACCAAAATGTTTCAGAACAAAGCAGGCCGACTCAGACGAAACCCTCGAAAGACTTGTTGCGTTAAACATCTAAATGAGTACATAAAGATAGATACAAATGATTTATTTTAGTTTTGGAAAAGTACTTTATAATTTCACTGAATCTCTCCAAGGTTAGCATTTTTATTCTCTTTTGCCCTTCGTCGCGAGCCTTGTGGGATAAACTGCTTGGCTTGCCAGCACTTATTGCCTAAACATGCTGCAGAAGAAAGATGGATTGCATTTATAAACTGTAGGGCAAAATGTTAGCGTGTGTAAAAATGCCAAAAAAAAAAAAAAGAGCATTTATACACTTTTAACAAATACTAAGTCTGCCGAATCTGGCCCTGATTGTTGCCGAGGTTTTGAGTCCAGAGTTATCATTAAAGATGAATAATAGGAGTGCCGCACATTTCTAGACTTCCTTTTTCACGCCATGAAAGTTTGAGAAGCATTAACAGCACTGAACTGCTGTTGCTTCTCGGTAACGTAGATGTCGTTGTGCTCGGGGTCTTCAGTACGTTCGAGGAAACCACTGAATTCGTATTATTAAGTAGGAAGTGATTAAAGAAGACCCTGATAGAATCGGGTAAAACCAATTCAGTATCCTTCAGCTGTTAGAAAATTCAATATGCTTTATTTAAGCGGAATCATATATACTGTATATTAACTATTCCAGGCAATCTCTACTCAGCTTGGGAAGGCCAGATGTATGGGAATTGTAAAAAATCAGGATATGCATAAAAACTGTTCAAGTGCATAAAGCAGCCCCATCTGGAAGACATCTACCAGAAATGAAGTTGTACAAAACCATTCCATTGATAATAAAGCTAATTTTTATGGGTCTGACAAGTATGTAATTATGTTCAGTGGTGCTTTTCAGATTTTATCACAGTCAATAAACCGCAGTGGTAATTTCATTCCCATTTGACATATTTACATGGAAACATTTGATTGGAGGAATTAGTAACCCTGAAAGCCTTGATAGATATGTTTTAATGATCTGTGACCTCCGCAATCCCTCATCTGTTTATTGTTGCAACAGGCGAGAAGTCGTTCCTGTGTGACCTCTGCGGCTTTGCGGGTGGCACGCGCCACGCCCTGACCAAGCACCGCCGGCAGCACACAGGTCAGTGCGGGGCGCCGCGCCCGCGCCCGCGCCCGCTCGCGCTCCGTCCGCTCGGCTTTCGGGTCCCGCGAAATGTGTGCGCTCGAGGCTCTACTCGAAATTCCGTTTGCATGACACACAATGTCAAGTCATCTATTTTCTCTTTTTAAAAATGTAGGCCTACTTCATGTTTTACGAATCAGGTGTCCTCTGAAAACTCAGGTTACCAAGGAAGGGTGGGTCAGGCCTCCGGAGCGCAGGTGCAGCGGGCTCTCTGCCCTGCAGGCCAGACTCGGCCTGTGGCCCGGGGGCCCGGGGATCGGGGACCCGGGGGCGCTCCCCCTCCGTCAGGCAGCCGCTCCGCGCCTGCGGGCCTCCTCGCCCTCGCCCCCGCCGTGACTGCTCACCTGTCTCCAGCCCTCCTCCCTCGGCCTCCCGGGCTTACCTGACCGCCCCGCCTCTGCCCGCGGGCCCTCTGTGCGTTTCCGCGTGGGCGTGGTTGCAGGTGGTCACGTGCCAGTTACTTTCGCTGCAGGGAAGAGGCGGGTGGCCGTGAAGAGGGGGCAGCGTGGGGAGGTCTGAGCATGGAGGAGGGTCCTGTTGTTCACGAGGCGCCTTCTCGGCAATGTCACAAAATGAATGGACGCCTTGGTTAGGATGAAAACTTTAACCTTGTATTAAAGTTGATAACCCGTTGGCATGCCATAACAGGTCCTATAAGTAATCATTTTAATAGTTCTAAATTATGTGCCTGTGACACATTGTCCCTTCTGATGATCATAGAACCTCTGTTTACTCTCAGAAGCGATCGAGTTTAGGTGATAAATCATGCAGTAACACAATTTGTACTTGAATGTGGTACTTTGGGTACAATGAGAAAGGCTGAGTTTGGCAGTGACACTCAAAATGGCGTGAAATTAAGACACGTGAAATATGTTGTTTATTGTGCATTTTCATTCTTGATATGTTGTATTTAAGAGTTAGCTGCAGGAAGCTTTAATGCTCATGGTTTTTGAAAATTAATGAAAATTAATGCTAGCCGTTCCTTTTAGGTCTTGAGCTTATGTGATTCAGAGTTCTATATGAGATGAATTATTGCTGAATCGAAGAGAAATCTGCAATATTTAACGCAACGTTGGAAACAAACTTAACTTTGTAGACGTAAAAGTTTGTTTTAAGTTTGTAGGAGCAACCTGTGACCACCTGTTTTAGTCCAGCGACGTCAGGGTTCAGCGTCAGCGATGGGACCAGAGGCCCGTGGGTGGGAGCCACCCTCGGCCGCCGGCTCGGGGAAGGGGGAAACGCGTGTGGTCAAGTGTGTCCGTCCGCATGTTCCTTCTCAACGTCAGCGCCCGATTGGTACCGTTCACATGGCACTGCTGCCGCCGCGCCCCGGGGTCCAGGGGGCCCTTCCACGTGCCGTCTCTGCCACCATGGCCCCACACCCTCTCCCCACCTCCGTAGGGGCGGCGGTGCCGCGGTCACCGGCGTCCACAGGTGATCGATCGCGAAGCCTGCGTCGAGCAGGCACAACTTTATATTTTATGTCAGGTCCGGAGGCTCCTTATTACTTTGCTATTAACTTTATACCACATAGGACAATGTCTCACACACAGAGGCATCTGTCTTCTTGGCATTTATCTGCCACTGTGGCACAAATCAAACCCGATTCTTTAATACTGAAGTCGGGTCTTAAGACTGTTTGCTTCAGCCAGCAGCTTAGGACAGCTCAGTCTGGGCCCTCAGCTCTTACACCGGCTTTATAAGATCTAAGCAGCGCACTCCATTTTTTTCAAGGCCAGAATTGAATGGCGCCTTTGAAATCTATATTTCTCTGCTGTGTTACTCTTTGCCGCGGTTTACCTTTTTACCACAGAGTGCCCACGCAAATTACAGTCAGCTGGGAAAGGAATAGGACTCAGAAGTGTTGCTAACGGCGTGAATAATTCCCCACCGCAGCCCAGGCTGTCTGGGGCCTGAACCAGAGCGTCTTCCGTCCCGAGATTTACTTCTATCACCTGTCAGAGACTCTTGATTCAAGGGCACAGGAGCACATCCTCACGCGTCGTTGGTGAGTCTTGGCCGACTTAACAACCGCCTGCCCAGCCCGCCCAAAGGGGTGTGACGTGTGCATTTCCCAGAGGAGTGTCTGGCCTGACCGACCGCTGACACACGGCACCGCTCTGCCCGTAGCCACTCTGGTGTCCCCCCTCCCGCCCCCCGCCACTCGCTCCGAGGTGCCGGAGAGGCAGGGTGTGTCAAGGCTATTGCTTGTGAAGGAAAGTATGAATGAAAATCAACGCAGTCTAAACCGACGTGCACCATTATGTCATCTTAGGGAAAAACCGGAGGGCGGGAAGTTCACCTTCACTCTGCTCTTTTCGATAGGATGCTTACAGGTTGTTCTGTTGACTGACAGTTGCGTTGTCCAAGAGTTAATGTCTTACAGTGTTATCCGCCCACCTGGCTGTGGGAAGATGGTCCCAGTGTACCAGATCGGTTCCATCCACTCGTCAAACCTTTTTCCTCGACTGTACACACCTCTTTATATGTGCCCATCGCATTTCAGGCATTAGCAAATATTAGTGAACTGAAATTCTTACTAAAATTTATAAGATTTTCTTTCAAATTTTATAATCTAGAAGTTGTCTTTTTTTTTTTTTTTTTTTTTTGCTATTTGCTGAGACCAGCAAACGAGAAAGTATTTCTGAAGTGTATTTTCCTGAGGAAGATACCCGAAGAAATTATTTCTGGATTTAAAAAAACACCAGTTAACATGTTCAAAAAGTAGTGTTGAACATGCAACAGAATTATGAGTTGCAGATTAACTATTATGAACAAACTTAAACAAACTGTAGTTTGTATAAACTGACATGCAGTCCTGCCCCTATTATGACCCTAAACGTGCTTGAGTCTCCCTTTACTTAGTGGTTATAGCATAGTATCTTATGTAGCATTTTTTAGTCTATTATACTTTTTTTCCTGTCAGCCTGTATGTAATTAAAGATTTCTTAATATTACAGAATTTAAAGTGTTATCAAATTAAATATGAAATAACAATTTATAATTTATTACAATATTATGCTAGCTTAATATGAATTTCAAATTAATAAAATTATAGAGGATGTAAGTGACATTATTCTTTAAAAGTGTTGTTTTTAAGTTGTATGACATAAAAATGCAATAAAATCGAAATGAAATGAACTATATTTACCATTTTTAAAGCGCTTATGCTTCAAACCAAGAAAATTAACTTTGAAGAGTTTAGATGACCTTTAATTTACACCACTGACTCAGACAATGAATCCAGAATGTCACCCTTTTACCACCTTGATTCCTGTCAAATCCATGAAAAATGGATCAAGATGTCTACATGAAGGCTATTAGAATAAACAAGTCAGCAGTGAGTTATGATGCCAACACGTTTTCAAACACTTAGTTCGAATGGAATAAGGAAGCATCAGAACATATTTGTGAATTTGCTTAATTAAAAAAATCTAATTTTTTGACCACTTAGAGTCATTATATTAAAAGTGAAAGATTTGTCCTACCTAACTTGAAGTCTGAATATATAGCTACAATAGTCATGACAGTATTATATTGGCATAAAGATAAATCAATGGAACAAAATAGATTATGCATGTGTTTGTCAATTCTTTTTGACCAGGGTACGATATTTAGAGATAAATCTAACAAAGTATGTGCAAAGCCTTTGCATTGGCAACTTTGAAATACTGCCAAGAGATGTTAAAGAAGACCTAAATGGAATGGTATACCATCTTCATGGATTGAAAGACTCTGTGTTGTTAAGACTTCATTTCCTCTCATCCTGATCACTTCACATCCCATCAGGCTTTTTTTTTTTTAAAGAAATGGACAAGCTGATTTTAAAATTCATAATTTCAAATTAATATGCAATAAACAAGTTTAAGAAAGATGAATAAACTTGAGGACTTATGCTACATGGCTTCATGACTTATTATAACGCTATAGTGATTAAGTCATTCTGATTTCGGCATCAAAGTGAACAGATACATCATGGAATGAAACAGAGATTACAGAACAGACCCACACCTACACGGTCAGTTGATTTCTAACAAAGGAGCAAAGGCTGTTTAATCTTTTTAATCCATACTGCTGGAATAATTGGCTACCCGTAGGCTGTAAAAATGAATTTTGATCCCTATACTGTGGATAAAAACTCAAAATGATCATAATCTAAGTATAAAACTTAAAGCTATATAAATTCTAGAAGGAAATATAGGAGAATTTTTGTAATCATCAATTATCAAAGATTTCTTTGATACCACATCAACGTCTGATTCATAAATGAAAAAATTATATCTTAAAAAATTATACATTGATAAATTAGAAACTTTATAAATGAATAACTTCCCTTCAAAAGACACTGTGAAGAGAATTAAAAGACAGACCACATATGAAGAAAAAATATGTGTAAATCATGAATCTTGTAGAGGTTTTGTATTTATAATATATAAAGAACTCTTAAAAAAAACACCCCACAATTATAAGAAAACAACCAGTTGAAAAAGCGTCAAAAGATTTGAACGGGCACCTCGCTGAAGAATGTAGGCGCGTGGCGGACGTGCACACGAGCAGATCCGCAGCGTCCTCAGAGCAGCACGGGGTCAGAGCCCTGACCACAGCACGCCTGGCGACACGGAGCACAGGGCCGCTGAGGGACGCTTGGCAGGAACAGGAAGTGGCCAGGCCGTTCCGCAAAACACTGGCGGTTTTTCACAAAATTAACGTACCTCCCATGTGACCTACTCGTCCCACCCCTGGGTACTTACCCGAGAGAAGAGGAAATGTATGCTCGAGCAGAGAGTGGCCTTGAAGGTTTACTGTGGCTTTACTGGCAGTGCCGCCAAATGAAAACAGCTCAGATGTCCTTCAGTGGGTGAACGGAGACACCAGCTGCGGTGCATTCGTGTAACGGGTAGCTGCTCGGCAGTAGGAACAAATGGAGTATTTACGCCAGGGGCACCAGGAGCGGGTCACACCATAGCGCTGAGAGAAGGCCAGAGAGGACTTACATTGCACGTTTCCCTTTTATCGGCTTCTGGAAAATGCCAGTTACTGTCTGGTGACGGGAAGCAGTGAGTGTGTGCTCGGTGATGGCACAGCCGGGGGAGAAGAGGGGGAACAGGGAACCTTCGGGGTGCGACGGTCGTGTTCATCGTCTGGATCGTAGCGGCAGTTCCGTTGCACGGCGTGTGGTCAGTCTGGATAGCCGTGTCGTTAGGGAAGTCAGTAATGGTGCGTGTGTTCCCACCCAGATGGTGCGTCACTTCGCGCCCTGTTCTCCGTGTGACGCTGGTGTGCACTCGGAGTGCTCTTCATCGAGTTTGATGGCCACGTCAGTTCTTACAATACACGAGGAAGCGTTTAGATTGGCTTACGTGGGGATGTTTATGTTTCCACGACAGAATAGCCGTGCCAGATCTGAAGAGATTGAGCTCTTTTCTTTAGCCTTATACAGTAATATATACAATACAAAGGTCCTATATTGTGTCTCAGCTAAAAGCGAAACCTGTCATCGTCATGAAAGTGAGTTTTTGTATAAGTCAATTCAGTACAATTGAGTTGTCCATAGCAATTTAAGTGACTTGACCAGAAGTTAATAAACTGAGAACACAGAGTTATTCAGGCTGACCCTGGGCGACCCCTCAGTTGGGGTGTTATAGATGGCATTTATTTAATGGACAATATGGCTAAAAGAGTCAAAAATCTCAATTCCAAGATTTTTAGTGTACTTTGTATATGGTCTTCTTTTTCAAAGAATAAATGAAGTTTTTGCTGGCAGGATCTGCTAAGGAGTATCCCTTTATGTTAAATTCACTATGTGAAACTGTTAATTGTCTCATGTAAACTGTAGGTTTGTCTTTTTACTGGAGGAGAGACTTAGCTGGGAACCATTTGTGGGCCCCCCACTTTGGTCTTTGCGAGAGGGGACTTCACAGTGACCGGTGTTTTGGCAGTCTTGTCGTAGTGATCAGGACGGGTCACTGAGCCCCCTGCCAGGTGCTGGGCTTGTCCTTCCTCCCTGAGCCCTCACAGTTACCCTGCTTGTTTGGCACTGTCATCCTCCTGACCTTACTTGGGGTCCAACAGTAGGGAGTGAATTCTGGCAAAATCTGGATTGGGATTGAAGTCCATGTGGCTGGCCTCTTGTAGCTGTTAGCTTGTGCTGCAGTGACATAAAATATCAGATGGGCTTTGTGTGCATCCAGTTAAAGGCTGCTGCAATAATGGGACAGGCTATATAAATAGGCCCAGAGAATGTAGGACAAATTTCTAAATGTTCTGCTTTTCAGGAGCGACATAGATTTCTTGCTAGCTGAATGATGTAGAGTAATTTTAACCCAAGATATTTTAGCCTTCATTTTTCTACATAAGTTTTATTAAAAAATTATTTTAAATACACTGGAAATAAGTAACATGTAGACTTATCAAGCATATAGTAAGTTGTGCCCGCTGATCCTGGGCGGACGTGTCCCAAGACGCCCGCGGGCGCCGCAGCCGGCGGGGCGGCCGCGCCGCGCGCGGTCTGTGTCGTTTCCTGCGCGCACGGGCCGCGCCGCGGTGCGGACGGGACCGGCAGCAGGGAGGCACGGTGCAGCGGACAGCCGTGACCGCGGCCTCTCGGCTGCGATGCCTCCCTGTCCCGCACTCACCCCTCCCGTGGTGCCGCGCACGCGCCGCGCCCGCGGGACAGGCGAGGGCGGCGGCGCCCGGGCCGGTGACCGGCCGCCCCGGCCACGCCGAGTGCACGGCCACGGCCGCGGCGGGCGGACGGCGCTGGTGGCTGCGGGCGCCGCGTGTCTTTGGACCGCAGTCGGCCAGGGGTCACGGGAGCCGTGGCACGTGGGGCCGCAGCGGGGGGGGGGGGGGGGGCCGCATGCGGTCAGCCGCCCCCTCCGTTACGGTCCTGCGGGAAGGTGGCGTCCGTGAGTGTCACCGTGCGGCACAGCGTCTGGGGAAGAGCTGGCGAGGATGTCTTGAGCTCGTCGCTGGCCGGCAGGCATGGCCCGCGAGCGGCACGTGTGGTTTTTAGTTTTCTGATGACTACATTAAAAAAATGAAGAGTATAACAGGTGAAATTATCTTAATATAACCAAATCTAAAGTATCACTTCAACGTGATATCAATATACCATTATTAGCAATATTTTATTCTTTTTTTCCTAGGGTTTTGAAATCGGTATTTTACATTTCTTGTAACCTCCATCCAGAGGCTCAGTTTTCATCTGAAATCCATGGTCTACATTTAGATTTGATAAAATTACACTTCAAAAAGTAGATTCACATTCTCAAGCTGTTCCAAACAGACTTAAAACATTTTTCAATAGGTGAGAATCCAGTATCGGGTTTTAGATTTACATTTGCATTAATTAAAATTAAATAGCCACGTTTCAAGTGCTCCCCAGCCAATGCAGTTAGTGGATTTAAAAACTGCTAAGAGTCGGTGTCTCTGAACGTGCGTGAGGGAGGGGTGGAAGGAGAGAGAGGCTTCCGTGGAAGGGGCCAGCTGCGAGTCCCGTGGGAGCCCTCGAACCACCTCGCGTGGACTGGGCGCCTGCAGAGATGTGTCATAGCTACACAGGGAGATGAACTTGAAAGTGCGGTTAAATGCTATTCTTAATGCTTTCTTGAAGCCTTTGTACCATTCGTTGAACTTAGTCAACTGTAATTTCTCTTTACTTCAAACATTTAATTTGGTATCAATTTATAGCTTTATTATATTCTTCATATTTAACTTTAAGATTTTGGTAAGCTTTATACTATTATATCCAAAGCATGTCTCTGTTACATGCTTTTCCATGGCTTTAACCTCATCGAAATTTTTATAATGGCTCTAATGTGACGTAATTTGTCGATGACTTCAAGCACAGGGCCGACCCAGAGCTGCAATGTAGAGTCCTGTTTGTGCAAGTTGCGTTGGAATTGCAGAACGTGTACCGTGCTTCTGTTCCAAGCTGGAAATAGAAACCAGTGCCGTCTTCTCTCTGAGAACAAGCATTTAAATGTCCCAGATGCATGTCGTCTGTCGAACTTATTCTTAAAATTTCCGTAACGGAACAACCCTTCATTTTCGATTTTTATAATTATTCACGTACAGCACTTCTCGATCTGTTGCAGGGGAAAAGCCTTTCAAATGTGACGAGTGTAACTTCGCCTCCACGACTCAGTCCCACCTGACGCGACACAAGCGTGTGCACACGGGAGAGAAGCCCTACAGGTGCCCCTGGTGTGACTACAGGTAACGCCTCGTTCTGAGGCCGGCCCCCAAGCAGGCCACCACGGGGGACTCGGTCCCGCTGAACTCACCTAGAGAGTGGTGTTTCTGATCAACATGAGTGAGCACCGTTCAAGGTGCCATTTACTTACCCTAGGTTAAGAATTTATTTCACCACCTAATTTTAGTGACCATGTTTAAAACTGTAAAATTCTTTTTTGTTTTTTTTATAATCTCAACATCAAGGGTTTACAGTCCTTTGGTACACCTGATGTCAAGTGATTTTATTTCTTTGCAAAGTCAGGACCATTTCAATTAATCGGGGATTCGGTGCGCATGGCTTCCTACTCACTGTGACCGAAGTTCTCCTTTAGGTAATGAAGACACCTTTAGAAATGTGTCCCGCCCTTGAGGACATGGTGGCATGATAGGTGACCCGGCATGCTCATAACTAATGTACAGCCAGGGGAGTGTGGGGAGGCGCAGGGTCAGCCAGGACGAAGCCCCGCCCGGCAGCCGCGGCCTAACAGGTGGCAACTCTCAGACGCAGGCGAGCCGTAGAAGGCGGCGGTGACGCGCAGAGCGTGTGGCCGTCCTGCGCGCTCAGTGCCCTCGCTGAGGGCCACAGGGTCAGTGCTCCCGGGCGGCGGCGGCGGCGGACGCGCCCGGCAGTGGCGCGCGGTCCTGCCCGCCCCTGTGACAGGGGCGCGGAGAGCGCAGGGCGGGGCCTAACGTGGGGCCGGAGCTGCCCCGGAGCTGGTCCGGGACCCCACGGGTCTGCGGGCGGCCAGGTGACAAACGTCTTAGGAGCCGGACCGCAAAGCGCGTGGCCCAGTGGGCGGGCGGGCGCCGGGGCGGAAGGCGCTGGGCATCGACCGCGTGCGCCGGCTCCGCCGCCTTCGCTGACCGAGCCCTCTTCCCGTTGCCCCGAGACCACTGGCCGGTTACGGTGCCACCCTGACCCCCAGAGTCGGCCACGGAATCTTTTTTATTATAATTTTCGCATTGCTCAGGATATCGTTAGTCTCTGAAAACAGATAACGTTCTACTTATATATAGCGTCTGTTTTCAGTAGTTTGATCACTGAAAATGTCAAATCCTAGGAAACGTAGCATTCCTGTGTGAGCTGCACGTTTTTTTTTTCTAAATGGGAAAAGGGTTAAAATATGTACCTTAAATTTGAAACCCTCTTTAAAAAATAAGTTTCTGTATTCCTCTGGATGTAGCCTGTGCATTCAGTAAATATATTGCCATAATCTCTATTATTATCCTCATAATTGCATTAAGTTTTATTTTAAAGGTCATCTTATAGTACAGAGATATTACAGATATATTTCATTCATTAATTATTCATTCTTTCAACATTTTATGAGTTCTGTCTTTCCTTAACACCGGATTGGTGTTTCTTGGAAATTTGGTAAAATGGTGATCCAATTAGAGGTAGACACAGAAATTCTAAGGTGCTGATAATATGAGTTCTTTAAAAATAAACATTATTGAATGCTCTTTTTTTTTTTTTATTATTAAAGAGGTCATACTGTGTAGTTGCCGTCCCTGTAAAACAGAAAAAGGAAATTAGAAAATTATAAAAATTTCCCTTAATTATCACTCTTAGCTGTGAGGATTATACCCTTTCAGCCTGTACTGTGTGCATAAGGTTTGAGCTCTTGTTTTGGGAGCTTTTTTTGTTTCTTTCATTATAAATTTTGTATGTTACCCTTAAATCGCAACTACTTTTCTGTTGGCATTAATCTTGTATAACTATGGTTTTCAAGCTGTTATTTCTAAGTAGCAGAACTGTTATTTCAAACAAGGCCATTTACAGAACCATATATGAAATAGATAGAAGTTGTATCTACTACTCATAAGTAGATTTCATAGTTAAACTATGTGATATTATAACAATAAAAAATATCACGTAAGTAAGAGCATTTTGAGAAGAAAGATGTTTCCAGTGGGGGCGCTATTGTATCAGTTGTGTTGGCTTCCAGTCACTCTGCATCCTGCCCCCAGCCCTCAGCCGAGTCATCTGACCTCTCAGAGGTCAAAAAGTACGCCAGCCGGATGAGCACACTGAGGCGACACATCAGCCCGGTTTGCACGCTCGTCTGAGGTTTGCACGTCAGGTAGTGGTAGGTTTCACACCGCCTCACAAGTACAAGGTGCTCTTCCGTGAGGTGTTGAGGAGTTTCAGTGCCCCGAAGGTCTTCATGTGTTAAAATTTAGTTATAATACACGCCATGATGGATTTTTTTCAGTTTTCGAAGTTGTTGAAATTATATCAAATCCTAAATCAATTGTTGGGTAATTACTGAAATCCCTTAGAGTTTCAAAATGCCTAGTTTGAAAACAGCTCTTCTGCAGTATAATTTTAACTTGCTTGGCCTCGAGTTAGATTGATAAACAGTAGTCACTTTATTAAATTTTTAGACATTTTAGGCTATTTTCAGGTTTTTACTCTAAAAATGTTTATTCCAAAATCTTCTTGCATATCCATGATTTTTTTTTTTTTAAGAAATTCATGGAAGTATGACTTAAGGCTTTTAATGGTATCACTACAAAGCTTGGGTTTGAATTTCGTTCCCCTGATTTGTCGGTCTTTGTATGCATAAACGTGTTTCAAAGTGTTTCGGTTTCCTTGGTTTGGAATTATATTCCACTTTTGCTGAGGTTGAGGTAGTATCACTCTTACTTGTCCCCTATTCAAGTGATTTCCCTGAAATAGCATCACTTCTGCTTAGAAAGTGCATTTAAGGCAGCTGGATCCCTTCAGTATTACGCCTCCGTCGGGACGCAGTGAAAGGGAGGTTGTGTTTCTAAGAACATTGTCACTGTCCTGTGAATTAACACCCAGAACATTTACATTTCCTGCTTCCCACCCAATTTCCCTTTGAAATGCTTAAAGACTCTGATAAAAGAGTGATTTTATCTCTATTTAAAATTGTTTAATAATTTAATTATTGTTGAAAGTCAACAGTTTGAACGCTGTCTGTTCGCATGACAGCGTTAGCATTTTGTGTACATATGGTTAGGTCTGTTTTCACTAGTGAACAAAGACAACTTAACCTTGTCCAGAAGTACAGAAAACTTGGAAATATAGGAATACTCTTGAAGTTAGAGACTCTGAATGAAATGTGGAGTTTACAATGGATACCTTTGTTTTCTTGTTGATGAGCAAAATATCTAAAAACGAGCAGGTAGTTAAGTTCAACGTGATTACTTGGCCGCACAGCACAACAGAATGCTCGCCTTACCTACCTCACGGCAGCATCTTTCACAGGATGAAAATACATTTGAGTATGTATGATTTCCATAGAATAAAAAAATCTATAAGATGATCATGTATTTCCTAAGAAGAGAAGGTGTGGTATTTGTGTTGTTGGTATCTTTCCATAATATTTTGTTGCTTAAAATATTTAAATAATTTTTTCCCATTCAAATTTGTATTTGTTTACTGTAGATACATACAAGTTATTCCTGTAGACTATGCCTATCTTAGCTATTATTAGCACTTATTTACAGGTAAGTTACCATCATTAGAAATTACAGTATTATTTAAATTTTATTCAAAAAATTATTTTTCATTTTATAAATTGAACATTAGTGGAGAAATCCTGGTAGTAATAATCATTCATGAAAAAGGCAAATATATATTTGTTTACAAAAGAATTTTATAATTGGTCTTTTGAACTTGGGCTATTTTTCAAGTTTGCATTATTAATTTAGGCAATGACATTTCATTCTATTTAGATGTAAACATGCACCCTTTCCTAAGCTTTTACTGTCTAAAATATCCAAAAGTCTAATCCATTACAAATCAGTATATTTCATCATTACTCCAGATTTTTTTCACCATTAATTACTATTCATTATAATTTCAAAGCATACATTTAGATTCATAGCACACTGTCCTATGATATTATTTGTGCAGCATATTCTTTAGATTTGTTTCTACATTAAAATAGAAATAATCTTATATTTTCTATATTTTTATTTCCCTTTGTTATGTATTGTCACTTGTGGTTAATAAGAAATAGAAGGCCCTTAATATGTTGTAGTAAATACCCTTTCTGATAATGTGAACCCTGTTTCCCTGTAGAATTGATTACCACCGAACCGCATGCTCTTTCACGGATAGCACTGGCTGCCACGTGAGAGTGAGGTGCCGTAAGCGGGCTGTTTTTGACCTGAGACTTCTTCGCCTCGGCTTCCATATTTTACTTAGGACTTATGGAAACAATACAGTAAATGCATATTAAACAGTAAACCACTGTTAAGTCATGAGAAGTGGCAGAGAATACAGTCTTAAAAAATTTAAGGAAAATCCTGTGCTGCACATTAAATGTTATTTTGTAAATTAAGGAAAACTAGAATTTCAAGCCACACCCTGGCAGTTTGATCATTTATTTGTTACATCCACGTTATTGATCTTGGAGTAACTCGGTGTTCTTTAAGACTGCTTTCAGCCAGGTTTTCCCTCGACTGCAAAACTGCCTTGCTGCTTCCAACCTTGTATTCTTTGAAAACAAATTTTTTACTGTTCTGCTTTTCATTTTATTCACTATTTTTTATTCTTTTTAATCACTTGGAATTGTAAGCCCAAATAGAAATATGTCATAGAGCTGAGGAATTAGATTTGTAATTCCTGCCTCACATTAAAGATGTACTTCATTGTTTTTGCTAAACTCATTGGAAATACCTTTTGATTTTTTTCTCCACGTAATGGTTTATTTAGCTCTTGGCCAGTGGGTAACTATAGAAGACATTGATAAGTTAGGTTTTGATCTTAAGAATTTTCTTTCCTTTTTAGGTGAAGGGAGGCTAAGAATATTTGATGTAACATTTAACTCAGGTAGTTGTTTTCAACCAGAAATCTGCTCTTTGTGATGCTTTCTAACATCTTTGATTACTTATCTAAATATTTTGTTTAGTATTTTTTATAATCAAATTCAGTAACTTTTCACATGTGCAAATGGTGTTGGCAGAATTTGCTGTTGTCACAACCGTTTGAAATATGTGTGTGTGTTTGTATATCCTAGAAAATTTTTGTCAAAAATACTTCTAATTTAATTGAATTCTGTCTTAACTTTGCAAGATGCCAGAAGCACTTTGGGGGTAGTTTGAAGATGTAATGACCAAAAAAAAAAAAAAAAAAAAACTTGTAATAATTCTTTATTTCACCATAAATAGTTTGTATTAATTTTTTAAACACATTTTTATAAAATCTCTCAGTTATGAAAAATGTCTTCAGGTCTTAGATAAAATATTATGCATTTTTACGTAGTGTTACTATCTGAACATTTTAAGTGTATTTCGCGTCGTTAAATAATGAGGCAAACCTTCTTAATGATCGTGGCATTAAGAATTCGGTGTGCAGTGGGGTCTTTGTTCTTGCCTTCCGTCTGTGTCACCGGCGTCCTGAGCGGGGACGACTCCACCGGGGACAGTTCCCTCCTCCGGGACGATGTCCGCAGAGAGTTTCAGTTTCCCTTTGGCTTCCTGTGCAGGTTCACAGGTTGCAGCGGGGGAGGCAGGGGATGGGACGGACTCGCGTTTGCCCTGAGTAATGACAAGGGGAAGAAACAGGTGTTTGTGTAGCGGGCGTCATATATACCCAGGTGGAGCAGTGGATCGCGCGCCCAACGAGCAGCTCCCGTTCCCTCTTCCTAAGAGTCAGAGGCGGCATTCGTTTCCTTTGGGAGATTCTGAAGTTCTTAAAGAATGACACTACGTAAAAGTAATCAAACGAAAGGATCTGGTATCAATATTGGATATGCTTTATATTTAAAGCGGGTCGTTGCCATAAGCCTAGTTATAGCAGAACGTTAAATCAAATGTATTTTGCCAGTAAAATAAGCCAGGGTAAGACTAATACTGCATGATATTATTTATATGTGGAATCTTTAAAAAGAAAGGAAGAAAGGAAAGACAGAAGAAAGGAAGAAGAGAAGGAAGAAAGGAAGAAGAGAAGGAAGAAAGGTCAAACTCAGAAGCAGCAGGGAAGTGCCCCGGGGACTCGGGGAGAGGGTGGTGAGAGGCAGGACAGACTCTGGACTAGGGGAGGGTGAGGCCTGAGGGTCTGCTGTGCCCTTGGTGACCCTAGCTGATAACACTGAGCTGTAAAACGGAAATTAGCTGGGAGAGTAGAACTTCAATGTTCTCACACACACACAAAGGTAAATAAAAGACCTTTGTGTCATTTAAAGTGCCAGTCAGTGCTATGTCATTCACCTCCGTTCTGTCATCTGTGTGTGTGCTACTCCATTGTAACTGCTAATCCAGTTAGTGGCGTTAAAAAACAAGTGAGGAGGCCGGAAGGTCCCTTTGAGAGCCTGAGCACGCAGCTACTTTCCACACTTTCCTTCGGCTGCCGCGGCCGAGGCTCTCTTCAGAGCGGGAGCCCCCTCTGGGAGGCGGCGTGCCTGGTGTCCGGCGCGGTGCTAGCTGCTGCCACGGCGCCCCTCCCGGCTCTGCCGCGCTCAGTTCAGCCAGCCACAGGCAGATGTCAGTGTCGCGGCCGTTAGCGAAGCCGCGTTGGTCACTGCCAAGCACAAACCCTGCTTGCGAGGGTTCGCCCAGCACGTGCCAGGATGACACTCGTGGACTTGCGCTTGACACGCAGTAGACGTTTCTGGTAAATTCAGGTGGGGTTTTTGACGGTCCCTAACAAAGTGATACAGTAACTATATCTTCTTTTCAGGTTTTCTCTAATGAGTTACGAAAGTTTTGCTACATGTAAATGTATCCTTTTTCACCTAATGTTTCTGTGTTAGCAGAAATTAAATTCTTGCTGAATAAATAGCTCCTAATTTTCTCTGACCATTTCGTTAGTGAATTTTATTCTTAATCTCAGTAGTTCTAATTGTGGCTGTGCTTCGGTTTGTTTATTCTATGATGTTTGTGTCTAATGTTGTTTTTATACATAGTGCGTTTTATTCATGCTTTTCTGTCTCTTAACACCCCGACACATGGCCTTTTTAAATTTTTCGTTTCAGCCGACATGCTTAGTGCTGATACAGGATAAGCGTTTATGTAAGGCCTTCAATTAATGTTGATAAACTTTCATCTAACAAAATTTGTTTTAAAAGAGTCTGCAGACGTGAAAACAAAAAGATTCCTTAGCATTAAAAGTTACAAATTGGTTCAGATGTCATTAAAAGGGAAAAAAAAAACACACTAACATAATTCCTTTTGTTTATCAGTACAAGTAAGTTGTTTTGTTTGTTAATGTAGCTGAAATAGGCATTGAGATCACAGATTAATTAGAAGAGCCATTTTGAACACAAAGTGACCACACATTCCCTCTGCTATCTCTTAAAGTAGAATCTAGATAAACATGTTTATTTAACCTGCTGCTGTTGAATCCCAAATCCAGTCATTACAAAAGGACCTAAGCCTTCTTTGGGGATGGCCTTTCTACAAGGAATTGCTATGGACAGTCCCTGGGGTGGTAGTTAGATATATCTTCATGTGTTATGTTAGAAAGGAAGGCCTTAGAGATGAAAAAAATAGAAAGTATTTTTTCGGGCAGTAGTATCTTGCATAATAAGTTATTCCTCAGACACTAGAGCTATTACCACACAACAAAGCACTTTGCTATGTAACTATCTATATCTCCTCGCTGCACAGGCTCCTGCGATGTTGCCTATTAGGCGTCTTTAATCACCAGCAAGGGCTGGCACCAGACAGCAGAGAGTCAGGCTCAGCCTTGCTGCTCGAGATTGGGTTTCACCAGCTCAGACCCCAGGGGGCGGGGGAGTGGGGAAGTGAGAGAAAGTGAGAAAGCAGAATGAAGTAGCTTTGAAGTAAATAAAAGTGTGACCAATTGTCACTCGTTCAAGAGAGCGCTCTTCGTTTTTGTGCTTTGTTTTCAGATCACTTGTTTCAATGTATTCCGAAATGTCGCCTCTCTAGGACCTGAAAAAATGTAGAAGAAAAAAAGAGAAAGACAGAAAAACTTAGAACACTTAGAGTGTGGTGAGGCGGTCGTCTGCCCGAGGCATAAGAAAGGAGGGCGGTTTCTGGGTCGGCGCGCCTCCTAGACGGCACGCTGCCGCTCATGGAGCGAGGTGCTGCCTTGAGCCTGGTGTGTCTGTCTGTCTGTCTGTCTCTCTGGCTCTCCCTCTCTCACAGTCACTCACACACACACACACACACACACACACACACACACGTGTTTCGGCTTTCCCTTAATGTCTATTAAAACAAGATGATGTCTTCTATAATCGCACGTCTTTATTTTCGTAAGGGAATGTAGCACACACCCTTTGCTGGCTTTCTCCTCTGTTTGTGAGACCTTCTAGAGCACGAAGTACGCCCGAGTTGTTTTCTTGTTTTAGGAAATGCTGTTCTGTTGCTCCATGTGCAGAGCTGCCGTGAGCTGCGGTTGAGATAAACTGGAATCTGTTTGAGAATGTGATGTGTAACCCTATGCTTTTCCTTACCGGGAAATTTAAGCTGATATTAACCTTTTTGAAAATTTTTGTTTACCCATTAAACTCTCAACTCTGTACTAGTAATTACTTCGACTTGAGTGCCACTGCACGGCGCCAGTCCATTGTTCCATGTGGTTGACATCTGCTGTGGCCTGGGTGTCTTTCACTGCGTAAACGCTGGTTAACTTTGTCCTTTCTTTCCTCAATATGTTTTATCTCTTCATCTTAAATTACACCTTTTAATAAATACGTGAACTATTATAAAAACAAGTCAGAATTCTCCCGTTGAGAGAAACTGTGGTAAATTTTTAGCGTTTGTTTTTAAATAAATCAGTCTCTTGGATTGAATTATTTGGGGTAAAAAGTGGCTGACACATAGTTTGAGAAATTTGTTTTGCTCTCAAAACTTTACATAGTTTTAATTTTAGTTAAAAGTAAGATTACACCCACTCTGCACTCCCAAATTATACTTGTCATTTGATTTTAAGTTATCTTCTCTTTGGCAAGCCTGGACTCCAGAGCATGTGGGATTTCGTGGGGTGCAGGGCAGCGAGAAGTAGCCGGGGCTGTGCAGTCCACACTGGGCAGTCCGCATGTGGCCAGCAGGCGGTGGGCAGCCGCCGGAGCCCCTTAGCAGGAAGCTGGCGGACTCGCATCTGACTCTGCAGAGATCACTGATGAAGAGCAAGTGAGGAGCTGGAGAGGGACGCAGAGGGGACACGGAGGGGGATGGGCGCGCGCTGCAAAGGGACAGGCGGAGCACGGCGCGTGCCTGACCCCGAGCTGTGGCGCCGCCGAGGCTGAGAGAGACTGGTGCAGGTTCTCGTTAGGAGTAGCGCGCATGGACATGTGACCGACCGAGTGACTGTGGGCAGGGCGACAGGAAGGCCCTTGCCATCCTTGAGATGCCCCGGCCAGGGCCGCCTCGTGGACCGCTGGCCGTTCGCGAGCTCCTCGCTCCCGGGCACAGTGGCGGTGAGTGTGGCGAGGGCCACATTTCCCCTCTGCTGTGTTCAGACTTTGGAAACGGCCACGGATGTCCAGACGGAGTCGTGCAGGACTCGAAGCCATCGGTGTCATTGGCATTTCCTCGGGAAGACGGGGCAGCGGGAACAGCAGAGGGTCAGGTCGTGGCCGAGAGCGCGGCTGGGACGTTGCCCCCCGGGAGCGGCAGGAGCTCCGGGCGGCAGGCGGGGAGAGCACAGCCAGGGCAGCCGCTGCGCGGCGTGGGGACCGGCCGTCCGCCTGCCTCCTCCGTCACCCGGCGGCCACTGGTCCCCGTGGGAGGACCAGTCCTGCAGCGCAGTGGGCGCGGCCCCAGGAACGAGGCCAGGGTGGCGACGTGGCCGGGCCGTTGGCGGCTGGTCTGGGAGGAAGCCCGCCCTCTCGCCCGCCGTCTCGCCCGCGTCGCGCACATGCCGCACGCGGTCTCGTTTGTGTGCGCGCAGTCACCCTTCGTCTTTTCCTCCGGCGCTTACGGGCCAGGGTGACAGACGCAGCCGGAGTAGCAGAGTCGAATGCCAGGTTGCCCCTGGCCGGGGGCGCGTGCAGGTCGGGGTTTGGGGGAGCACGCCCCCCCTCCATGGGGCCCTCGAGAGACGCAGAGCCGCTGCTGCACGGCCCCGGCCCTGTGCGCGGCCCCCCGACGGCGGGCCCGCCTGGGGGCGCTGCTCACAGCCGCCTTTTACCTTCCCGCGGCCGGGGCTCGAATCAGGGACCCAGAGAGGGCGTCCCGGTGTCGTCCTGCCCTCCCCGCCACGCACGCCCGGACGCGGCGCTTGCGCTGGCTTTACGAGGACTTCCACAGACGCCGCGCGGCCTTCCCTGTCACACACAATTCAGAGAC
Organism: Rousettus aegyptiacus; assembly: GCF_014176215.1. Taxonomy (NCBI): domain Eukaryota; kingdom Metazoa; phylum Chordata; class Mammalia; order Chiroptera; family Pteropodidae; genus Rousettus; species Rousettus aegyptiacus. The sequence continues at coordinate 92,009,816 of NW_023416287.1, forward strand.
TCGCCCGGCACTCGCCGACGACTCGGTGCAATCGCTGAACAGCCTCTCGTTGTAAACACAGTCTCTTAAGACGTGACATCTTTTCTATGACTTATCCCGAACAGTTTTCACTAATGTCTCGTGGCTTTGCTAAGACCAGTAAATCTGACAGGCCACTCCAGTGACATCATGAGCCAGTGGAGGAGCTCACAGTCGTTTATTGTCACGGCACCTGCCGCCCACCGATATTTACAGCCCATTCGGGTTCCCGTGCCCACCTTTTCTTTGTTTGACTTACAAGGGATTATAAATGCGGTGAAACTCTTACCAGTCACAGACTCAGTTATATTTTCTATGTCCGTTTGTACTGAAACTGGTGTCTGACTGTTTTACATTGACCCCTGCCCCCACAGAATTGCTGTATTTCTAGAAACACATAACTACAGAATGGCGCTAACCGAGAGAAATGCGGTCATGAGGGTCGTGTGGGCGTTGGGGTTAGCGTGCGCATCACGGGGACAGAGAAGCAAACCTCTCGCTCCTTGGGGGTGCGATGGGGTGCGTGGTGTGTTTTCATGACTTAGGGTGCATTGTGACTGCCGAGGGTTGGTGTCAGTTGTACTAAAACCACCGAAAAGTGGAAGTCAGTCACAGAGATGGCGTCGCAGGTCGGCGTGTGCCTCTGTCTGCATTCACGAACGTTTCGTATGGATTTCCTTTGATCCTACTGGAATTTGTGCTGCTTTGTTTCGTTACAAAGCACAGCTACCGCGAGGTGGCTATGGCTGCACCTCGGTTTTGGAGTTTAGCTTGGTTTTTAACTTTACAAGCAAGGCCGTCCTGCGCGGCCCCTCACAGCGCCGGGCACCGTCCTGTGCGAGCGGCGGTGGGGTGGCCACCACGCGCCCCCGTCCCGTGCCGCCAGCCTCCCTCTCCCGGCCCACACGGCCGCCCCGAGGAGGAAGGACCCTGAGCGGCCGCGCCAGTGCCGAGTGTGTCTTTGCGAACGTGCCCCCTCCGCGCTCAGATCGGACGCGGCCCGTGCCCGGGAAACATGTGGGCAGCGTCTGCGCACACATGTTTTTAATGACGTGTTCCTTTTAATCAGTGACTGCCGGGTGGCCTTTGAAAAACGTCATGAATGTAATGATGCTACGACCCAGATCTCGGCTCCTGAGTTAGGGGCACTTGTTTCTGACCACGTCCGACACCTGTGTGTTCCCTTCCTGGCACCGTTTTTAACAAAACGGTCTTTTAAAACTGCGCTCTGACGCAGAAGAGATTCGGAACACGGGTCCTGTTTCAGCGTTAAGGGCTCTTTTCAGTTTCCAAGTGGAACATGTTTTCTTCCGCTGTAAAAGCACGGTCAAGGCACCATGATAAGTGAGTCAAGACTGGAAAAGAAAAACGAATTTTGCCTTCACTCCCATGAGCTATAGGAGGAGGGAGCTTTATTGTCGCCGGGGAGGTGATAAGGCAGAGTAATTGTATATTATCCTGTCCGGGAACATCTGCCGGAACCGCGCCGGCGCGGCCCATCCATCACGGGCGCGGGGCGCGCGCCGCGGCTGCCCTAACCCGGCCCCGCGCCGGCCGGCTCGGAGGTTCCGGGGGGCCCGCGCCTGGGCCGGGGCGCGCATTAATCAGCCCGCCTGCTCAACTCTCCAGCTGACATAATTACAGCCTGCGCACGGCAGTTATTCAAGTCGAGTCCTTGTCACTCGTGGCGCACAACTACACGGCCCGATCCCGGAGGAGATTGTCTTATCACACGGAGCGAGGGCCCGCAGGAGCCGGGGAGAATTGAAATGGGAAGGCGTCTTCCGGGAGCACTGCATGCGCCTTTAAAATGAGACGCTTGAGGGACCTACAGGGACAACGGGAGGCATTGTGCGCAGGGGCTGAGATGGACCAGTCATTATTTCTAAATGGACCGTGCGAGCATTTTTGTAAAAAAAGAAAAAAACCAAAGTAGCTTATTAAGAAAGTTCAGGGGCCACCCGTCATTAGTGACCGTTCCATCAGCTTTTTCTTCAGGAGCGACTGTCTGAGGTTAGAACCATGGGAGGTTTAAATGCTCCTCGATGGGGCTCAGCTTAACAGAATGACGCGTGCGTGTGAGGTCTGCGAGGAGCCGCGCGCGCACCGCACCCGGCGACCGGGCGAGGGACAGCGAGCGCGGGGCAGCGGCCCGCAGAAGACCCCCCGAGGTGGGCAGGCCCTCGGCTGCCCCTCCCCGCGCCTCGCAGGCGCGGAGCCCGCGAGCAGCGGGGTTGGTGCGGTCCGGTCCGCAGACCTGGTCAGCCGCGGCTCCGGCCTTGCTCGCAGAAACTCGCTGGTGTTTTAAATCTGGTTTTTTAATTTTTCTCTTCAAGCATTAGATTATTCCAAGTAAAACCAGGTTCCGGCGTAGACAGTCTGAAATAATAGACATTTTTGGTTCAGTAAAAATTTTATTTATATCATCTTAAATTTGAAAAGCTTTCAACTAGGAAAAGCTACAGTAAATGATCGTACGGGTAGGTGTGTGCACGCGTGTATACACACACTCACACGTCACACGTGTACGTAAAAGCTGATTTGTAAAGCAGCGTGTTTTGTAGGTGACGCTTCGGGCCGAGGTCTGGCAGCGCTCTGTGCCGCTCAGGCCCCGTCGTCTGCCCCTGGCCGCTGCGACGGGGATGCCCCGGGCGGTGGCTCCGATGAGGAGGACGGTCCAGGCACGTCCCTGCCCACCGGCCTCTTCTGCTGCCGCAGCGTTTGGCCCTGTGACGCTCAGCTAGTTCCCAGGACAGGGGCCCAGGACGCAGCCCGTGAGGAAATGAACACGCAGGGTGGGGGGCAGGCGGGGGGTCCCCGCCGGCGGCAGAAGGAGGCGGAGCGACACGTAGGGCTGGCGTGCGTCAGGCTCTTCACGCTCCACGAGCTGCGCGTGACGGGACCAGCTCGCCCTTCCAAACACGGTTTTCTGGCCGAGTAAGCTCGACGCACACTCCGCACCCTACCCTGGTCCCCCCCGCCCCCCCCAAGCTCATAACGAGCAGGTTGCAGACGCGCGGAATTCCCGTCCTCACGAAGCACGTGCCGCTCCGTTGACCGGGGACGCGTGAGGCTTTGGCCGCCGTGGCCCTTGGCGTTCGGGACGAGCGCGCTCCGGGGCCTCGGCGCCTGGGGGCAGCTCGGGCTCAGCGCCGTGTCCCCGCGTGAGCGCTCAGCGTGGCTCCTTCGTGCCCGGGGAAAGCGGCCCTTCCGTTCTCAACGCGGTGGCCGCCCGCCCTTTCCCGGACTGGCCGTCAGCGCGCGAGGACGGGCCCATGCGCGGCGAGGCCCCCCTCCTGCGGCCGGAGGAGGGCAGCGGGGGAAGCCGCGCTCCTCAGGGCCGGGCCCTGGCCCGCGGCCGCCTGCCCCTCACGGGCCTGGGGGCCACACGTTCACATCGCTACCCGTCTTGTCCCCGCACAGGGCGTGTGTGGGGCCCGAACTGCTCTCGAAACGTTGCATTTCAACGAAATCCCGTCGACTCGGGGTTGCTTCCCAGCGCGGCTTCCTTGCGGTTCCGCGTCCTCCGGGGAGTGGCAGGTGGGCGGGAGGTCGCTGGTCCAAGGTCACCCTCCCGTTGGCTGCAGGCCCCGCGGGGAGGGAATGTCAGTGGACGTGAGTGCGGGGCACGATGGCGCAGTAAAGGGGGGGCCCCAGCGCTCGGCCTGGCCCGTTCTCCCGAGACGACCGCGCATTGTCATTTGTGTTTGGGTCTCGCTGGGGACGGGCTGAGTGCTGTGCATATCGCTCTCTCCCTGGTGGACACGCAGCGCCCGGCCGCTCTCACGGATCGGGAAGTTGCCTGTCGCCCCTCACCTCGCCGTGCCACGCCGTCCTGCCTGTCTCTGCTTTAGAATTCCTTTCGGTTTCCCAGGTGATCACCTTTCCTGGTTGAAAAGTGGAGTCATCTCTATTTAAACAAGAGACTCTTTGCTCTTCGGGATTCCCATCTCCGTCCCCGACTCACGTCAACTCTGCTGTTTCTTTTATTGTTGGTAACATTTACAGTGCAGTCCACTTGTTTTCAAAATACACGTGTTGATCATATTTTCTTTACATAAGTAAAACTTAAAGACATCCTCTTGAATAATCCAAGTGATACAAACCATACCGAGCAAGAGTAGAGGTTTCCTCTGGGAGACCGTTCCGTACAGGCGCTGACCGCCAGAGTTTGCCAGGCCGCCCTCCCACACCCACTTGTACGTCGATTTAAGTAAACATACATAGTTTTTAAGAACTTGCTACACACACACACACGCACGCACGCACACATTTTTTTCTTAGGCAAAGCAACCCTTGGTTGACCTCACTGATTGCAAGGACCTTGTCAGCTTACGATCCCTTGTTTATTTTATTTTATTTTTATTTTTTTATTTTTTGTGCCTACAGCACCTGATCTTCCTAGGTGGTCTCCCATCCAAGTACTGACCAGGCCCGACCCTGCTTAGCTTCCGAGCTCAGACGGGATCGGGCGCGTTCAGGGTGGCCTGGCCATAGGCCGCTTTACATTTTTTTACGTAACTGTGTCTACGGCGTTTATCTCAGTGGTACGTAAGGTCCGCCTTGTTCTATTCAATGGCTTTTGTCCAGCGAACGTGGACAAGGGATGAGTGGCACACACTCCCGGCCGCCTCCGGCAGCGTTCTCTGGGAGAGACGCCTCACGTCTCCACGGTTCCTCCCCGCAGCCGGCCCCCTACCTGTCGTCCTCTGCGGCAACCCTCGGGCGTTGCCGTGTGGCGCTCGGGCCGTGGGACTGTCAGCCCCTCACTGGGCGGCCTCTGGGTCAAGGGTGTGTGCTCGGGGCTGGGGCCGACGGTCCCGTGGCCCGGCCCACAGGTCTGCCGTCTCGCTTGGGTACCACTAAACGTCCGTGTTGGGGAAGATCTTCCCTTTTCCTGTGAGCCCAGGGTCCTGCCAGGATGTGGCTGGCTTCCATGGAGCTCTGAAGGAGGCCAGGCTGGACTCTCGGAGGCCGGCTTGAGGTGGGGGACTTTGCTTGCAGGTTAACCCTTACCTCCCAGTGGCAGTGAACCCCACAGTGTGGATCACCCTAAGTTAATGAACGACCCGTTTCTCTGTTAACAGACATCTAGTTTCAGAATTTTCCCCAGTGCTTAGCTGTTGTAAATAATGGTTTAATGATTCTCCTTGTGAATAATTTCTAGAAATTGAACTCCTAAATCCAAGAGTATGTGTATATTTTAATTTTGAAGGCTGTCATCGAATGTCTTCCAAAGCTTTTGCTAACTGATGCTATTATCACTAATTAATGTTATCAATCTTCCTAAATTTTGCTCCTCTGATAGTAGAGACTTTAATTAGTATTCCCTTGCTTACTGGAGTCATTGATTATCTTTTAATGCTTAGATAACCATTTGTAGATCTCTGATTACAAATTTCTTGCTTATGATCTTTATCCAGTTTTTAGACTTTTATATTTTTTCTTACTAATTATGGGTACTCATTTCATAGTCTGTATGTTAATCATTTATTTTTATATGTTGCATATATTTTCTTCATTTTTTTGCCCTATCTTTTAATGGTACGTATGATATATTATGCTATATAGCAGTTTTAACTTTTATGAAGTATATTTTGCTACATCGTTTTGTAGCATTTAAGTTTTAAATTTTATCTAGGAAAGCCCATTCCAACCAAGATACTAAAAATATTTTCTTTATTTTCTTCTAGCACTTTTATAGTTTAGTGTCCTTATGTTAATCTTAAAATCCAAATGGTATTTCGTTTTGCATGATGTAGGACCATAAGAATCTAGCTTATTCCCTCCACCCCATGTAGTAGACAGCTGACTCAACACCATTTATTATATAAACCATCATTTCCTCACTGACCTGAAGTGATATTTTTATCCCTCTATCCCTCATAAACATGGATCTGTGTATTCTCTATTCCAGTGATGTATTTGGTTCAGCAGTCCAAATGACGTTCATCTATTTGCTAAACATTGCTGATAAAATATTCCATATGAGGCAGAGGAATATGAAGTCCTTTATTCTTGTAGCTTCTCTCCAATTTTAAATTTAAATAGCACAAATGTTCGGTAATCTGAAATTACTGGGCTCTTCCCTTATGGCCGCTTCAGCGAGAGCGTAAGCGGCAGGGGGCTTTGCATCGCGGTCTGCGCGGCATGGACGGGGAAGCAAGGCGCACGCTGGGTGCTGGGGACAGTGCCCCGGCCCCCAGGCCCGGCCAGCGTGCGCTGCCCTCTCCCACACAGTGCTCCAGTCTTGTTGGACTGGATTTTTTTTTTTTTTTTTGCCCAGTAAACTAATAATTAAATACTACTGGTTTTAAAAAAAAATGTAGTGACTTATTAAGTTTAATTTACATAAAGCCTTCCTTTGGATTGCTATTTATTTTTTATTTCTGTTATAAAGATATAGTAGAAACTGAACTTTTCCACTGAATGTTTCAGTAGATGTGTGTAGTATTGATACACTTGTTCCAGTACGTAAACTTAACTACAGATTAATTATTTTCAGGGATATAAGTTCAAGAGCATATTCTGAACAGGCAGGGAAAAACTGCGTTTCTAAACGTGTATGTGTGTGTGTGTGCGCACACACACACACATACTGTATAACTTTCGGTAATCTATTTTTTATTCAAATGAACCAAAATTGCTTTTCATATACAGTAAGAAAGTAAGTTGCTAATAATGATCAAGGTAGTTGGACTGTCTTGTATTTAATAGAAAGACTAGTAGTAGCAATAAAAAAACTGAATTCAGTACCTACCATATTTTTGGGACATGTTTAATATTATTTACCTTAATCCTCCTCATGAAGCCTCATGAGATATATTTATATGTATTATTTCCATAAAACAAAAAAATTAAGTGCTCCATCATCAGAAAGTTTGGGAAGCAAAGTGTTAAATGAAACTAACATATTTCTTTAAGTAAAACTTTCAGAATTTTTATGTCGATTTACATATATAGAACCCCAAATTGGTACCAGTAGATCAAGACGATCATTAATTTCTCACAATACAGTTTGGGAATGGGGAGGCAGATGCATAGCTTCCCTTGGGCAAATACAAACTAGTATTTATTTAGGATCTCTATGCCAGTGGTCTGTACATTAATCACTCATTTTTATGTATGTTGCATATATTTTTTCCATTTCTTTGCCTTGTCTTTTAGCCGCTTTGCGATATATTGGCTGTGTGTGCGCGTGCGCGCATGCACACGCGCGCACACACACACTCTGTTACAGGCGCTCCAGCACATGCCATCTGCGCCACACTCTGCATTGCGGCTTCTTGATCAGCGCCCACTAACACATGCGTGGGAAGGACCTGACTTAGGGGTGGGGGTTCCTTACTGGCCCAGGTCCCTCTGCTTCTACAGTTAGCGCCAGGCGTTTGCCACGCCAGCTCACAGCCAGTCTTGTGACTAGTGACAGGATGGCTTGGGGCGGGGGAGCTGTTATCTGGGGGAAGAGAGAGCAGCGGGGAAGCACGGACTCTGCCTGAAGCGCAGCCCCCGCAGCCAGGTTCGCTGCGACAGACGAGCACGGGCGGGGACAGGCCGACAGCTGTGCGGCCTCCGTCCACCTTGCCTCGCGCGGCCGCGCCTCACGACACTGCGTCTTTACACGGGGAAGGGCAGAGATCACGACTCGCTGAAGGCTCAGACGATGGTTACCGATTTTTAGCAATAAAGTATTTCTTAATTAAGTCATGTACATTTTCTTTTTTAGATGTAATGCTGTTGCACACTTACTAGTTTACAGTAGTGTAAACATAACCTTATATGCACTGGGAAACCGAACAATTTGTGCAACTCGCTTTATTGCAATATTTGCTTTCTTGCAGTAGTCTAGAACTGGAACTGTGGTATCTCCGAGGGTACGCCTGTCATGGAAAGTCTAGACTTAGCTTCAAATAAATAAAATGTTGACGAAGGTGTCATTTTACGTCAGGAGGGGAAAGGTAAAGTATTCGTAACTGGTGCTGAGAGATGTGGCTCACAATCTGGAACCACGCTCTGCCACACTGCAGGACCATTTTGAAGAGGGTCTAATGTTTAATGAAACATAATGCAACTACACAAGTTCTAGAACCAGATGTGGGGCAATTTTATAACCTCCAAGTAAGGAAGCCAGAAGAAAAGATGAACAACAACAACAAAATCTGATTTTCAGAAGATACCATGAGGGAGGGAGGAAGGGAGAGAGGAAGGAAGGAAGGAAGGAAGGAAGGAAGGAAGGAAGGAAGGAAGGAAGGAAGGAAGGAAGGAAGGAAAAGAAAAAAACTAAGGGAAAAAAATTACAGCTTTGTCAAATTTGATCTCCTTCTTGCATAAGAGAATGATTAACAATCCTGCAGAAAACATCAAAAATATGAACAGACAGGGCACAGAAAATACACATGGCATTTCAGTATTTGTAAAGGTGTTTAACCTAATTCATTATAGAGCAATGCAAATAGAAAGTTTAAAAAACGGAAACTCCAGTGAGCTACCATTTTTTACCCACCACATTGGCAAAATTTCGAAAGTTTGGTAACACTACCTTGGCAAGAATGCACAGAAACAGGTTCTCTCAAACATTGTTGGTGTAAGTGTAAATTACTACAACTCCTCTGGAGGGCAATTTGGCAGAATTTATCAAAATTACAAAAGCATATGCCCGTTGACACTTGAAGCCATTCCACTTGGCATCGGGAGATTCACTTGGCACCCTGAGAAATGGGAAACGTTTTACAGGCGTATTCACTGCAGCCTCGTTTGTACCAGCACGTGATTGGGAGCAGCCTAGACGCCATCGCTAGAGGACCAGTGAACCGTAATGCGCTGTGTATTAAGCATGTTTGTTGCTGGAACTGGGAGATTTACTTGTCCCCAAGGTTGGAGAGGTGGTGACTTGCGCCTCGCTGGCATGGCGGGGCGGCCGGGGCAGAGCCGGACAGTCGTGGGAAGGAGACTTCGTATCTGTCTGTTGATGGACCCGTGTATTTGAAATACGCGAATGTGCATTGGTCAACAACGTCCATGGTGCTTTTTTTAATAACCTAAATAAGATCCATCAAAAGAGGAAAAAAATACTTAGAATTTTTTTAAAAACTCCTCTTTAGGTCAAATAACAAATTTAATGTATCCCTTTTGCGTTACTAGGCAGCGAGTTAGTGTGTAGTACTGACAAGTGATTCCGTGCAGTTCTAGAAGCACTTGTGGTGTCTTATTTATCATTTTAAAATACACTGCCTTTGAACAGAATAAACTGTCTCCTTCATTACATACTTTGAGGAAGCCCTAAAATTAGTCATCCCCCATCTTTTTGCTAACTGCCCATCCTGTGTGTGTATGGGGGCAGGGGTGCTGCCTCAGGATTTTCTGCATGTTGGGTTCCGAGGTTTAAGCAGGAGCTCGCTCCGCGCCTGGACCGCCTCTCCCGCGCATGCGCCGCGCGCCCCCCGGCGGAGCTGTCCCGCGAGCTGGGCGCGCGGGCGCTGCCTGGGCTCCGTGTCCCGCCCGCGGAGCGCGCTCGTGAGATCCTGTAGACTTTCGTAGGTCCCGTGCGTTTCCATATGAACTTCGGGACCAGCATTTCAATTTTTGTAAAAAAATAAAAAGTAAAAAACCCAGAGGCAGTTTTGGGAGGGAGTTTTATTTGCACTATTTTATTTACACTGATCGCATGGAATCCGCGCGTCAGTTCGGGGAGCCCTGCCATCTTCATGGCAGCACGCCTTCCTCGGCTGCGAACAGGGGACAGACACGTGCCCTTCGCCGTAAAACTCCGCGTCAGACCGACCGCGCGGTTGGGCCAGCCGCGCCTCGTCGCTGGGGGCCCAGCCGGGAGCCCCGTGATCTGCAGACGAGCCTGTCCCAGCACCGCGACTGCCCCGGGCCTGCGCCTTTCTAATCCCGCCTAAGCCCCGTTTCCGGCAAGAATCGTCGTCGGGCTCCGTGTCATTCCGGATTAGTCAGCAGACGGTGTCCAATCTGTTCTTCACTGAATCCGTGACGCTGGTGCATGTTTGACTGCGTGTTACATGACGGTCCCAAGGATAGGGACTGAAGTTTGCCCCTGCTTCGTAGGCGCTCTGCTTTAGATGATAGCGGCATACCGTGTTCCAGCTTTAATATTTTAGGTTTGGATTGGAATAGTTTGATGTCATGGTTGTGAAAGGCTCCTTTTTGTGCCAGTATTTGCAAAAGCTTTACACTTCATGGCATTAGATGTGGAAGAACAGATTATGAGAGCATACACGTACACTCTTATCCGTGAACTATTTTTCTTTCTCAAACACCTGTTTTCCTCCTTGTTTTCATGTATCCTATGTGTGTGCATGTGAAGCAATTATAAATATATGTACACAGGTGTAGTATACATAAAATATATAAACAGTATATAGTATAGATAAAGTATATGTGTTTAAATATATATGTACGAAATGATCCTTATTACCTTTTAAAATACCAAATTCCACACCATTTTTTTTTCTTGTTTTGGTCTATATTTTTAAATAAAAAGAAGGCCCTCACCTTTTTTAATGTTAGATTCTACATGCCATTTCGGTGCTAAGAGATACTGTTTTATTTTTGTCCAAGATACACCCTTCCCCAAAACAAAATGTTCTGTTTTCTAAGTCATTTTTCTTTTTTCACTGAAGATTAAGATTCAGTGCTTACATCGTCCCTTACTTAAGTATGCATCATACATGGAAATGAGTGTGTTTTGGTCACTTTGATTTCTCCGCTTGATCAGTGATCGTCTTGACGACTCTTAACGCCCGGCTTTCCCACCAGGAAGTAACGTGGGTGGCGCCCGGGAACCGAGCACCCCCACAAATGGCACTGAGTAAGTACAGTGGTAGTTTTTGTCTTCACCCCCCAGTGTCAGTAAACAATGGCGAATTCGGGGGTGTCTGCGGTGCAATGGAAAACCAATGGGAGAGCTGCAGAATTAAGCAACTAATTTGGACTAGTTCGCCCCGCTAGTTGGGGAATTCAAAAAATGGTCTTCTTCTTTCTAATTATCACAAAAGTGGACATTTGGTTTTACCCACCTTCAGATACTTTTCTGTTACTTCAGTCCACACAATGCAGAGCTATTATTCCAAGAACAGTTATGCATTTAAGAGGCTCTCGAAGCCCACCCTTTTCTAGAATGTGCTGGTGTCTTTGCCATGTAGATACTGTGAGGAAGGAGGGTGTGATGTGCCTGGAAATGCACTGGCCTTGCAGACAGGAAGCCTGCCCTCGGGTTCCGTCTGAGCCGCTTCCAGCCGTGCGACCTTTGATGGTCAAGTCATCTCCGAGATAGTCCCGTCCTTCTCCGTGAGGTCGCTCCGAGTCTCCACCCCAGGGGATCCTGTGACAGCCCCAAGGAGTCGAGGCCACTGGCAGGCGCGGGAGCACATGAGGTGCCCGCTCGTTTCCCCCCGTGACAGCGAGTACTCATGAGCAGTAGGGACGCTCCGCAGAGGGCGAGTCTGGTAGCCCAGCAGTGACACGGAGGCCAGCGGCGTCTGCGTGTGTCCGCTGACGGCTACGATCAGGAGCAGCTTACGCAAAGCCGGCAGCCCTGGCCAAAGGCAAGCTGGCCACCGCGGGAAGCCTCCGTGTCTGTCGCCTCCCCGTCCGACTCTTCCTCCTCCTCCTGTGCCTTGTCACTTCAGCTTTTTTAAATGTAAATACCAATATGTAAACCACTGGTATCTATTCAGAAAATGAAAGGGCGTTGTCCCGCGGTGGCTTCACATGTCCCTGTGTCACTGAGGTGTCAGTAACCGGCTGGGCGCCCCGGGCGACAGCAGACCCTGCCCGGGGCGGGGGGGCGGGGCGGCGGCAGCAGCTTCCCCAAAGGCACGTCCCTGGGGGGGCTCCCGGACCGTTCCCAGGATGCGGGACGCCCGCTGGGGGTGGGGAGGGAAGTACTTGCGTTTCGCGCCCCCGGAGTCGGTAGGACAGGGCAGGGCGCCCCGTGCCCTCCATAGGTGGCTTCTGTTCCCGGTGCCGCGTGGGCAAACCGGGCCTTGCGGAGCTGAGACTCCGCCCCGTGCCTCTTGTCGTCAGTGACCCGGGAACGTGTTCGCGGGGTCTCTGGGCTTGCAACGGCCTGTGCGGCCTCTGCGCGTGGGTGATGAGGGGCTCCTGCAGACTCGTTGGGGTCTCACCGTTCTGTCAGTCCTCAGCAGTGTTTCCCGGGCCGGGGCCCTGAAAAGCAACCATGCGACGCAGTGGGACCTCACACCCCGACGCCGTCCCGCGGAGGAGCGCCCCGGGGGGCTGCCCGGAGCCCCTGCGCAGAGCTTCGCGGGCCCTGGCGCGCCTCGTGCGGCGTGCCCACCCACTGCCCTGCCCCCACCCCATTTGGTCTTGCGAGCTTTTCTCCAGATAGCGTCTTGAGGGTTCCGTTCTTCAGCCGTACCTTCAGGAAACGCCGCTAGACCTGTTGCTCCATTTCCCTCTGGCATTCAGTTGGCGCTCTGGGAAATCTAGGCGGCCGCCTTTCCCGTCTCGTTCTGGTTGAGCCTCCCCGCCGCCCGGAGGCGCCGGTGCCCGCGTGTGCGCGGGGCTGTCTTTATTTCCCTTGCAGCACTGACGCCCCGGAGACAGCTGGGGCTGTGTTCAGAAAGGGTCTAGGGCGCCATCTCCAGCGCAGGGGTGCAGAGGGCGGTGAAGGAGCAGGCGGCCTGCGCCGCCCGGAGCGCGTCCGGCTCCCACGCCCCGGGTCGCGGCGCGTCCGGCTCCCACGCCCCTGGTTGTGTCAGGCCTTGAGGTGCAGAATCTGCAGGAAAGCAGTGGGAGAGGCGCCTGCTCCTGCCTTCACGGGCGCTCTGGCGCACAGTTGTATTTCCAGCCTATCGTTCGTTCTTCGAAACCTACACCAACACAGAAAACTCACTGGCACTTTACATGTTGCCCCAATGTGGGGTGGAGGGGCTGTTCCTGGCTACTCTTTTGTCTTTAAACTATTGTAGAGCCTTGGAGGCAGCTCGCTTGACAGAACTTAAAAGCCGCGGCTGCTTTGTTTCTTTAATATTCTAAATTCGACGGAGGTGACAGCGCCTGCCTTTGCACCGCTCCTCAGCGCTGAAAGGCCTGTTCTCGGGGCTCAGGGAAACTCCTTCACTGCCCTCAAGTGGTACCAGAACAATTCGATATTAAAATCGTAAAATCTGGGATTTTGTATTTCCGGTTCTTCATAGAAATGAATCGCTAAGGTAAACGACCAACACAGACATTGGCACCAGGATTACCAAGGCTGCCGGCCTCGTCACACTGAGGTCTTGTTGTCTCATGAGTCTAACACTTAGAATCGTACCCGGCTCCCGGGACCGGTAGCTCATGTCATGGCGGTCGCACATCATCGATTTGACCTTAGTCCGTTTACTTCTCACCTCGCAGGTCAAACTGTGCTGAGAACATCCGCAAGCACATCCTGCACACTGGCAAGCACGAGGGGGTGAAGATGTACAACTGCCCGAAATGCGACTATGGCACAAACGTCCCTGTGGAATTCCGGAACCACTTGAAAGAACAGCACCCCGACATCGAGAACCCCGACCTGGCCTACTTGCATGCTGGTAAGAAGGTTTCGCCTCATTCGTCATGAGGGTCGTAATGTTACTTGTACATCGCTATAGTTTGTTTTAATACGGTAGCACACGTCATGGTATCTGCTCTAAGACGTATAAAAAGAACATTCCGGTCTTATCCCACTTAACTATGAAAACAGGTCTTTTCAATTATATTTTGTTGAGGGCAAATATAACAAAATAATATCCCAGGACAGCAAACTTAATCATAGCAGATGTTCAAAACACTGTTGAACTGAAATTACGGTAGTTGTTTGTGCTTCCTATTCTGGCTAATTGGTAAAATTTTAAATTTATTTTCAAAGAATACGATTTTAAGTGTTGCGCCCCATCCCTTTGTACCTCCGTTTTCCAGGGAATACCTGGGAAGGACGAGGACATGGCAGGAGAGGGGAGAACCGAGTGGACAGGGCCCCGCCGTGCCACTCCTTGCCCGGAAATCAGGGGGCCCTGCCCCACGGGCTCTGGGGACGTTTTGGTGACGGCAGAGGCCGCTAAGATTGATTCTCTGGCCTCGTCGGGTTTGAAGTCAGATTCTTGGAAGGGTCTGAGACGTAGGACCAGCTGCAGAGTTCAGCAGGCTCGTTCCTGGGGCCCAGCTTCTCGTTTGGCGACAAGGATGCCTGGGTGTCGACTGCCTACTGTGCAGGACAGAGAAGTGACGGGCGACGAGTTCGGGCACCTATTCCAGGAAGTCCGTGTCCGGGAGGGAATTTAGAGGAAGTTCCGAAACGGAACCCAAAGAGCAGTGTGTTTCCGTGATGCCCGTTGATACGGGGAGGCTTTCCGTAGACGCTTCGGGGCCTGTTAGCACCGCATTCACTCTGGGCTTCTTCCCCGGTTGGGGCCAGGTGACCACAGGCTGACCTCGTCTCGCTTCAGACCCCTTACGAGTAAACCCGTGTGGGGGTGTCTGTTAAAGGGTCCTCGTGGGAACGAAGCAGAGCACAGCACTGTGTCTGTTAGGCCTGGCGTGGGCGACACAGGGAGGGGAGGTCGTGTGCCGATGCCGGAGACGTGACTGTAGTGTCTGAAAGTCAAGGCAAGTTCCACTCAAAATGCAAGGCTTGGTTTGCAAAACATGTAAGAAACATCTGCTCATATAACATCTACATGAAAGGAAACAAAACTTAATGGTAATTGGAGTTACAATAATATTAACACATTTGATGCCTGCATATAAGGTTATTATTTGTTTTCTGCTGATGTGTTCTTTCAGATTTCTTTGTTTGTGCTCATGTAATTAACTTTTGAAAGTAATTGTAGAAAGTTCGATTTCGTGATATCTGTTGTATCCAGGGCTATTTTTGACCAAAAAAAAAAAAAATACAGCAGAGGTCAGTGCTCCGCGTTTCAGTGAGGTTGTTACTGGTTTTGAACGAGACAGTTTGTCAGCTCTGGTTCACAAAACCAGATGAAGTCCAAGTGAAGTGTCTTCTGGCCATCACTCCCTGTGGGTCCTTCGCTGATAGGCGTGCAGGACCAGCATCCGCCGGAACCGCCGCCCACAAAAGGATGTGCGCGCTTCAGGAGCCGGCCGGGCAGAGCCGGCCAGAGGCCGGTGGGCTGTGGGCCCGTCCCGCTGGCCCCCGTGCGCGGTGGGCGGGCGCCGTCCAGGCCGGTGGGCTGTGGGCCCGTCCCGCTGGCCCCCGTGCGCGGTGGGCGGGCGCCGTCCACGCCGGCGGGCTGTGGGCCCGTCCCGCTGGCCCCCGTGCGCGGTGGGCGGGCGCCGTCCAGGCCGGCGGGCTGTGGGCCCGTCCCGCTGGCCCCCGTGCGTGGTGGGCGGGCGCCGTCCAGGCCGGCGGGCTGTGGGCCCGTCCCGCTGGCCCCCGTGCGTGGTGGGTGGGCGCCGTCCCTCTCGCCCGTCCCGCCAGCACGTAGAGCGTAGAACGTGGGTTTTTCCCCTGCGGTATCTCCGCCCTTTAAATGAAGTTGGCAGGGAACGAAGGGGGCCGGGGCGGGAAGCTGACCGCAGACCTCAGAAACGCGGTCCTGACCTTGGTCCGCAGGGGCGGGCCGGGCCGCCTTGCCTCCCCCGCTGCGGCTGGTGCCGAGTGGCCCGGGGGACGTCCACGACATCATTTGTATAAAACGGTTTTTAGAAAAATGAGTCTCGTTTCCTTGTCTATATGGGACGCCCACGTACGTATAACCCTGGTTTTGTGTTTACGTGTTAATAATTCTGTTAGAAACTTTCCTGCGTGAGTCGCAGGAGCATTGCTGTTTTCGCAAACAAAGCCCACGTGGCACGTGAGGGACGTCCCCTGTCCGCGCCTCCTGGTGGCAATGCTGCTCTTCACTAACGGTTTTGCTTTGCTAGACTTCGTTTGGTTAAGGAAGAACTTAAAGAAGCTTTTAAAGAGATCGTAAGCGGTGTCATTTGGGGTGTTGTAGATTTTAGTTGCGACACTGTCGGGAGCTTCATACGTTGAAAGCAGGCATTTTATTTTCCGTTGGAAGACGGTCCTGCAGAAGGAGGGTTCCGGGTGCCGCTGCGGCCGTGGGGGCCAAGGCCACAGAGCCAGCGCCCCGGGAGACCAGACTCCCGTCCCGAGGGCCACGTCTCGAGGCCGGCAGGTCCCCAGCTCTGAGCGTCAGAGTCCTTCTCCGCTTGGTCAGGAGTTTGAACCATCTCGAAAGCGCCTCCCGGAGCTTCTGTGGGTCTGGCGTTGGGACAGGATGGTTTTTACCTCCAGCTCTCCCCCCGTGTCGGATGGCATGCGACTCTTTTAGCCCAGTGGGTCTCTGTTTTCCCGTCTGCAAGATGGGGCCAGTGATGCCCAGGACATGGGTTCTCAGTGATCCGAGACGTGGCACGTCACGTGAACGCCGCCCGCGACTCTGCAGGTGCCCACGGCTGCTCGGCGTCCCCTCCCCCTCCGCCTTCCCCCTCCGCCTCCCCCTGCCCCTCCCCCACGCAAGCACTAACCAGGCCCGACGCTGCCCGGCTTGCGCGCTCAGATGGGGTCGGGTGCGTTCAGGGCGGCGTGGCCGGAGGCTCTCTTTTGCTTCTGTTGGTGATCCGTCATCTTCTCAATAATTTGGGAGAGGTAGAAGGATGATTTTGATATCATTTTCCATTTCCTATTCTAGAGAATTAAAAGCTCTCTAGGTAAGCTAAATTTCGGTTGTAGTTTTGTTTGAAAAACAAGATGAAATGCTTAGTTTTTAAAATAGAAGTGGATTATTTAAAAATCTAGTATTTAATTTCCAGGCATTTCAGGATTTTCTACGAATCATTTTGTTAACTGTAGAAATAGTAATGTAAATTGATTTCTGTTGTGTTTTTACTGTGCTTACATAACATAATCCGAATTTTTCAGTTCCTTGACATTAGCTTACGCTTTCTTCATGCCCAGCACGTGGCGAGCTTCAGTACATGTCGAGACATGTTAGGAAGGAGCGTAAACTCCGGTGCTGCTCAGTGCCGTGTTCTGTGTTCCCCGTGCGTCTCTCCGGTCAGGCTGGTTTACCGTGCTGTTCAGATTGTCTGTGTTCTCACTGGCGTTTTTTACGCTAGCTCTGTCAACTGTTGGGAGAGGTATGTTAGAGTTGCCCGCTGAGATTATGGATTTGTCTGTTTTCCTTTGAATGCTATCATGGTCAGCTTTGCGTATTTTGGAGATGAGTCACTGGGTACTGGGAGCTTCAGGACTGCTTCGCACCCCCCCCCCCAGATGAAGGACAGACGTGCGCCCCCTTATATCCGTGGAGCGTCCCTCACCCCTGCAGCGCGGCCTCTGGCCGTCGTCGCCGGCGCCCGCGTGAGCAGCGTGCAGCTGTGTCTGTTCATCTGCTGCGACGGTTTTACTCCTGTGTGCGAAATAGTCGTCTATTTTAGTATTTACACTTAACGTGATTATTGGTCTAGTCCCTGTAGCCACAAACCGAGACGACCCACAGGTCCATCGGGTGGGGCGTGGGAGGCTGTACACTCCCCTGCTAGAACAGAGCACCGAGCGGCGGGGAGGACCAGGTACGGCGAGTCATCGCACCGCGACAGCCGGGGGTGAGCTGAGCCACGCACAGGCCCGCGCTCCGCCTGGCTCCGCGTTCAGTGCGCTGAGGACGCGCAGAGGACCACCGGTGCCGGAGCCGCGTCCGTCCCCCCTCGGGCGGCGGCCACGGGGCGTCAGCGCCCCCACTTCCTGTTCCCAGGACGGGCGCTGTCGTCAGCCAGAGAAACTCCCGAAGCTCACGAGGCGTGTGCTTTTCTGTACGTACTTTTTTTGTCTTTGTCTAAACAGCATCCCCTTACCCACCAAGGACCTAAAAAGGTTCATTTGGGTCCCGCTAGATCTAATATGATGAGACGTGACAATCCCGTGAATCCCCACGAAATTGAAATCAAATTAGAAGTGGCCAGAATCCTTTCTGTTACTGCACGTTATAGTTTTTTTCTGTTTACTGAAATCCGTTTTACCTCAAAAACGATCTTTATTCGATCTTTATAGTTTTGGCAATTGCACTGCCCTCTCCGTTCTTCATGAATGAGCTCAGTGTTCATTCGCACGCCTTGAGAAAGAATTAAATATGCTTTTATGTTTGCAGTTCAAGTGACCTTCAGTCGGACTTGAGCGGTCGTATCTCAGAATACTTTAAACATAACCCGAGACGGAGGACGAAGACAGAGAAGCCGAGGGGAGGCCGGAGGACTGGGGGTGCTGAGGCTCTCCCGTCGTGCCCGAAAAAGAGGCTTTTGTGTCTTGGATTCTGGGCGACAGACTGACAGTTGTGCCTCGCAACCCAGAGAGCTTTTCTGCTAATGAAGTGACGCTCACAGCTTGCGGGTAGAGTTCCCGGGAGCCAGGGACCCACGGCCGCTTTGTGGGGTCTGGCCCCGCGGCAGGCTGCGACGTCGACTTTGCTTTTTCACTTTTTCCTCTGAGAAGCTGGGACTTTCGCGTCGTAGGTATTTATGACTTTTCTAGACGTAACGATCAAATAGTATTCTCTTTTCAGGGAAGAATAAGCATCAAGAGGTAACAAGATGTTTCCCCTAATTTCTTCGATTTTTTTTCTGTCACCGTTTTGTTTTTTCTTTATCATTTAAATTGATATGCTTTTCCTCAGTTCTTACATATTAAGACTTAATCATTTCCAAATATACATTAGATCATCACCTGAGCAGTGTGACGGCCACTGAATCTACGTACCATCTGCACAAATTGGGATTTTCAGTCTCTTTAAAGTAATCACTTGTTTAATTCTTTATAACACATTATTTAGCTGCATTCCATAGCATTTTCCTCTTACCCACTTTCAAGAATAAGGGTGTGAAAGTCTGACTCCTCCCCAAACTCCAGATCCTTTTTCTTTCCAATGGTAGCTAGTTCAGCACCATTTGAACTGTGCCTGCCTGGTCCCTGAACTCTCTCCAAGCGCCTCGCTTTAGACTTGGGCAGAGTGAACTTCACGTTCCACCTCTGAGCTCACGTGCTTCATCCACGCAGCTGAGATAAGGCAGCTCCGGCACTTGGTACCTTGACCGCTCTCGCTCACCTCGCAGCGTGTTCAGATGTCTCCGTCGTGAATGAAACCATCAGAGTGTCCTGGTCGCCAGGCCTTGTCGGAGGTGGTCTCTCCCCAGACTCCTCGGCTCTCTATTTTTAACCCTATGACTTTCCTCCCCTTTTGTTGGTTGGATGCTCTGACACATGGCATGACATTTTGTACAATAATTCGTTTTATGAAAAGGCCCGAATATCTCAGAAAATCTTAACGGTTTCTCATTGGTTCTCCCTTACATGAACCAATTATTATTTCAACCTAAAAAGGAACGAATTTTTCCCTGACATGACTGCCTTTGGTAAATCCATGCTGAGTCACCCCTATTAAATTGTACTTCTCCAAATGTATCATTAAGCTCATCCATAAGTATCATCTCAAATTTATTTCCTAATATAGACGGTAGACTTACAGCTCTATAATTTTCAGTCTCTCCCCTCTTTCCTTTTAACCTTCAGACTGGATTCCTTGTTTTCCAGTCTCCCGATACTTCACCACTAACAAAAGACTTCCTAAAATAATTAACGGTTCAACCATTCGATTCTTTAACCTCAGACGTCATCCGTGGGTAACTTACTGTTTTTCTTAACGGCCGCTAAAATGTCTTTGTTTCTCTCAAAGTCCTGCCCGAATACCCTGGCGCCTCCCGTCAGGCGTTCTCAGCGGCCGTCGTGGCTGCGATTTGGGGTTTTGGCAGCTGGCTTTCTTCTCTTCGCTGTCTTTCTCTCGCCTGTTGGATTCCTACGTTTAGGACTAACTAGGTCGTGTCGTTCGTAGTCGGTGGGCGAGTAATGTCAAAGCGGCGTTCTCCCTCAGCCGCTCTCTCCGGCCGTGTGATGGCTCCTGGGTCCTCCCCTTCGTGGGTGCTTTGTCACCGGTGAGTCTCCAGGGCCCTGCCCTCAGTGTGCGCTCGCTTACCGACTCTGGTACCGAAATGGGGTTTTGAAAGCCTTCTAATTACACATTCTTAAATATTTTAAAATTTAATCTGCTGAAGAATAAATATGTTCTAACTTGTCTAAGAACTTCCTTTCCTGAACACTGTGGAGCAGAGTTAAGGACACATCCGCCGCCCAGTGTCTGTCTGGCCCGCCCTGTGCCACGGCTCCTCACAGCCCCGCACGAGGGCCACCCTGGCTGCGTCTGCGCGTGGCTTCCTGTGTAGGTGCTTAGTGCCCAGTACGAAGAACTGTGCTTTTTCCCTGCCATGGTTTGCCTTTCAATCACGAGGAGAGGAGGAAGCGTAGTTAGTAGTGTCTGTGCCAGACTTTTGGCTGGGCCATTAAATCCTCACACCAAATCTGTTCGGTAGGTGTTATTCCCAATTTAATGATTTTAGACGATGGACCTTCAAGAGGTCACCTTGCCTGAGGAGGGCACGTATCTACAGTGTGGCGGACCGAAGCCCATGCCTGTATGTCTTCAAGAGTTTCCCAGTGACAACGTCCTGCATGTGCAGGAATGTGAAAAACAGAAACAAACAGACAAACAAAAGCACACGGCATCTGCGAGCTAATGAACTTCTCATGGCGGCGTTAACATCGTGGAGTTTTGAGACCTCCGTAGTCTGACAGCGTGTCCCAGGCAGTGGCGCAGTGGAACGCGGTGTTCACAGCCGCTTGCAGGAATGTCTTCCACGCTGTCCGTCCTTTGCTGCTTGGTGCAGAGCCTGGCGGGAGGACGGACAGGCGGACCGACAGCCAGAGCCAATCACGCGAATTAGGTGTTTTTTTTAACTGTCTCAACTTTATTACTGCTGAGATGTGTGACCTTAAGCAAGTCACTCAACCATTCTGTGTCGGAATTCTCAACTGCCAAATGGACAACAGCTTTTAGCCTTTCTTCTGAACATGAGGGTCGAAGGAATTGCTACAGGTGAGAGAGCTGGGGACATGATCAGCACTGAGATTTTTGTCAAAGAAAAAGCTGCTGGCCTTTGTGATTGCTGTTTTAATAGCAGGAAAATAGAAGGAAAGGATGGCAGTGATTTTTTGCATTTATTTCAGGTTTCCACTAAGAGTTGTTCACCTCACGCGAGGCGTTAGTGTTGATGTGTCATAGTCACAAGTGTGGTAACATGGCAGGCTGAGCACCTATCTATCTAAAGCTGCGGCTACGAAGGGTCTATATAAAACTCTTCAGAGTAGAAACTTATCACTGAATTTACTTGAATTATTTCTGTTCTTTGTATGTTACCTACTATATATTTTTAAAACTAATTTTTAAGAAATAATATAATTCTGAAATAATGTCCTTTCTAGTGAATATTTCAATGTTCTGGGAAGTCCCTAGTGGCATCCACAACCTTTAAAACAGAGTGTACATTAAAATACAGCTTTTGTTAGTAACACCTAATAGAATGGGCTGAAGATATCTGAAATTCATGTAAATCCATTCAATTAATCATTTCGATGTCTCTCAGGCCTCTGGAGCCCGCAGGTCTTTCCCCTGGCTACAGGATCTTAAAGAGAACTTTTAAAGTGGTGGCTAATTTTTTCCCAGGAAAAAAAGCACGGCCTCTCCTCGTCCTTCTAATTGTAACGAGGTGTGATTAGCCTCTGTCGGCCGGACCCGCATTCCCACTCTCGGTGAGGCCTGTCCTCGCTGCCGCCAGGTTCCTCGGGCGCGTGTCAGTGTGGGGACCTCATCGGCAGGCACAGCGGTGATCTTATCTGGACTAGCGTCTGCAGCATTCATGAACCGAATTCGGAAAGTCATAGTTTCGTTTTTTTTTAAAGGAAACAAAATTGTGATCTTATCCCCCCGACAACTTCATTTATCAAAATTTTAAGAGAAAAAAATTGATCATGGAAAGTTATTGCGAGGGCAGCACGATCGTATCAGGTAATTGATGTGGCTTTTATTTTTAGGTAGACCTTTTATCAACTGTTTTATTCAATATAATTTATATATTTTAAAAATTTACACACCCTTACAGACATATCTTGACCCCAACTAAAATGCAATTTTATAGGAGGAAAATGGGGTAGCTGTTGACAAGTCCTATGGCTGATGTGGCAGAACAGGTAACCGTGGTCATTGAAGCCATTTAGTGAAGAATAGCATGACAAGTTTTTTAAATTACGGGAGAAATTTAGGTATACTGTTTAATTAGCTTTGAAACTTAGCTCAGAAGCTGTAAAAACGCACATTATTATTCATTTGCAATTTCACTTATTTCTATTTTTAGTGAGCAAAATTGCCATTTAGCAAGTTGTCCTCGTTTTAACTTTTTATATTGGAATAATTTTAAACTTAGAGAAAAGTTGCAAAAATAGCACAGAAAGTTCCCGGGGATTTTCACCCGCTTCCGCAGATGCTGGCCAGCGTCAGACGGGACCGGCGTCGCCGCGGAGACCGGAGGCGCCGGCGTGACTCGGCGCCTCGCACGGGCTCCGATCCGCGTCGCCGGCCCGCCCCGCCCCCCGAGCTGCTTTTCTCCTCCGGGTTGTAGCTCAGGAGCCATCACGCCCGTCAGCGGCTGTCCCCTTAGTCTCCGCCCGTCCGTGACGGCTGTTCAGTCTTTCGTTGTCCTCCATGACCTTGAGACGCTGAAGCTCGCGGACCAGTCGTTCTGTAGAACGTCACTTACTTCGCACGCGTCGGAGCTTTGCGTGCGGTTCAGGTGCTGTCCTCCAAGTGTCCCCAGAATGGACGGGCAGCCTGTCGGGGCGCGTCGTGGCACACGCGGTGACCTGGGCCAGGGGCGTGAGCTGCTGTCTCCCCGTTCCTCCACGACAAACATACTATCTTCCTCCTTTCAGTTAACACACATCTGGGGGGAGATAATTTCAGATGATGCAGAGAGTCTGTTTCTCCTCCAGCGCTCGCCCACCGATGCTGACGTTCGTCAGAGGGGCTTGCCCACGACAAGACCTGTGGCGTTCTGGTGGCGATTTCCTCGTTCCCTACTTTCTTCTACATTTAATTGGAATTATCCCTTAAGGAACATCTGCCAATTATTTTTTGTTCCATTCACTTTTGTCGGCATGGACTTTATCAGTGCTCCAGGCTCAGCAGGTGGCTTCCCTACCCTGGTCCTGGAAGGAGCCTTGGTTCCTTTTACTGGAGAATGGAATTTAGAAGCCAAGATGAGTGCCCCGTGTGGACTCATTGCTTCTGTGTGCCCCGCACCCGTGCGCCTTCTCGGCCGACAGCACGGGGAAGCACGTGCATGCGTGCAACCCCTGCCACTTCCCCAAAGTGTCGCTGTCTTATTTTCCAATCTATCATCTTTCTGTCTGTTGTCTGTCAAAGACATAAATTATTTTAGGCATAAAGTAGGAATTAAAATGATGAAACCCTTAGAAGAACATATGAGTAAGTCTTTGTGACCTTCAACTATACAAGAGTTTGTTAGGTAGGATGCCAAAAGGCACAGGCAATAAAGGAACAAAATAGATAAATTTAACTATATAAAAATTAAAAACTTTTATGCCTCAAAGCGTATCACCAAGATGGAAGGAGAAATAAATTTTAAATCTATCTGATAAGGGAATTGTATCCAAATTATAAAGAACCCTCATAACAAACAATAACAAGGCAAATAACCTCATCACAAAGTGGGCAAAGGACCTGAGCAGCCGTTTCTTTAAAGGAGACATATAAATGGCCAGTAAATGTGAAAAGATGTTCAACATCATTACTTGTCAGAGAAACACAAATCAAAATGACAATGAAATACCACATCTAGATTGTTTATTCTTTTCGGCAATTATGAATAGAATTGCTATAGATATGCATATGTAGGCTTCTGTGTGAATATGAGGTTTCATTTATCTTGGGTAAAAATACCTGGAATTGAGATGCCTGGATGATGTGGTATGTATACACTTAACTTTTGAAGGGAGCCGGCAGACCGTTTTCCAAAGTGTCTTGTACATTCTATATTTATACTGAATTGTTGTTTAGTGGGTATAGTTTTACTTCTAAAATAGGAAGAATTCTGAAGATTACTACAACACGGTGAATGTACTTACCACTGCTGAACCACTGCACACTTAGAAATGGTCAAGACGGTCCATTTTGTATAATGTGTACTTCACCACAGTTAAAAAATTTAAATATTGCAAATATAGAAAAACCAATTGCCCTTATCTTTTATATATTTTCTGCACATATCCGTATTGGAACACATTAAATAGGTGTCTCTGTTGGCAAGGGGTCATTAGGGGAGTTGATTGGGATGGGAAATGGAAATGGGGGAGTTAATACAGAAATTATACTAATTGGCTTGAGACTCTAAAATTAAATAGACCAAAAAGATGTTATATGATACATGCTGATCAGCATCTGAATATATAAATTGATTGAGTAAATTTGCAAAGTCAATTTATTCATAAAAATATGAGAAACAAAATATTCTAGCTTACAGACATGCTTACCCTTTCTTATTTTTCCATTTTTAAAAAATTTCTAAGTAAGATTAAAAACACTTAAATACATTCTTTTAATAGGTGAAATCCATCATAGTAAAGTAGTCACTTAAATCACCTAATAGCTTTTACTGCCGTGGAATATCGTAGGCCCCAACCAGATGAAGTAGTGTTTCTGATGGCTGGTCTCGATCCCGCTTAAAAAGCTCTGCGCAGACAGGTTCGCTCTCGTCACAGCTATTACTGCCATTTGTTGAGAAGCATGTCAGTGTGATTGGCAGAGAGTCATTCTTTCTCTTAGGAAAAATCATAATTTTAATGCATGCTTAAAATAAAAACCTAGCATAAGCGATTTCCTGTTTATAAAGGAAAAGGCAAGACTCCTTTGCAATTAATATAGATGAATTATTCACATTGTCTTGAATATAAATTGAATTTCCTTTTTATTGGGAGAGAACTCTTTTTGGGGGGACTGCCTTTCAGGACTTACTCTACATTCATTGTCTGGTTCACCAAATTTGAATGAATTATAACTAGTTTCTTTCCAGATGTTGGCCAGGGACAGATTTAGGAGTGAGGATTATGTCAAATCAGCTCTTTCAGTGATAAATGCCTTAGAGTGATTAAATAAGTTAATATTTGTAAAGTTCCTACCATAGTGCCTGACATATATTAAGTGCTCCGTAAGTGTTTAATTAATGAAATGACGAGCTGGAGTTACTCTGCGTCTTCGAGGCCCTTCTCGGTTGTGCCAGTAGGTGCTGCTCTTGAGTGACAAGAGTCGTTTTTCCAGGTTACGGTCTGTGTTAACGTCGGCCTGAGTTGTCGGCATAACGTGCACATTCCCGGTTACACACCCCTTTCTCTCCATGAGAAGCAAGTCCGTTTTTTAACAAATAGACTGCTTGCTTTAAAGATATTGTTAGTGTACAATGACAGACGTGAAAATATCTAGATAGTTCTCTTGAAAGTTTAGAGGACTAGTCGGTAGTGTTACATTTGGTTTCACCTAAGGTTTTAATTTTTTTTTTTAAGAAGATACTTATCTCATCACCTTCCCTGCTCATCAGGCGGGTGAGTATCATATTTTAACATTCTTTACGTTGGTAACTAAGTATTTATTGAATCTACTCTTTATAGAGTATCCAGTCCATGCTGAACTGTGGTATTTCTTGATGCTTTGCAGGTAAGCCAGCGACAGGATTAGGCTTTGCTAGATGAGCCATGACATTCAGAGAGAGCAGGCTTCGCTTACCTCCAGGGCCGAAGAGAGGAGGTGCGAGACGCGGCCCCTCTCGCGTACATTTAATTTCGCTGCTACCTAATGACTTGTAAGCGCTCCTGCCTTTAAAGCCAATGTCGGAAATAGTGCTTGCTGGACGGATGGGAGGGCAGTAGTTACCTGTGCGACTCAAGTGTAAACGAAGGTGACCAAGCGGGAGTATAAAAAGACAAGTCGAAGAGCGCTTGATTTTGTCAGAATCGAGTCGTGAAGGAGGCGAGAGGAGGAGACAGGCCAGAGCCCGGAGCAGGCGGCAGAGGCCTTGGACTCCACGCAGTGGACTCAGGGGGGACCGAGTGGAACGTGGGGTTGCAGCCAGCACACGGTAGGACGCGAGGAAGCGGGGCACCGGGCCGCGAGGCGGAGACAGCCCTTCGGGAGTGGCTGGACGCACCGAAGGCTGCTTCTCATCTCACTCTAATGTTACTCTAAGGCGTCGCCTTTGTCCGTGTTTCTGGCCTTTTCCCACAGTGCGTAATGAAAAAAAAAGCTTTTTGTGGTGCGTGCCTATAGGTCGTGCATCTCTTAGCAAGCAAAGAATTAATTTTGGTTTTAGATATAATTCTGTTAGAGCACTTTATGTACTTTCTTTTTTACCTCCACTTTCTCTATGAAAATGTGATAGTCTTTAAAGATGTTTTATATTCAGTCTGAACATATCAAAATTTGTAATGTCTTTTTACATTGAAAAAAACATTTGAAATCCAGGACTTTTTTATTATTTATGAAAGGATCAATTTGGGCGTGTCATCTTCTAGGAATTAAGATGTCAAGGTATTCATTCACCTGTTACATCAATATGTATAATAATTTTGACTCACCTTGTAGGAAACAATAGTTTGTCATCATAATACAAATAAAAGTGAATGTGCTTAGCCTAAAGGTTTCAAGTTAGACCTGAAATGTAACCTGTTAATTTATGCAGGCATTTCATTTGCATATTCGTGTTTAGTTACCCTTCATTTTTGTGCCTTTAAGCCATGATCAGTGTCCCTCTAAGTGAGTCCCAAGCTCCCCACAGTGAAAGACAAGGGCCAGACGGTCCTCCCGACCCACCGTGTCTGCCTCCTGGGCAAACCGGACTTCCTGTAAGATCTCGAGTGTGTGACTTGTCCTGTCTGCTGCTAGGCCGGCCGCAGGCAGGGCCCTGGCCACTGATGTGGCTCCTAGAAAACCCCCGACCACCACTGTGGGACTGTGGGGGGCCGAGCTGTGACGATCCCGGCGGGGCGCCACCCCGCGGAGTCAGACCTGCGGGGCGCCAGCCAGGTTCAGAGGCGCAGTCTCCAACCTGTCTTCGGCAGTTCCGAATTATTCATGAAAAACATGTTCTCCGTGTCTTGTGACAACTCCTGAGTCACATCACTGAGGAGTTAAAGCAGCGGTTTTTAAGCACTTTTAGGAGGGAACGTTTCATGCACTTCGCTGAAGTCACGAGGCTTCTGTCCTTCCGCTTCTTAGTGTGTCGCGAAACTCGTGTGGAAGTCCCGACGCGACCGGAAGGTAATTCCGTCTGAGAGTTGTAGCCGCACTGGCCTCGAGACTCACCAGGTCGTCGCCACACAGATGCTGGGCCTTTGCCCACGCGCAGTGTGACCCGCCGCGTTCACTGGGCATCAGAGATGGGGGGTCGGGGGGGGGGTGGGACCAGCGCGGCCCTGTCTTAAAGAGCATGTTGACTTAGTGGGGTGTGCACACTAATTAGACAGCCCCACGAATAAATGCCTGATGGCTGTCTAAGGACAGCAGCTCAGGGTGCTGTGGGATGGCCCCAGGGACGGGGTGCCTGTGGGGCTCAGGGGGGCCCCTAACGTCAGCACTCAGACTTGAGAGAGCCTGAGTCGACAGAGAGAGAGCCGCCCAGGCCGCCCCACGGCAAAGAGGCCTCAGGACAGAGGGAACCACTGAGCTCGAGGGACTGTGACAAGTCAGTGTGCTTTAGTAATCCTTTTCTGGGTGATTTAATCGTAATAGGTGTCTTTCACATCATTTTTCTACCCTCTGGAGTATAGGAAAGATCTAGAAAGTAGTGTTGAATTAATTCCATTTTATTCTAAATAATTAACCATATTATATGTGGTGATATTGATTTCATATGAGTACTCGCTATTTCCCATATTATTAGCCTGTTTTCGAGAGTATCATCTCATGGTCTGGTTAATTTCCAGAACGAACCCAGGCTACTGTTATTCCCAATGTAACCGCGAGGTGGAAAAATGGAGTAGCGGGTCCAGACTTAGAAGGCTGGTAATGCCGGGCGAAGCCAGCCGCTGGTTTCAGGGTTACCGCTACTATGTTGCTATTTTATGCTACATAATTGACTGTTTTATAGGTGATACTTAGATTAAATGTCACCGTCTCACAAGTGTTTTATCAGTCAGGGTTCAATCACAGAAGCAGAGCCCTTCGGAGTGCTGTAGAATAAGGGATCTATTATAGAGATTAGACCTTTGCTGAATGTGGGAGTTAAAACCTCTAAGAGAGCCCTAATGGCGCGGATTCTGTCGCATGTATGGAAATCCACTTTAAACGCAGACGCTTTAAATGTGTCTGCCATATTTTATAGGCATTGCGTGTTGGATTTTCTTGGCAAAATACTTCTTTTCGATATACCAGGCAGATGGTCAGTTAAATTGAAGACCAAACCGTGCATAAGTTTTAAATACTTAAAGATGTAACTGGCTTTGAGTCAGTCCTGAACATTTCATAGGTATTTATGTGCTTGTAAATATAGACCATGGGAAAAGGTGGTATATTTAACAAAGATTGTACCTGCTAGATCTGGAATATTCTATTCCACAGTACCCGCAGCTCACGTGTTATGTTGCGTTATTATCTGCATAATACTCATATTCTGAATGTCTGCGGTGCGTTTCATGAATAGGTTGCCATTTTAATTCATTCCCTCTTTTTTACCCATTCCAGTAGCTTTGCCATTTGCTTGTGAATGGGCCATGTAAAATTTAGAATTCTCACCCTCCTCCTTTGGACTTTTCGGAACCTTCGACCTTCAAGTGCCTTTGGTCTTGTGTCATAACTTTGCTAATGTGTGTCTTCCCGGACGCGGCGGTTTCGTTTCGAAGCACAATGCCGTTGGTACTGGCAGGTCGCCTCTGAGAAGAGTGTGTGTTTTGGACCACAGTACTAATCTAATTTTTATCATATACTCATTAAAATCTGAAATTTGCTACCTTTGAGTGGATTTCCAGGTAATATTTATCAGAGTGATTCTTTTCCGCCTATTTCTTGACTCCGACTGTGATATTAACCTTTCATAATTAAGATGCTTTGTCTCTTTGACACATAGTATGCACTTTCAATGCTTCTTAATTTTTTTATCCCGCAATCACTTTTTAAAATTTTTATCCATTTATTCATGTACCACTTGGTTGGTACTTTTCAAATGCTAAATGCTGTCTCATTTATCCTTAGTAACCATGCTGAATTTTTCTGTCCTTTTTAATATTTAGGTTTTATTGGATGAATGTAGATTGCACCTTCTCTAACTGTGTCTTAAATAATTGCCACTTAAGGGAATTAAGAACTACAAGGGAAGGAAAATGCTGACCCGTAGACTAAGCAGAGGGAGCAAACGTTCCCACTGGGTCCAATTTCCTAGGAAGGACCATCAGGGCAGGGGCCAGGGCCTGAAATTATGGTCTGAATGACCTCTAGGAAATGAGCAGTGCGCAGAGAAACTTGCCTGTGTTTGCACCAGCGAAAAACAGGGCTCAGTAGTAGTCGCTCTGCCGAGGAACGCCGGCTAGTTCTCTGTCCTTGGCCAGGTTAGAAAAGCAGAGAGAAAACACAGTCATTTAGACCACAGAGACAGAGCTGGCATTGCAGGGTAAGACACTGCCCAAGATGTGAGAGCGGCCAGCGCAGGGATGCCTCTCACTCGGGAGGGGGGTCGGCAAAGCCTCTTACCTCCTAAACATGCATTTTTGGTCGCATGTCACCTGTTTATTTTTGTAGCACGTGATTTCTCTTGCTTGTAGCATGTGGACCTTCATCCACACTAGACGTCCTTTAGGCTTGCACAGTCCACATTTCTATTATATTACTTTTTATTCTATAATCTAGACTCTTGAGAGTGAATATTGAATAATTAGAATTGAAATACCAAAAACAATCTTTGTTATTTTAGTTAGATCTTTGTATATTGACAGAGAATCATTACGATATTTTCTATTTGAAAACAAAATATGAGTAACAAGTAGTTTTTTTAATGTATAATGATGTTTATTACCTCAATAATAATCTGATCCAAAGACCGATATGGGACTATTATAAACAATTAACTGTGGCTTTGAATCTTATTTATCAACCTCAGACATTTAATAATTGAAGTGTAAAGGAGAAAGGCAAAGAAGTAGAGTCAAATAATTAATAAGAAAAGCATTAAATCTTCATTCTAAAAATATTTACATGAATTGCATTTTTACTTTAAATTATTACATAGTCAAGTGACGATGGGGACAAACGTCATAATATTTATATAACCTCAGGGTTACATAAGACGTGAAGAACAGAACCAGAGAGCGAAGGAGAAGTAAACAAAGTTTTACAATCAATTATGAGAAAATATTTGCAACACATCAGACAGAGATAGAATTAATATAATTAGTCTACCCACAGAAGGTCACGATTCCTGATTTATAGAAACCTCCCTCAAAAAGACAAATCTGAATAGGCATTTTAAAATGCAGACTATCAGTGAGTATATGCAGAAATGTCTAACCTCACTGGTTGTGAGTACATCAGAACAAGAAGATGCCAGTTTCTGTCCACTGGCAGAAACCTAAACGCTGGAGAATGACCAGCGATGGAGCGCGTGTTGGAAAATTGGAAATCTACGTTAGTGTAGAAGAGGGAGTCGCTAAACCTCTGTTGGAAAATAAGCTTAGGCGTACTTTTAAATTTTAAAATGCACATACCCTTCGACTCAGCAGTTCTGTTAAGCATCAGGCTTGTGGAATAAGTGTCCTCGTGTGTAAGGAGACTTTGTCGTGCGTTATTGCAGTGGCCCAGAGCAGGGAGCCAGGCACATGCCCACACAGTGACCCGATCGTAACGTGCGTTTACACGCGGAGAAGTTACGAAGTAATGTCCCTGCTGCGATTGTTTCTCTCTTCCAAAGGGGGCTGGGGAAATTGACAGCCTGCCCGTGTGTTCGCGTGAGCACGCAGACCCGTGCAGGTCATGCCCGCTAACCTGTGAACGTGTGCCACCTCCGGGGGTCTGTCGAGACTGCGAGTGGCTGTCGTGCATGTTCTTCTTTATAAAACCCTGGATTCCAGTAGGTTTTGTTTTTTTATGACAAATGCATACTACTATAATTTTAAGAGCGTCT
The DNA here is from genome assembly GCF_014176215.1 of Rousettus aegyptiacus. NCBI lineage: Eukaryota > Metazoa > Chordata > Mammalia > Chiroptera > Pteropodidae > Rousettus > Rousettus aegyptiacus. The sequence continues at coordinate 92,040,926 of NW_023416287.1, forward strand.
AAAAAGATGTCAAAATGGTATGCCGAGAATGTCTCCAGTTCTATTATTTAATATATGTGCTTGTTTAGAAAAAGAAAACCTAGAACTGTAAGCTTTTCTATATTTCTATAATATGTTGCTTTTTGTAATCCAAAGAGAAGGCAGCACATGCTATTAAAACTATTCCAAACAGCTCAGGAGTCGAACAAAGGAGACGGCCCTGTCGCCCAGGCCGCGGGGATCGCGGCAGGGCGTGGCGGGAGGAGCAGCCGGCGCCGGGCCAGCTCCGGCACGCCCCGCGATCCCGCACAGCGGCCCACGTCTGTGTGAAATGGGTTTAGGAGCCTGGCTGGTCATGGATATCATGAGCTTTAGCGTATTAAATCACATGAAGTCTCTGTTACAATGCTTCTCAAACAGTGCTCGCCAGTTAAGTCACCTGCTGTCTTCCGAGATTCTGAACAGTGAAGAGATGCCTGGGTTCCCTCGGCGTGGGTGGGGAGCGAGCCGCGGACAGACCGTGTGTGTGCCCCTGACCTCGGGGGGCATGGCGCCGCGAGCGAGGCAGACGGCCACCAGCAGTCGCACACAGAAGTGAGCACGGCAGAGGGATGCCTGCCGGGAGCCTGGCGGGAGGCGGAGGCCGGCGGCCTCGCCGGGGAGCGCGGTGCCGACCCCGGCCGTCTGCGCAGGGGAACCCGGCCCGGGCCGCAGATCCTGGCATCTGGGGAGGACACAGGCTCCAGATGAGGCGGCAGAGGCCAGGAGGAGCCGGAGGTTAAAGTTCTTTGAGGGTTTTGAACTAAGCAGAACAGGAAACCAGCGGAGTCTCGGGGTGGCGTGCCGAGACGTGCGTCGCTCTCTGGCTTTGCGCCTCGTGAACGTTCACCTCTGCTCTGCCTCTGTGTCCTTGACGTGCTGAAGTGGTAAGGCGCGCCCGTGGGCCCCTCGTGAGAGCGCAGCGAAGCAGGTGCCCGTCAGGGTCTGCCACACGCAGCTCGCTCAGGGGAGGGGCGCGCCCTCGCGTGGCTGGATGCCTCTGCTTGCTCACCTCCTGACCCCAAAGCAAGTCGCAGCGCCCAGCTGCGCCGGGGGGAGGTCGAAAGGGGGGCTCACGTGTCCTGAGGGTGCGCGCTTTCTTGTTTGCTTCTTGCTTAACTGCGATGCCTGAGCCGTGTGCGTCGGACGTACTTTCTTTCAGACGTTGACACGGACGTGCCCTGTGACGGCTCAGGTGACGGCGAGGGGAGGCGGGGGCAGGTGCCAGCTGAATTCTGCAGTGGGCGGGTGGGGGCTTGCGGGGCAGAGACGCTTCTGGGCAGGTGTGTCGCAGTCACTCTTACCCTCGCGCACCTGCCGATTCGAGGCTTTCCTGCTGGATTCTTACTTGTCACCAAAATGTTATTCCGCTGTTTTTGTGGTGTCTTTCATAATTAGATGACTTCTGCTGATCTCTGCTTGCTTGCTGGTCTCAATCCTGAGTTTTCGCGACCACTTCCTTGAGGCCGTCGTGAGCCTGCCCAGCTGTGCACTCCAGCACCCCCCACCGCGCTCGCCCTGGGCCCATGCTGGCTCGGCCATCGCCCGCACACGTCGGCCTCGGTGCCGGGAGCGGCTCCCTGGTTGAGCACGTTTGCTGTGTGGGGACTTGCACTCATGAAGCAAGAGTTTTCAGTAGGTTTTCTGGCCAACAGCCCATCGATTGGGAGGTGAGGCCCGTATTCCAGGCATGCAGGGAAACAAAAACAGGTCCACGTGCACACGCACGCACACACTCGATGTGTGTCATGCACTGGTAAGCAGATATCTGACCATCTCAAAGACAAATAGAGTTATGATGAATTAGAATAAACCAGAATTGCTCAGAGTACTGTTAAATAGGTTAAGGATGTAAATTATTCCTTCCTGAAGTAGCAAATGTGTTGCTTGGGGTGGGGGGAGTTCCCTTCATTCATTTCCTGTTACATGAAGCCTATTCGATATCAGTGTAGACCTACATGAAAGGTGCTTTTAGAAGAGAAAATCCACAGCCTTAAAGCCGAGCCCTACTAAATAAAGCAGAAATTTCCCCAGCGATGCCTGTGTGACCATCGCTGATGGTCATTTTGTTCCTTCTCATAGAAAGTTGATGCTCCTCTAGGCCTCCGATGACTTCCCTCCGCATGCACAGAGTTCGTCACGTGCTCAGTGACTTCTGCAAGGTGGCAGGATCATGTCAGCACAAAAGCTGTCGGCCTAACACGGGTGCCTCCGTTTCTGGGTGCGGGTGCTCCATGGGCTGCTGAGCGCCGAGCTCACGAGCTGCTGTGAATAGAGACTTGAGAGAAAAGGAGCCAGGGATTTTTGTGTCTGCCTGATCCCTTTTTGCACATATCTTCCCTGCAAAATGGGAAACGGCCTTTTTTGAAGCCGTGAAAGTGTATGGCGCCTCACAGATGCTGGTTACTGGGGAAAATGCCGACCTGGGTAATTTTGGGTGACCTAGCGAGATGTATGTGTTTCCGTTCGTTTTTATGTTAGCCCGACTTTTGGCAGCAAACGTGGGGGAAGGGCCGGGATGTCACCCACCCCCGATGTAGGTGTGGGATCGGAGATGGAAAGGGAAGCCCCGTCACGATGCCAGTCATGCTTGTTGTTAAAACAGAGACTTTTTTTGACTGGTTTGTAAAAATCTTTTTAACCTTTCTAACCTGAAGTAAAAAAATTGTCACGTCTAAACATGCTTTTTATGAGGTACTTGGTGTGTGAGCCTGAAGCCAGTCCGTTTGCTGCTGACCTGGCCCCTGCCGCGGCCCCGGGCCCTGGGCTTGCCCTGTCGGCCAGGCCCGTGGCCACAGCTGCCAGGCAGCCTGGTGGCTGCTGCACGGAAGCCACACTTTCACCCAGCGAGTCTGGGTGTGACACCGAAGGCTTGCTTGTGTATGTGGGGTTATTTCAATGCTTTTCCCCCTTCTAAGAACCAGTCTTTTTTCCTGAAGAGTGAATGAATATTACATCCTATCAGAAGATCTGTCAGTAACTTGTCTTACAGGTTTTCCAGATTTTACCCCCAGAACAGTCAGTTAATTTTTATTGCAAAAATGAATTCATTAGTTATTTCTACTAAAAAAAAAAAAAAAAAAGGGCCATTTTTAAAATTTAGGACCCAGAGATATATAACTAGTATGTTGTTATTTTCCTAAGAATTCTGACTTTTCTTACACTGACTTATCTAGAGATTAAAAAGATAAATCATCGAAAGAATGACAAGTGTAAAATCATTTCCCTCCACCGTTAACGTTGAGATTTTATGTTAATAGCGCTTTTAGCACGTTGGCGTTCTCACGCAGCTGTTACTTTCTGTGTGGAGCATTCATTTTCCATCTGAAGATTGAATTATTTGTCAGAATTGCTGTCCCATTGGAATTTCACAGTATTTTTGAAGGGAATTGGATCATAAAAACACAGGTTCTCCATACAGGCATGGACATGGGCATAGTGATGAGCGAGCTGGCCAGTAGGGTTACGCTTTGCTATTTAAATTCCCAAATCTAGATTGTTACCAGACGGTTTCGTCTTGGTGTGACCTCATGATCTGATCAGTACAGCAGACCTGCTCCGTGAAACTGAAGCTAAAACTTAGTCCTGGGAGAACCAGAACGCACCCCATGGGTGACCGCCGAGTGCCTCCGTGTGCGGGCGGGGCTCTCCCAGCCTGTGGTCTGCTCTCGCGGAGCGGGGTGTGCAGCCCAGGGACCAGTGCGTCCGTGCGGGTGGCTGGGTGCCAGTGACAGCCGCTACGAGGCTTTCGGGAGGGTTCGGCCTCATAGGGCAGTGCCCAGGTCACCGGATGCAGCTGACCCGCCATCAGACCCCACAGGATCGCGCTGCGTGTTCTCCGCGGCTCACCTGGAGGGTCGCGGGTCACTGACAGGAGTAAGAGCGGATGTTGCACGAGAGAAACGTCCTCGCGCAGCGCATGCGCGACCCGCGGGCGCCGGGCCCCTCGCTCCCGGGCTCGGGCCCCGCGTGGTGGTCACATCCTGCCAAGGCGCCGGCCCGCGATGCGAGCTTGCTGGCTCTCTGCTCGCTTTCCAGGAAATAAAGTCTGTAGATGATTTTTTTTTATTATTTAAAAAGTGCTAATCTACATCGATTCCTAAATTTGCTATGGATGCCTCAGCGGAGAAATGCGGGTCACCTCTGGTGGGTCTGTTACCTGACAGCAGCTGATGAAGCACCCGTGCACAAAGTGCCGGGAAAGGTTAATATTGATTGATTTTCGCGACGCGCAGCCGCAGACGGCATGCCAGGCCTCCTGCGGCCCACGCGGGTGCGCGCAGGGCGGACGCCACGGGCCCAGCCCAGAGCTCCGCGCGCGCGGCTCCTCCGAAGCCGTGACTGGCGTGTGGCGTTTCAGCGTGAAACGCGAGCGCGCTCAAAAGCAAAGCGAGCCCTGGCTCTGCAGACGGCAGTCACGGCGTGGCCCTTTCATGCCCTGGACTGCGCGCCGTCGATCCGAGAAGCGCCCGAGCGAGCGAGAGCTGCGGTTGTGAGCAGCACGCGGCCGCTCCTTGGACGCCAGCGTGGGCGCCTAGCGGGGGGGAGAACGCGTGGGCGCCGGCGCGGTGTCAGGCGCGCCCCGAGTCCCCGCGCGGGGGGGGGGGGGGAGGGTGCGGCGCCCCCTGCCCGGAGCTGGAGGGTGGCAGTCCCCGCGCGCCGCGTCTTCGTTTTTCTCGGTCTGTGTTCGCCTGGCAGAAATGCAGTGCTTGCTGCGCGTAAGGGCCGGCAGTGCCGACCGCGCACACGCGCACAGACACGCACACGCGCACACGTGCGCGCGGGCACACGCAGACACGCATATGCACATGTACGCACATGCGCGTGCACACACATGCGCACACACGTGCGCGCGGGCATGCACACGTGCACACATGCCCGCACACACATACACACGCACGCACGTGCGCGCGGGCACGCACACACACGCACACGCGTGCACACGCACAGACACCCACCACCACCCTGCGCTGCATCGCCCAGCGGTCAAGTAGGACGGCGGATGGCCCCGGGCGCAGAGTGCGAGTCGCTCCCTTGCTCTCGAGACCCTGGACTGCAAGTGCGAGTTGGAACGGCAATCTCCACCTATGTTTGAGACTTTTTAAAAAGTGGGACCTGGAATTTGTTTCTGCAGAAGATGTAATGGAAATTCTAAGGCCGACAAAATAACCCTGCTTGGCCAGCCGGGGAGATGGCCGGAGATCTGTGAACGCCCGGCTCTCAGGTCTTCCGTCAGTCTGCGCTGTTGTTTGTTTTTTCTTCCCTCACCAACATTTTGCCGGTTTTATCATGCGTATTTGGAGAGAAGAAAGGGTTTTGTTTCTTGAAAGGGATGTGTACATTGCCTAGAAAACCACTCTCTCAGCTCAAATATTATTCGAATATGTGGCAACTTCAATTCTAAAATTGAAAAACTAAAAAGGACTTAGAGAAAATTCCTGAATCATGTTCTAAAAGCTGTTCACGGTTCGAGATATTTTCCATAAAGGCTCCATTTCCTCTCTTTTTATTCATCGTATCTAATATTGCTAAAATTTTCTTCATAAGTACCAATGTCAAATGAGTCTAATTCTTTATATAGTTTTAATTTCTTGATTTTTTTTAACGATTCTGGCATTACTCTAGTTTTCCTCTTTCTCATTTCCCCTCTCTTTTAACATTAGCACGAGGCCGAGGTCTCATACTAATAACGTGGCAATTAAAACAGTGTTTCTGAAGGAACCCCGCTCCTCGACGCCGCCACCCGCCGCAGCCCCGGCTGCGCCGGCCCCCGGCCTCGGAGCCACCTCCCTGGCCGTCTGCTGCTCCCCGCGAAGCTGCAGATGACAACGCAGCGACAGGCTCCCCTCGCACTCGGTGTCGCTTTTAAAATTAAACGCTGCTGCCACCGGCCATTCGCTGGTGTCCACGGCACTGTCACCTCCAGCCCAGTCGCTGCTTAAGGCATCGGCTGGCGTGTGAAGGGGGTTTTGTGAGATTATTCATTAATTTATCGCAGTTTGCAGCTGCACTGTCTGAGAGCATACAGCAGCAAAGCAGGGAAACACAGGGGCCGGAACACGTGTTCCACAACCAGCTAAACCGTGAGACGAAGAGCCATCTCGAACCATGTATTTCAAATCAGAGAATCACTGTAGGTTTATGGATAACAATGGGACTAAACGTGGATTTTCAGTTTCACAAAGGCATACACACTGCTAGAATCAGGAACATCTTAGGGTTCTGATAACTCTGGAATGTATTTTCTCCCCTACCCCCAGGAAAAAATACACAAATCCTTTGAATCACTCTTTTTTGTCAGACATGTTTTATTTGATTTTTAGTTTTAAATTCACCCTTTTAAAAGACATACTTTCTTTTGTGAATTGTCAGAAAATGGAAACCATCAGAGAGAAAATATTTTAACCCCATTCAAAATTGTCATTTGCTTATTTACTTTGTGTCTGTTTTAGTTCTAAATAAAGCATATATTGTGACAATTATGTTTGAAAGCATCAATGCATATTTTATAACAATTTACATGGTTTTCTTTGTCTTTTTTGGGTTGAAACTAAAAGCTGAACGTGATTTTAGTGATTTGGTTTGCATTAGAGATGCATTAAAAATTAAATACAAGAAACTAAGCATAAATGTGCCAGATACAAAACATTTTTTTAAAGTAACAACAACAACAAAACATCCTGGGAAATAATGACTAAAATCACGTGGCAGTTTTTTAAGCTTCATCTTTGAACAACTAATCTATATTGCTATCTTTGAGAACGAGACTTTCAAAGTACCTTTCAATTGATTCTCTTTAGGCGAGCTTACTCACATTAAGTGATAGGCTTTGGGTTAATAATATTACAGTTCTCAAAAAAACAGGTTTTTTTTTTTATTATTGAAAAAATGTTTTTGTTTTAGTGCTTAAAGCGGGGGTCGGTAGTCTAAGCGGTTTATCTTGTGAATTTGACAAGCAGAAGCAGCAAGTCGTTGGTCACCTGACATGGCTTTCTGCTGTGCCTCCCATTGTCCCACCTGGACTGTGCTGAGGCTCTTCCAGGAAATGACCTTGTTTTTTCTCTTTCGTTTGCGTAATCTTGAAGAAGAGGGTAAGGCGGTTTTGTGGATCTTTCAGACAATCTCTTCTGTGTAGTTTTTTTCCCCCCAGTGAATTGCATTACCTAATTTTAGCTGAAATTATCACCGGTTTCATGTGACCTGGGAGAATTAACAATACAGTTAAGTAAGAAGGCCAAGTTCATGGTGTGTTCCATGCCAGCTTCAGCAGAGCTGTTTCTTAATTGCGGTTCATTTGGGAATTTCAAAGTATCATTTTTATTAGTGTGAGACTTGGCCAAGTACACAAAGTACTTCGGTGGGGTGTGAAATGGCATCATTTAAATTAAAAAATAAATCTGAGAGATGTTTAAGATCTGGAAGTGACGGGCGCTCGGGAGTGGCTGCGGCAGCAGCTTGCCCACGCGGGGCGCGCACAGTGCCCACGCGGGGCGCGGCGAGGGGGCCTCTGGCCACGTGCGCACAGAGGGGCGCTCGTCCCGCGCCTTTCGTGAACTCCACTGCCCTCAGCTCCTCCTCCCGTCCTGTGACCTCTCAGCCCCCCGCCTTCTGTTGTCTGTCTTACCCAAGAGCACCGGGAAATGCTGTAAATTCACGAGCACACGACGGGGGGAGGAGGGGGCGACCTGGGAGTGAAGCGATTGAGGGCAGAGCCGACGGCCGGGCCCGGGCGCCCCTCTGTCAGGCGCAGCGGCCCTGAGCACGTCTGCAGTGAGACCGGCCTGCCCGGCGCCCCCTAGGCAGGGGGTCCGAGGGGCCCTTCTCCGTCTGGAGGAGGCCGGTGTCTTCCGCCTTTTCGTACGCGTCTGTCCCCCGACTCCCTCCGTGGGAGCTTCGTGCAGTGGCGCCTCGGCGTGGTGTGCCGTGGGGGGGTCCGGCCCCCCGTTGTTCGGCGTGGCCTGCTGCTCGTTAGCACCAGGTGTCCGTGACATCCACCTGCACTTACTGTTCACTGCTCAGACCGCTCAGCTCGTTCATAAAACAACACGTTCCAGGTTGCTAGTTTTTAGCTGACTTTTCCCCTTGTCTCTCCTTTCTTACACAGAGCTATCTGTACATCTGTAGACATCACTGTTGATTTTAATTCTGTCAAAATGATTAGTCTAGTTCTGGGTTCCCACATACTGCACCTTGAATTCCCAACAATACCAATTTCATTGATCACTTTAACACTTATTCTGAAACATTTTATTTGTATTTTTTGAAAATTATATTTCTTAAAAAATAACTCACTCTTATCTCATCCATTTGTTATCAATCCTAAGGAAAGATCAAGTTCACCTTTTAGGAGAGAGGGAAGACAAAATGTTAAGAGACTACATCGGAGGGGTGAGTGTCAAAATAAACATATTCGAACCTTGAAATCTCTAAGCATCTCAAACTCGCGTAAGAGACCATGTAAAGTAACTTTAATTAGAGGTCAGGGACAACGACAGTGAACATACTTGGCTTTAAAATAAGACTTCACATTAGAGTTAGCATACATTAGAGAGCATGCTAGCGTACGTGAAGAAAGGGCAATCAAAGGGTTGGAAAGGAAACTGTAAAAGGATCTAGTAAGTCTGCGGGTAGCATTGTTTGTAGCAGATGGAACGGAAGTCGAATAAAACTAGAAATGGAATCACGTGGCTGATGCACAGCAAGGTTTTTGAAATGGTGCGTAAGCCATTTATGACATTTTCAGACGTGTGGTTCTCTCAGGCAGACCACCTACTTAAAATCAAATACTGAGAGTGAACCACTGGAAGCCTGTGAGAGGCAGAGACTAATTGACAAAAGCCCGTCGAGCCAGGAGCCGGGGGGTCCGGATCTGGCGGGTGTTTATGAGTGAGCCTCACTGCGCTTACTCCCCCGAACTTCTAGGGAGGGACAGTATTTTAATAGGTGGGCTCGCAAGCCTTTTCAGGGCTGTATACTGTAATTATGTGAAATTATGAATAACACGACATTACAACCCTAATCTCCTGGTAATCTCTTTCATAATTTCCGTTCGTTATGATTTTGAGGAAAGCAAAATCTCAGAATACCGGCACTTTTCTGATGGTCTGCCTACGGTTTTCAGGGAACCTGAGACCATTGGGAAGGTTTATGGGTTCCGGGTCAGGAAGACTAGTTTCGACCAGTAAAGAACAAAATCTGACTCCTCAGATGTTTTGATTTTTACAAAGAATTGTGAAGGCCTCTGGATAAGCTGTGATAGTCCCTGCCGCTGATAGTCCGGGCCCGTGTTGGTCTCTCTGAAACGCGGGCACTGCCTGTGTCTCTAAGGACGTCGGTGCATCCTCTGGTGACCCCGCAGCCCCGAGTGCGGACCCCCCGCTGCCTCCCGAAGGCGTCACGCACGGCTGCGGGGCGACAACCCGACTGTGATTTCCTCATTTCCCGCCTCCTGGGCATTGGGCGGTTAGGCCGGTGGGGGAACCAGTGTCGTCTCGAACGGGCAGTCGGCCCTCGGGGACGAGTGGACGTTCTTTCTGCTGCACAGAGAGAACGTCGGCCGAGGGCCCGGTGTCAGGGGTGGTGCGCGTCGGTGTCGGGCGGGGCGACGGGGGAGGGTCGCCCCGTGTCCGCTGGACGCCGGCTCAGCAAGGAGGCTTCCTGGGACGCAGGCCCGGGTTGTCACGCGCCGGCCCCTCCACGAGCGGCTTGCTGCGGCCGTCCAGGGGCACCTGCCAGAGCTGCCCTGGTCACACGGCCCGGCTTGCCGAGGACGTCCAGGGGCATCTGCTTCCCGCGTCCTCGCCCGGGGGCGGGGAGAGGGGGGGACACCCCGCACACACGCGCTACGTGCTCTCCAGGGCGCTCGTGCTCTAATGAGGCTCCTAGATGCCGTAGACACTTCTTTAGTGATTCCGTTTGACCCTTCGCCACGGCCTTTGCTGTGCTGAATTGTACTGAAAATTGGCGACCGCGCTTCCGATTTCCATGTGGTCGCGGGCAGCTTCTCTTGTCCCGTCCTTGCTTCTGGAAGGGCCGCATGGCGAGTGCTGCGATGGGGAGACGTCACCTGGACGCCCCGCGTTTGCAGGGCGGCGTCCAAGTCTGGGACGCGTCTCTGCTGGGACCCCTCCACGCGTGCCCCAAACCGCTCCCGACTGCCAGAGTCGCCCAGGGTGTGGCTGCTGTGCGGCGCAGACCTCGTCACTGACCGAGGCGGCAGTCCCCGCAGGGCCCGGGAAGGGGCGGGCCGGGCGAGCCCCTGGCCTGCGGCCGAGGCCCTTGGCTTTCCTCCGCCCTGCTCTGGGTTTCCTCACCCGTTGGCTTGTGGTCAACATCGTCACCCTGTTCGGCCGCCTCAACGGTTTCACACACGGAGCTGGTAGAAGACGGGGGGACCCCAGAAGGCTTCGGGTGCGCCTTGCGCGGCGTGTCCTCCGCTACCTGCCCACGCGCCCGCCTGCTCTCGCCGCCCTCTCGGCGACCGCGTGCCTCGGCGTGCACGTGTCGATAGTTCTTCGATCATCACCTTCGTTTCCCTGTGATTACTTAACTACCAGAAAAACCTGGAAACGTGGCGTTTTATTAGACTATGTAGTTTCTTTTTTTCATTTTTCACTCTACTGTTGAGCTTTATATTGCAGATTTATTTCAGCTATCTTCAGTTTATATGTAGGTTTTAATCTCATCGTTACCTCTGACTCATTTTCATAGTATGTTTTCTTTGCAGTTCTTAATTTTAAGAAATAAGCTCACCTCCCAAATGAAAAATAATTGCTAGGAGTATTGGTTTTTTATTTTTAAATAGAAATACCAAGGATAATTGGAGAATGAAACAATTGTACAGAATAGGATCTAGGGGGAAACAGTAATTCTAGCAAAGTTTTCATCACATTTAATAGAGCGCATGAAAGCTTGCTCCGTGTTAAAGCACACCCCAAGTGGCGATCCCTCGCCCAGCTCTGGGAAGCATTGCTGGAGCGACCCCTGGGCGTTGCAAGGAGTTTTCCCAGATTCTGTCATTCGGAAGTGATCTTCCTCCCTTGCCATCAACGAGAAAGCGGCACTGAGGTGGCCGACAGCCTGGGAGGCCGGGAGAAGAAAATATGTGACCACTTTAGAGCAGCGACTAACCTGTTGCAAACGAAAGGGCCGTTCACTGGCGGTTCTCTCTGTGACCTGGCGGCCGACCTCGAGTTGGGCCGGCAGACGTGGTGACCGGGCCCGGGAGCCCGCGCGTCACCACCCAGCCTCTGGGCGCCGTCCCCGCCCCCCGCGCGCGTCCGAGCAGGCCCTGGCTCGCGCTGCGAAGCCGTGCTTCTGGGACGTTCTAGAAATGGCCGCGGTTCGGGCTGGGTGTGTGTGAAAGGTACCAGCTGGGAAATGGTTCGCCAGGTTATGTGTTTGACTCAAACTAGTTTTCGTCAGAGCTTGGAAAGGCGTTTCCTTTTGTGGTCTGTTTTGTTTTCATGGTCGATGCAGTAAAGACTTAGCCGTTTTCCTTGCATTCGACGTGGAATCAGTGGTGTTTCTTTCTCATTAAAAATCTGTCTGTCAGGAATCTCATTGGGAGGGAGCAACATAAACTTTCTGCGGAAAATTCCCTAATACATGGGAAATTCCCCGTGCTCTCTTTTCCTCTGTCGTCGTCTTCAGGGACTAAACCGTTTCCCCGAGTACCCCAAAACTGTCGCTATCTTTGCGGCAGCCAGAATAGTCTAGAATACAGCATCATCAGGCATATCTTTTCTAATTTAAATCTGCCAGATGTGTGTGTTCGCTGGGAGCGGGCCCCTTGCCTGTCCTCCCCCCCCCCCCCCCCGTGAAGGTCACCCAGCGGCCAGTTTCCACGGGGCACACGCTGGACGTGCTCTAGGTGTCTCCCGCAGGGGCGGGTGAGCCCGCCCTGGGCACTGGGGCCCGTCACGCCTCATCCTCTGCATCGTGAGTTCGTCCTCGGTGAAACGGGCGCGTCTTGGCCTTGGGTCTCCCCGGGCGCGGCATCTGCAGGTGCTGCACCTCCTGGCGGAGGGACCTGCCCCCTCTGCGTCGAGTCCCTTTCAGACCCTCGCGGGTCCATTCGCTCTGATTACTTTATTTGATGGTAGTACGTCCAGTCCTGTTTTGTTTTGTTTTTTTAACGTTTGTGTGGTTGACGTTTTATCCTTTTACCTCCAGCCTGCGTACCTGTGAAACGGAACAGACGCCTCCTGTGCGGAACGGGGTCGGGCCGCGTTTCCCACGTTCTCTTCGCCAGGCTGTGTCTTCAGCCGTGGCTCGGACGACGCGGGCACCCGGCGCTCACCGATGCGCCGAGGCTCGCAGCCGCCATTTGACTTCTGTTTCCGTATGTTCTCTGTGTTCCCTTTCTCAGGTTTTCTCCTGCCTGCCCGCAGTTTGCTGGACCGTTTTTTAGAATTTGGTTTTGGTTTCGTCGTGTTTCGGTTCATGTAGTTTTTTCGGTAGTTGCTCTCGACAGTGCGCGGCACAGGCACGGCCCCTCACAGCCGGCCGCGTGGCCGTGCTCCAGTTTGAGGACAGTGCAGACACTTCCCCCCCTTTACTGTCCACGCCCCTCATCCGTCCTGGACTTGTGTGTGTGTGACGGCTGCGTGTGCAGAGGACCACCTCAGACACGGCCGTAACCGCTTCCGTGCCCACACGCCACGCAGGGAGCTCACGAGGAGGCCGCAGGGCGTGAGCACAGTGACCAGCGGCCGCGGGGTCACCGGCAGCAGGTTGTCTGCAGCTTGCATGGTGCTCGGCGTCTGTCGGCGTTCAGAGCAGTGGTGCCGGGTCCTCGAGCTTGCTGGAGGAGACGGGTCAGTGATAACTGAACATCCTTTTCCACTTTTCCAGTTTTTAAGTATTTGCTCTGTATTACTAACATCATAAGAGTTATAGTAATAATTGAAACAGATAGGGTTTATTAGTTTGCTAGAGCGGCCGTGACAAAATACAACAAACTAAGGGACTTAAACAACAGAATTTATTGTCTCACAATTCTGGAGGCCGGAAGTCAAGGCAGTGACAGGGCCGTGCTCCCCTCGGAGCCACAGGGAAGGAGCTGGCCCGTGTCCCCCAGCTGTGGCCGCAACTCCCGGTCTCCACGCGGCGTTCCCTCCGTGCGCGCCTGTGCCCAGACCCCCTCTCCTTACGAGGACACCAGTCATACTGGATAGGAGCCCCCCCTGCTCCAGGCGACCTCAACTCTCTTCCCAAGTAAGGTCACCTTCTGAGATGCCAGGGGTCAGGACCCGACACATGAAGTTTTGAAGGCTGCAGGTCAACCCGTGACACAGAGCCTTTGAATTCTCAGAGTACGTGTGAGTGTTCCGGGATAGATAAGCGTGCGGACGAGTGTGCTGACAGCTCTCATGGGAGGACTTTGCACGCCCTAAAGCACGTTGCGGACATAGGCAGGAGAGCCAGCCCCTGAACCCCGCGCGCCTGTGAAGACGGGGCGCTGCGCTCCCGCCGATCAGGCGGCTCGCCTCGCGGCTGTGATCTGCTGCCGCCCGAAGGCGCGCGGCGCCCTGTGCAGCCAGCCCCGCCTCGGCGTGCGCGGCGGCGGCGGCCCCTCCACCTGGAGACACCTGAACACCTGTGTAAGTGCTGCTAGTAAAGAGGTAGAACAGGGGCTGTCTTAAACATACTAGCGTCGTCACAGTCTAAGTTGCTCTTCATTTAAAGATGGTCCCAATGACGTCTCACTGTTCTCCTCAGGTATCAAATTACTTTTGGCCACTTTGCTTGGTTCTGTTAATCGTGCCGAACATGAAGCTGTCTTGGTTTGAGGTGTTGGAATTTACAGAAGCTGCATTTGTGCCTTCCGATAACATTTATTATGTCATACACAGTGAAACTAACAGTAATAACATAGATTGTTTCTTTTATTCTAAAACTTTTAAACGCCCTACGAAGATATCGGGAGGGGAGGCATGGGGCGGTGCTCGGGTGGGACGGGGACTGGCACGGTCCTTCGTGCAGTAAAAGCTGCGGGTTCCCGATCCGTCCCCTCGAGGGAGGGCAGGGTGCATCACCGCGGCTGCCGTGACTCTCCAGGTGTCCCCTGTGTTTAGCTCACCTGGTGAAATTTGGCCTTGTCCAGAAGGTTTTCTTCCGCTAGGCTTCTACTTTACCCTGTCTTTGGGGAGACAAGAGTGAGAAACAGTTTAAAATGAAGACACTGGTACCATCTTGGGTGCTATCAATTTTCCGATTTTTGCGCGCGATGTGTAGAACTGCCAGCAGACCCGGGGCCCGTGCCGCTAACACGTGCTCCGGTAACGCAGGGCTCTGTCGTAACGTGCTCAGCCTTTATTTATGTAAAGCGTGATTCCGAATCCATTTGAGTAATATACATTCAGCATAAGCAGAGTTGTAGGCTGGCATTATTAAAATGCGTAGCGCCGACACCCCGGGCTTCCGCTGAAATACGCTGTTAATTGAAGCAGAATCACAGCGGCATCTCATCCACGGAGGTCTGCGTGTCGCAATGTTGCCTTGCACAGAGCTCCTTGCTCCGCGAGAGCCGTGTAGTAGCCCGTGTGTCGTGGCTAGGCATTTAAACAGTCTACAGTGTGTGTAGCTGAATTGCTTGATACAGTGTTATCTAAGCACATGTTACATTATGAGAGATACATCTTGTACCTTTGAAAAGAATATGTCACTTCTGACTGTGTTTACCAGCGATCACAGGTCATTCATAGGAATACACAATGTTTGTTTAATAGAAGCTCTACTTTCAGCTTTTGGAATAAAAAAATTAAAAAAGCAGGAACAAAGGAAACATTCATTGATCATACGTATTATTTACTTTTATAATTTTATTAAATTATAATTCATACTTGCCATGATAGGTCTAGGGGGAAAAATAGCTTCCGGATACCGCCATTGCTCTGTAGCTCTAACTTCAGTGTTCTAAACAGGAACCTAAAATGATCCACATCAGGGAGTATGCTGATGAAACCCCGATTTTTTTATTTCAACCTGCAAAAGGAGGTCTTTGGGGCATGACAGTGTGATCGCGTACGGCGTTTGTTTGAGTAGGCAACATTTGGACAAGAAGCAGTGTCTGATACCGAAGCATCTTAACGTCTTTCGTAAGCTTTTCTGCTGCGTGTGGTCTGTGTGGCAGCCCCAGACTCATGGACTGGATGTGAAGGTGGGCTCTACCCTCTGGCACCTTGAGGGGAAAGGTTTCCCGTCCAGCTTCCGTGGGAGCTCGCGCCTTTATTTATGTGTTGGAATTCGTAACTGCGTTTAAAATATACCCCAGGTAAACATATAATCTGGTTCTGGTCGTTTCATTTTATGCTGCTTTTACAAAGGAAGATGCTGTGGAATTTTGCACATTTGGGGCCAGTGTTTAAAGAAGTACAGCCTGCCACGTTCTCTCTCCAGCTTGGTCACCCCCGTGCGGGCGGCCATCTCATCGTGAGGAATAACCACGTTTCGAAATCATGAATCCTGTGATAATTAACTGTTTCCTGCCCGGAGGGGGGGAACGTTCATAAGTGTCCCTGTGCCCCTTTTCGGAGTTCCCCTTTTTATGATACTGTTTATGGGGACGACGTCGACCCCCCTGAGGCCCTGAGGCCCTGGTCTGCACGGCCAGCGTTTCCTGCCACAGCTCGGCCTACAGGTGGACTACAGACGCGGAGCTGTAATCCAGGAGGGCGGCGCCCTGTAGCTCGTCCAGGGCCCCAGCTGTCGGGGCGATTGGCACGAGGACCACGCGCTTCTGGAACTAAATAAACGATGAGAGAAACATCCGGGGCCGCCAGGAAGCCTTCGCCGTGGTTTAAGCGCCTTCGCCTGCGGGGCGAGCCTAACATCTGTCTTCCGTGCTGTGTGGGCTCTCGGCGCAGTCTCCTCGGGGCTCAGGGAGCCCCCCGCCCCAGCATCACGTTCTCGTGCTGAGCCTGAGTCCACCCGCCCGTTAGGACCGGCTTCCGCACCTGCATCTGTCACCTGTCCGCAACCTGCAGGCTTCCGATTCGCAGCACCAGATTATTCAGAACTGGAGCATTAACTAAGCTGAGACTTTTCCCCAGACCGATGAAGAAAACATCTCTGCTGACAAGTTCAAGCCCCTCGAGCTGTTTCAGAAAAGGCGTAAATGCTGACGGACAGGCCGCCGCACCCCAGAGGAGCTGCGCGAGCCGGACGGGCCGGACGGGCAGAACTCGGCAAAGGCTTGCTGTGTCCCCCACAGAACCCTGACCATGCCGGCCGCTGGTATTTTGTCTTGAAGCCACGTGTTTACGTGTTTTTAATTTAACTTGTTTGCTCTCTGATACATTCGATGGCTATGCTGATGGCCTGGGTAATGCTCGCAGTAGCTGTTTATACGATGGCTTGTATGTTTCAAAGCCAACGAGAAGCAGCTGCGAGTTACAGTGAAGTGACGCGAATCCATCTGGATCGGTCGGAAATCTCCTCGAGCTCGTTCCAGCCTTCAGACGGAGAAGATGGAGAGCAGAGCGTGAACCCGGCCGGGCCCGGAGGCGCACCCCGCCCGCCACACGGATGCCGTGGCCCTGGGCAGCCCGCACACCGGTGCCTGCGCCCCTGCTCCGGGGGCCGGGGGCCACCAAGGGAAGCGCAGGCGGCCACTTCAGCTCCCAAGAACTTACAGTCCACTTCCGGTGGCAGACAAGGCCAGCGAGCTTGCGAAGGCTCTTAAAGAGGAATGTAATGAAGCATGTAGAGAGAAGCCAAGTCACGTGGCACAGGCTAGCCATGCTGAGGTGCTTGCTCCAAAGGACGAGGTGCCGCTGAGGGCTGGAAGAGTCCAGAAAGTTCTCCTAAGGCCAGAAGCGTGTGGCTGGTTCCTGAGGGGGTAGGGGGCCGAGCTGGACCAGGGCTGGACCGGGGCGGGCAGGTGCACCAAAGCTAGGTCCCTGAGAAGCAGCTTCATTTCAAAGGTGGATTATTTTCCAGTTACAATTCGACTTTGCTTAAGCTTATAAAAACTATAAACGTAGGCTGTGAATGTATTCTAAAACACGTGTCACGTCAAACCCGAACTCTTACCCAGACGCTGGTCTGAGACCTCCAGGGCTTCGGGGCTGCACCTGAGCCCGGAGCAGCATGCTCTCCCGTTCTCCCACTCCTCGCCGTCTCTGATGGCTTGAAATGGGGGCTCAGGGCACGGCGAAATCAGTTTGGGTTCACGGTGGGCGCGTTCACGGGATCGCGCTCAGAGAAAGATGCAGGTCCGGCCTGCGTGGAGCTGCAGGTTCTCGCGTCTCTGTGGAGGCGCCCTCCGGAGGGCGCGTTGGAAACTCCTGCCTACACGCGGGGGCGTCCGTTAGTGTTTGGGGACCGTTTCTTTCTTTTGCTAACTTCTCCGTATCCTATCTCCATAACAGTTTTGGAAATTACTGGTCTCTGTAGAAATCATTAAAGTTTTCTGCAGAGCATCCTTTGAAGGGCAATCTAACCTTAAAACCCATCATTAAAATACCTCAGCTTATAAAAATGAAGAACTCCAGTGCCTTTCTGGAAGCACCGCTGTTGAATCTTTGCTTTATGTGAAATTACGCCATCTCCCTCTAAATAACTAAGAAAATCCAATAATTATTATTGGCGATTATGGTGTAATTATCAAGCATTTTGAGATGACAGTGTTGATTTGGACGAACTCGCGTTCGGTTCATCACACTCGTTAGACGTTGAAAGCTCAGCCCTGTCCCCCGAGGCCCCTGGCTGCCCACCGGCGGCGCGCTCCTCGCCAGTACCCCGGCGGCCGGCAGTCAGCGCCGCGCCTGTTAAGTGACGGCGTCCCCGTCACCGGCGTCCCCAGCGCCACCTCCGTTTCCTGTCTTCACCACGCAGCGGGGAGACGGATAAAAACATTGTAGCATCTAACAAGCAGACACCGAAACTTTGCTCTAAAACGGCAAATTAAATCTGTCTCTGGTGGTTCCAAATTATGTAAAATAAAAAAGAAACTCTTAGCACTGATAGGTCCTGTCATTTCTATTCAGTTGCATTTTTAAAAATTGATGAATTAGAACTTTTTTTTCTTCCAAAGAAACTCATCAACCCTGCTCATTGTTATTCCTGAAAGGCTTGCTTCCCAGGTGTAAAGTTCTCCGATTTTTTTTTTTTTTTACCTTTTATCATCATTGAGTTTTCCTAATAATGCTGGTATGTATGATAGCTTTTTCATGTACCGAGAACAAGCTGTTTCTCAGAATCCAAGCCAACCAGCCGGCCGCGTAGACCGGAGAGGAGGGGCCGTGCCCCCCCCTCGCGTGCGGGCGCAGCGCTCTGCTCCCCCGAAACGCTCGCGAGTCCGCCGCGGCTCTCGCCGGTGGGTTTGCGGTTCGAGAGGCCGCAGCTTCGGCGCCTCACACTTTGGGGTCCGAACAGCCGTTCAGCGCTCACTGCCAGATCCCCCCTTTCCTGTCGCTCTCCGGGCGTGTACAGGTGAGGGCAGGTGGAGTCCCACTCTGCCGTGTGCTGCGTCGTGAGTCTCACGTTCGAGGCTATAGAATGGGCGGTTCGCTTTGCCGTTTCCCAACTGAAACAGGAAGCGCTGGAATCGCGTGGTGAAGGTGAACCGCAGAACCGATTCCCGGGAGCCCTCGCCGCTCGGCTGCGCAGCTCCCCGCCCGGCTTCCCGCCCGCGGCCCAGCGCGGGATCGGAGCTCAGCGCTGTTGCGTTGTTGATGTTATTTTGAGTGACTTAATTTGGGTAGTTGTGAAGAGAATGACTTCAGTAGAGACGAAATGTTTGCCGTGTCCAGAACTAAACAAAATTAAATTTAGTTCTGCAGACATAGCAGTTAGTACGGAAAGCAGCAGAGATTCTGTTTGAATTTGGAAAAGTCATGTGTGATCAGGCGTTCCTGGAAAACCCACGGTGGTCTCGTCGCTGCGTCCTCGGCAGGCCGGTGACTGAGAAGGGCTCATGGCCACGGGACGGGAAGGGAAGGAACGGGGGTTTCAGAGCGGTGACCTCACCTGGTGCTGCTGCTCTTGGCCTGACTCTAGGCAGCTCTGCGCAGCCGTTGGGGAGTCAGGGAAGTTGGAGGGAGAAGAACTGTTGGGCCTCGCTCACTTGATTCTCTTGAATAGTTTTTGTTTTATTTTTTTTAATTACACCACCGTATTTTAACATGTGTCTGGTGCTTGGCAGTTCATAAACACCTTCAGTCATATTATCGGATGACAGTGCTCTGAGGTCAGTAAGTCACATCCTCTCCTAGTCCTATGGAAAATGAAAGTGACTTGAGGAAGGCTAAGTGGTTTGGCCACGTTTCCATCCGGGACCTGTAGCGCTCCATCCGGAACGTCGCTCTTTGCTTTGTGCGTCACGTGATCGAGGTCAAGCGCACCCAGCTTTGTGAGCCCATGCTACACTGAGCAAATCTCTGAGATGAGTGTCGGGAATTTTACTGTCTCCGCATATAGCAAATAAAGTTACCTAGAGAAAGAATGAAGGCATCAAATCCCCTTTCTAGAGGCCCCTGGACCATCCAGATTGTCCCCACCGAAAGTCATAAAATTTAACAAGTCCAGTAAATTCAACATTTAATTTTTGTTTACAATACACAAATGTTGGTTTTATGTCCAACATTTAATTCAATATCAAAACTTAATGTGCTTTAGAGTTTATTTAGGCTTAGCGTGTAAGTATATTCACGTTTTTTATATAGGTCCCAACATAATTTTAATTTATTGCTATTCAAGTTTTGTGTTATCTGTTCAACATCCAACAAAGAATATTGATAACCAACCATGCACCGTAGTGCTCAAAACTTAAAAAATTAAATGACGATCAGGAAAATAAATCCCCTATTGTTTCTGTGACTTATTTAATGCAAAGTTCTTGGTCGGAAATGCCACCGTCAGTTAATTACAGAAATAAATTTTAGTGTGACCCACTCTGCTGGATAGTCTCCAGGGATAAATGGCAGTGAAGATGGGTCCTGCATTTGTAGTAAATAAAATATTGTCTAACCAAACCAGATTTTCCAAGGTCGCTAAAGCTCATCGGGTTTGATTCTGAATTTGAGTGAAGTTGAATTGTTTACTTTTTGAAGGCATATTCATTTATTTCAACTCCTCAGTACAACTTAGAAAAATCTATCCCGATGTTTTTAGAATGTTACGTTGTACTCACTCTCAGCCAGACGGTTGCTTACCTTTCCTAACACGTCAGCAACGTGCCAGCGACCTGGAGGGCTGCACATTCCTTCCGCGCGTGAGCACAGTTGCGGGCAGGTCCTCGGTGAGTGTTACTGGCGTCGGCGTTGACTTCATGGGAATCATTCCGCTAGATAGTTTAACATCTTACTTCGTTCACTCTGATCATTTTCACTTTCTTAACACACTCTTTAAACATGGATATGTACCTTTTTAGGGCAAAAAAACCTCACAAGAAAAATTGAATAAATACTGCGTATCTTTCAATACAGAGAATCAATTTCCTTCGAAAATTATACTAATACAAATTAACTTCTCAAAGACTAATGTTTTTAATCGTATATATGCAAGTCTCTTTAAAATTACAAATATTTCCTACATATTAATTCAACATTTTTTTCTTTATGATGTAATTGAAATGGAGAAAATTAGGAGTCTGCCACTTGTTTATTGATCGCAACAATGAGAGCAAAACAGATCTTTGTGTTCTTGATTAATTATCACAATCACTTTAATTAATTTTATCCTTTGGGAAAAGCTCTGAAGAATAAAAAGAAAGCCTTTCGTTTTCCAACTAATAAACTATATTAAAACCTACGTTGTTCTAGATAGGCAACCTGAATGCCAAGCGTTCTGACCAGGATTTTTATATGTAAATATATGTATATATTTCAGTGATAGAATTACCAGAAATGTATTCGAAATGCATATTTCTAAAATGTGTCTAACACTGAGAGGTTAATACTGCCTAGAAAGCACACGGTTTTCTGTACGAGGGACTTTTTTCAAGCTTTTAATCTATAGATAGATAACTCCAAAGGTGTTAAGATCACATTTATTTTATAGCCCCTTTGATAGATGATAACATCATCAATGTCTGTGAAATTTATTATAGCAATATGAAGAGAAGGGTGGAGTTATTATTATAGGTCATGCAGTGTCGCCCGAACCCAGGGAGAATGGAAGGAAGTGAGTGAGGCGCTGCGCCCGTCTTCTCCACCCAGGACGTGTGCAGAAGGGACGTCCCCGCGGGGAGCGCGGGGGGGCCCTACCCGCTGCGCATGCGCGCGCAGGCAGCGTGCCGGCGCCCTCGGTGACAGACGTGAAACGCTTGCGCGAGTGTGCGAGGCGGACTCTGCAGGGGGTCACGCTGCCGGTCTTGAGTGGAACAATGCAGGCAGCGACGCCAAAATTTCAAAGCCAAACGAGAAAGAAAGCAGATTAGGGAAAAACTGAAATACTCGGGGATGCATTTTAAAAAGTACGGTCAAGATCTAAACAATAAAAACTGTTACACCCTACTCTTGGGAGTGAAAAAGACCCAATAAGTGCAGATTCCACATTTGCGGACGAGCGGCTCACTGTCCGTTACCCCCAAACTGATCTGCCCATTCGACACGATCCCAATCGGAATCCAGTGGTAGGAATGGACAGGCAGCTTCCAAGATTCACACGGGAACGCAAGAACCTGTGATACCAAAACAGAGATGAAGGAGAAGACGAACTTGGCAGCTCTCCATACCTGATTGCAAGGCCTCCTATGACGCTACGGTAATGGGGGGGGGCGAGGGGGAGAGGTGGGGAGGCACTGGCCAGAGGGAATGAATTGCAGTTACCTGGGATGGATAAGGACGCATCGGTGTATATATAGCGTGGCGACTGTAACTAATAATACTGTCTTAAATACGAAAATAACAAAAAGGTAGCTATCGGGAGCTCTCACTACAAAAAAAAAAAAGACAGAAAAGAAGGAAGCCGTATGAGGAGACGGGTGTGTCCATCAGCTCGACCATAGCGATCATCACACTGTTTGTTGTGTGTGTATCAAATCGCCTCACTGAACACCTTAAATATGAACGATTTTTATTTAAAAATAAACAGATAAAAATCTTGAATTGACTAGGGGGAAAAATGACATAGAGGCGTGGAGCACAGCAGAACCCGGAAATAGGCCCACACTGTGCACAGCCGGCCGATTGTCAGCGACGCGTCCGAGAGGAAAGAACAGGCTTCTGCACAGTGGTTCTGGAATGTCTGTGGGTCCGCGTGGAAGAGAATGAAACTCCACCCTCGTCATCCACAAAATTAAGTCAAAATGGTTCAAAACTCAAAAAAAAATCGGATACCACTACACACCCATAAAAATAGCTACAAATTAAAAGGCTGACAATACCAAATTTTGTGAAAATATGGTACATCTGGGCCTGTCATACATCGCTTGTAGGATGTAAATGGCATAGGACTGTGGAAAACAGTTTGACAAGTTGTTATAAAATTAAACATTCACCTACCATATATAATCCAGCAATTCCACTCCCAAGTGTTTACCCCGAAGAAATGAAAACATATAAAGACTTATCCAGGAATGCTTATAGCAACTTTACTTAAATTATTCAAAATCAACTCAGATGCCCATCAAAAGAGGACTGACTAAGCACGTCATGGTGACGGAACAGTACTTGGCGAGAAAAGGCACGAACTCACGACGCGGATGGGTCTCAGCGCTGTCCCACGTGAAGCCAGCCAGGCACGGACGAGCACAGACCTCGCGATGCGACGCGTGTGAGACTCTAGGGGAGGCGCGTGTCTGGTGACAGAAAGCACGTCTTGGGTCGCCAGGATGCAGGGTGACGGGGATGTTCGGTTCTCGATCGTGGTGGCAGTGACCCGGCCATGCAGATCTGTCGGAGTTCAGCATGGTCTTCGCTCCGCGCAGTGGCTGTTGCTGTCTGCAGCGTGGGCCACGGTAAACCATCCGCAGATGTTCAAAACGCGCGAACTTTGGAAAGGCACGTGGCAGTGTCTGTTATTTCTTTTGAAAAGTCTATGAACTTGGCATCTTAGGTATTATAATTGTGTTTCTTAGTCATAAGAAACAAAAAGTTCGATGTTTTCCTGTGATAACTGCTCCATTTCTTTACGTTTTCTTTATATTTATCATCTCATATGCTGAGTCCATAAATTTAATTATTGAAGTGGTATTCTAGAAATTCACATAATCTTAAATAACTTACAGGGTCTTGAATATCTAAGGTTTTTTAAAATTTTGCTTTGCCAAATTCGAAGTTATTGCTTGTAGCAAAAGTCTTGTTGGTTACCGTGACTTCTTATTGACGTTGCTGACGCACATCAGTGAGCATCAGTGAAGCTTGGGGTACCCGGGGTCACGGAATGCCGAGCATACGGAAAGGAAACGCTGCCCGCCTGCACAGTTTTCAATTAATTCCTTCTGTGAACCTTAAGTCCTTCACCAAATGCTGTACGTAGTTGCTTACTGTATCTCGACCAAGTTCAGCGGGACTGGTTTTGGTTAAATTGGGCAATTGCCAAGGGAATCTAAAAAATTACAGCAAAATTGTGGTCATTAAAGTAAATTTTGTCTTAATTTTATCTTTTTTCTCATAAATTCCTGGATTTGATTCGCTTTGGCACTCTCCTAGTATTTTCTATTTCTGCATGCTATTAAACATTTGAAGTTGTGTGTGTGACTACAGAAATCTCTTTCAAAAGCCAGAGAGCTGACAGGGCTTCCTGAGCGTTCCCTCCTCCGTCGTTCCTGGAGCCCCGCAGATGACTCACACACAGCGCAAAGTGTTAAGGGCTGTGCTCCTTTTGAACTTATTTTTTGCCGTGGTGATTTGTGGGGAACTTTTCTGTGAGCTTTCATAAATGCCACATTAACTCTTCTTCCAGAAGCAAAACAAAACTCACACTCAGCTCTCGACCTTGGCATTGAGTCTCAGACGACCTCGGATACGTATGGGTGAGATCTGTGCACCATACAGCTTCGTGAAATGTGCGCTCGCCCCGTGGGTGAACTACAATCTGTTCTTTTGAGTATTTTCCTAAGGAATGTCAGCGGCGCTCGGGGAAGGGGACGTGCTGACATGTCCTCCCCTGTCTTCAGGACACAGATGGCCCAGGCGTGTTCGTGGCTCAGCGAAGGCGAGGGAGCCGCTGAGCTGCCAGTCAGCAAAGATGGATGAAACCCAAGCAGTGCAGAGGAAGGGGCCAGCCGGGCACCAACGGCATCGGCACACGGGACCGTGGTCCGAGGCCGCGTGTCGCTGGCACGTGGGCTTTTCCATTAGGCCCGCTTCTAGCAATTCAGATACATCATGGAAAGTTACGTTTTGTGAAGCCGGGAAGCCGACACCACCCAGATTAGCAGCCGGAGTCTGAGGGAAGCAGGAGACTCACGCACACACCTCTGGAGCCGTGTGGGACGCACGCTTCTCCCTGGGTTGCGTTGAGTGGAGAACCGCTCCTTAAGACGGTGACTGCTTCTGCTTTTAACCGGCCGCCCCTCTGCAATGCACCTGGCTTCGGGAACGGTGCCCTTGAAGCATTTCGGCACTGAGAACATTTAAAGAATGCAAATGTAATGGAAAGTAGACACTCTTATTTTTAAGATAAGTGATCTGTTTCAGTGGAGAGAAGGTGAGTCACGGGTGGCAGTTTTTCTCTTTAAAATGGGCTGCTACCATGATGGCTCATGCGTACATATTTTTCTTTAAAATCGATAAGTATTTCGCATTGGTACTAATTTAAACATGGCTATTCCTTAATATTTCTTAAAATATAACCTCACCTCGACGGGCTTTCCCAAGATTTCGTGGGATGAGTTGCGCCTTCTGCCCAGCGACTGCTGTCACATTTTTGAGCCCGGCCGGCGTTCACTCTGTGGCCGTCACCACCTGTTCTGCCCACGCCGTCCGCCCAGCTCGCCGCGTCGCTCGGTGCTCAGAGCCAGCTCCGCGCGTGGGACGTCGCTGGCTCCCAGGCTCGGAGGGAGCGGACCGGCGGTCATCAGCAGCTGCCGGGGACCATACGCCCCAGAGCTCAGCTGGACTGGGGTCCAGCAGGCGCCTGCAGCCAGACCGCAGGGAGGCCCCGGGCAGTGCTGGTCCCTGGCCCGCGCGGAGAGAGGGCCAGCCCTCTGCCCTGAGGAGGCTGAAAGGCAAGCCTCAGACACTCGAGCTGCCCCCAGCAAGTGGAACTCCCCGTCAAAACGAACCTCAGCGCTCTGAGGAAGGCGGAGTAATGCAAACACCCACCGTCCTCACAGCATGACAGCTGTCATCCAGGAAAAGTGACCAGGCTGGCTGAGGGCTAGCGGAGTGTGACCCCGAATCCAGAGGAAAGAACAGTCAGTGGGAACGGACCGGGGAGGGTGGAGGTGATGCCGTTCGCTGCGAGGACTTAAGAAGAGCGGTCACGAATGTCCTCGAGGATTTAAAGAATAATGCGACCAAAATGTGAAGAGAAGTGGGAACAAAGGGAACCACTGGAACTTCTAGCACTGAAAAAAAACATATGCAACGAAAAATGCACTGGCGAGGCTTAATGGGATACTATGTACTGTAAAAAAAGAGAGCGCGGTGAACTTGAGCACAGCACTAAAAGCGAACCAGGCCGAAGTTTCCAGAGGAGGAGAAAACTGGAGGGAAAAAGAAGGGGGCCTCAGCGACTTGGGGACGATCTTATAGCCTCACATTTGTTTGAAAGTCCTAGAAAGAGAGGAGGGAAGGGCGGGGTGGACAGAAAAAATGTTTGTGGAAATTATGGCTAAAAATTTTTCAAAATTTATGAAAACTATAAACCCAGAGACAAATTGAGAAGAAGAAAAGGAAAATTATGTTTATTTGCATTTTACCAAAAGGATTTGTAAGCAAGCTTGTAGAATAAGTGAATTAATCAAATCTCACACTAGATGTCGATGTGCAAAATTCAATTCTAATTTCATTTCTATATATTAGCAATAAACAACTGCAAACAAAGTTTTAAAAATACAATTGATTATAGCATTAAAAAAAAAACTGATAAAGTTTTCTTTATACAACCCAGACACTGAGAACCAGAAGCCGTCGCTGGGAATGAGTAAGATCTGAATAAATGGAGAGAGATTTTACATAAATTCCTGGGCAGGGAGCCTCAGGATCAGTGCCAGCTCTCCCCAAACTGACCTGTAGATTCAGCACAGTCACAATCAGAATTCGTCAAATTTTTTATAGTAATTTACAAGCCAGTTGTAAAACTGGCGTGCCAGTGCAAGAGATCTAGAACAGTCAGACATTTCTGGAAGAGCACCAGATGTGGGATGCTTACGCCACCTGATTTCCAGGCTCCATGTGAAGCCACAGCACTCAGGATGGCGTGGTTTTGGCATAAGGACTGAAATAAAGCCACACGTACATGCTCAGCTGATTTTTGGCAAAGGAACGGAGGGGAAACAAAAAATAAAAAATAAACCACGACCCTTACCTCACACTCTTCACGAAATTAGGTCGAAGAGAATTATAAACCTAAAAGTAAAAGCTTAAACTGTAAAACTTCTGAGAGAAAACATAGGAGAAAGCCTTTTTGACCTTGGTGTTGGCAAAGGCTTCTCAGTTAGGACCCAAATAGTCCAGCCCACAGGAGGAAACACTGATCAATTGGATGTCATAAAAATTGGTAACTAGACTCTTCAAAAGACACCATTAAAAATATAATAAAAAGTCAAGCCACAGACTAGGTGAAAGTATTTGCTATATATGTTTTATACACATGCATGTGCATATATATGTGTGTGTGTATGTGTGTGTACATATATACATATATATACATATACATACATATATGTATATACATGACAGAGGTCATGAATCCAGAATACACAAGGTATAAACTACAATTTTAAGAACCCAAAGACTATCGGTTTTAAAATATATGAAAGAAGATATTGAAATGACCAGAAAGCACATGAAATGATGCTGAACCTCACCAATCATCAGGGAAATGCAAATTAAGATCGTGGCGACATGCCACTGCACAGCCACTAGAAGGGCCAAAATCACAGGGACCGAGCATGCCGAATGCTAGTGAGGATGTGGAGCATCTGGGACTGTCACGCATCGCCGGTGGGGACAGGGATGGCACAGCCAGTTTGGAAAACATTTTAACAGTTTCTTATAAAATTAAGCATATACTTACTTACCATATGACCCAGCAATTCCACTGCTAGGAATTTGCCCAAGAGGAATAAAAACATATGTCCGTGCGAACATTTATATATGGATGTTTACAGTAGCTCTGTTCATAACAGCCCAAAGCGTGAAGTAACCCCAGTGCCGATCGACAGGTGAATGGATGAGCAGATTACCCACGGAATGGAATATTACTCAGCAATAAAAATGAGTGAGCGGCTTGTATGCACAGCAGCATGGACGGATCGCAGGAGCAGCATGCTGAGCAGACGGCGCCAGGCACAGAGGAGGACGTACCCTCCGACTCGGACTCTGTCTGCTGTCAAAGCCCCAACGGGCGCTGCCTCCCCTGCAGGGGCCGGCGCCAGAGCTGGGGCTTCTTGGGGCCGGGATGGGGGCGAGGAAGCTTTTCTGGGCAACTCTACCTGCTAAATGGTTTTTAAAAACCAACTTCATTGAAGAATAACTTACAGTCAATAAATTAGACACCTTTTAAGTGTGTGGTTCAATGAGACTTGGAAGTCCATGCGCCCTTGTAACCATCACCAAGTAGGGTCAAGGTGCTTTTCAGCAACATCCTGCAGCTTTCCTGGGAGGAAGCTGCTGAGAGCCAGGAAGGTGGCTGAAATGAGTATTTCCAGGGCTGGCTCAGGGGGTTCCGCGTTCTGTGCGCGTGAGGATCAGGGGGTTCCGCGTTCTGTACGCGTGAGGACGGGGCGGGCGGGCGCCGCGGTCAGGAAGCCGCCGCACACAGCCGTGCAGCGTCTCTGCTGGACTGCGTCACCGTGACGCAGGTGAGGGGGCGCTCGGCGGCGCTTCGCCACCCGCGTCTCGCAGGTGCGCCCTGCCCCGCCCTGCCCGAGCTGCAGTCGCCGCCTTCGCCACGCACTCGGGGCTGCGTGCGCTGCGGGGGCGTGCGGGGACCATGGCCGGGAGGCCTCTGCGGTCGCGAGATGGTGGCAGTGGTGGTGACGTCCGGTCGTGCCGGGTGCGGTGTACGCGGGCGCGTCGTGCGGAGAGAGACCCCGAGCGGGGCCAGCCGTGGGGCCACAGTTGCTGTCGCTGACGCCCACCCTCAGCCCGCCCCGGTTCGCCTCGGGCCTGGAGCTCAGCTGACAGTGAGCCCTGGGTCGCTCTGCGTCACGTCCTACGGGGCCGCGTCCTGTTTATCTGGATTAAAGTTTTCAAAGGTTTACAGGGGACCTGCATTCCTTCTTAAGGAAGCCATTCAGGAATTCAGGGGGCGGCGGCAAGGCTTTGTGCCGTCACCACCCGCACTGGGTGTCTGGCCGGGACCCACTCTGGGCGCTGCCTGCCGTACCAGCTCGAGCGATGCTGTGGGCTGGCTTCCTTTTATCCCCCTCGGCCCTTGTAAACTGCATTAGAGCAAAGAAATCTACTTGCATTTTGAGTGTGTTATTTATTTTTATCTTGAGATATGCACCTCAAAATAAAAGTTAATTTTAAAATCTTTAAAAGATTAGGATCATAAAACCATTTTTTCCTGTTAAAATTCTTTTTTTAACTGCTGTGATATATAGTCTTTAGAATTTTTAAATGTATCATGATAAGCTTAGTGCTAAGGTTCGTAATTTGAAGAAGTACTTAAGTTTATTTTTAATACCGAACAAGTAATGTTTAGTTTGAAAAGTAATACTGAACAAGTAATATTCAGTATTTAAAATGTTTACAGATTTACTGATTTTTTTTTTATGTTGATCAGCCATTTTAAAATCTCTGCCATAAGGCGGTCCCCATTGGAAAGCATTATCTTAGTTCTTAACAGTTACAGCTTTTGAGGCCTTAAAGTGTTGGCT
This sequence comes from Rousettus aegyptiacus, assembly GCF_014176215.1. Classification (NCBI taxonomy): domain Eukaryota; kingdom Metazoa; phylum Chordata; class Mammalia; order Chiroptera; family Pteropodidae; genus Rousettus; species Rousettus aegyptiacus. The sequence continues at coordinate 92,069,889 of NW_023416287.1, forward strand.
TTGGCCTCCTGTGAATGTTGCAGTGTTTGAAGAGGAGAATTAGGGGCTTCAATTCCTCGCTCTCCTTGATCTGCGAAACTCCTATCACTTATTATAGCAGCAAAATTCACTTCCAGTCTTATGGCATTTTGTGGCTGATTTACCTGTGTCACTCTGGCATCCTAGATGTTTTTATTTTAAAATTTATTTAGGAAAAGGAAATGAGGAGGTTACTAGAGATCTGTCTTTAAAAGGCAGGGGCTCAGATTGCGTTCCTCTGCCTCGGTACACGGGGAGAGAAGAGCCTGGCAAGCGATTCTTTTAACATGGGATTTAGAATTAGGTTGCAGCTCCTGTTGATGAAGAAAATGTGAGGGTCCAAATGAACGTTAGACACTGTAGATTAGAAAATGGAAAGGGAAGGAATGAGTCTTATTTCTAACTGAATTTAAAAAGCAATCTGATTCTAGTTCTAGCAATGCAGAGAAAATAAAATAAAAATATCGTGCTTTATTTACTAACCAATGAATTGAATTGTCCACCTTTTATTACAGATATAAAGTAAAGACTATGAGGAGACAATCATTTCTGTAGCTATCAGACTTTCAGTAACGTATCTCTTGTGGTTTAAATAACAGATAGTTTAAGTGTTTTTCCATTACCTTTGTGTAAATGAAAAATGCATAAAATATTTTAACAAGGCAAAGTAATCCAAGGAGATTGTTATTTTGTGTTACAAATTAGGTTATTTCTGTCATAAAATTAAAGGGAAAAAAAAATCAGCGTTAGGACATTTCAGCTTAATATCATTTACCAGAAGGAACATGTAACAGATTTAATGAGCTAGCAGGTCACCTGAATCCAGCTGTTTCCGGCCAGCTTTATGAAACAGAGAATGCAGCTAGCAGTGGGAGGTAAGCATTAGTACAAGCTCTCGAGGAGTTGCAAAATCGATTTCTGCTTGAATGAATTAATTTAGATTATCAATTTATAACCAGCTACACGAATCCCATCAACTCAACAATTCAGTGAATGATCAGGTTCCGCCCTCGTAAGAGCTTCACAATTAGGGGCCGTCCTGGCGCCGCGGTGGCCGCCGGGCCTGGGCGGCGCTGGCGGGGTTGCGGGCTGAGCCGCGCGGGACGCGGTGGCCGTCGGGCCCTCGCCGAGGCGGGACGCGGCGGCGCACGGCAGCGAGCGGAACCACGCCGTGCGCGCGCGCCGGGTCGGCCCCGGGAGCCCTGCCGAGCTGGTGGCAGGGCCGCTCCGGCCGCTCCGACTGCGGTTTCCATCCGCCGCGAGTGCGTCGGGGCGGCGTCGAGGACGCGGCCCGGCCGCGGTGCCACCTCCCCCTGCAGCCGGCGACCGCGGTGTGCACGGGACCCGCGTCTGGCGTCTGGCTCATCGCCCTCCGTCCCCGGCAGCTTTCGTGACCTCCGCCCCTGCCCACCTCCTTCTGGTGTGCTCGCCGTGGCGGTGCTGCGCCCCGCGGCCCGGGCCCCCTGGCCCCCAGCGGCATCTGCAGCCGTCACCGCCCTGCGCCCAGCACGCGCCCCCTCCCGGCCGTGAGGAGCCCGCGCTCCGCCCTTCCCCGCCACCTCGTGTCTCAGGCCTGGTAGGCCAGCTGGCTTCTGCCCTGCCGGCCCCCAAAATAGGTCACCGTTAAAGTTGTCCAGCGATCGCTGGCTGCACTGCAGCCGAGTTCTCCCCATCCTGTGCAGCCCGGCTCCCTGGCTCCTGAGTCTGGCCTGCGCTGCTGACCTTGGCGGAAGCGGTCTCCACGTCTCTCTGGGCTTCCCAAGCAATGCTGGCCGCAGACTAGGCGCGCCTGAAGTCCCCGACTCCACTGCGGCTGGCCCAGAGCTGCCCCAGCCCTCAGGGCCGGCTCGGCACTCATGTCTGCCGGGAGGTCCTGCCGGACCTTACCTTGGTCATACGGCTGTTTCAGGAAGCCCTCATTCCGTAGCCCTCTGCACATCGCCTGCTCAGCACGCCCACGTCCCTTACCTTGTCTAATCTTTGCCCTGCGTGGGGCATGTGTGTTATCCTCATCTTTACAATGAGGAGCCCGAGTGCCAGCTGTCAGCTGGGACTGGCCCAAGGGACTGTTCCCAGGGTTCCCCACCGGTCTGTGTTACAGCTGAGATTGGAACACAGGCCCCTAAGTGCAGGCTGAAGAATCCCTTTTTCTGTGGGGTGGCATTTAAGTAAAATTCCTTTTTGAATTAAATGAAATTCCTCTGTAGCTGACCATTCTCCGTCTTTCAGCCCTTTCTCCACCTCTTCGCTCCTGCAGTGTGGGACGGTCCCTTGTCCTTCCACTAGGGGACCTTAATTGGTCAAAAGCCTGTGCCCCCCTCCAACCCAGTTTTCCCTAAAAACCTCTTTTACACACTATACTTAATTATTTATTTTTACTCTATATTCTCTTATGTTTATTCCTACTGAATTCTCAGCTATACCTTTTGAGTTTCAAACCAGGGGAATGGATTGCCTATTCAAAAATAGTTAATTTTAAACAGCATGATCCAGTTCTAGCTCAGAAGAGTTAGGCGAATGAAAAGAGAAAGTGTTTTAACGAGCTTTTCAGTGCATAGTTATTATAGTTGCAAAGACTGTCGTTCAGCGGACACAGTAGCTCCTGCTGTTGCAAAGGCTGCGGTGGCCGTGCCGGCGAGGGCTGGGGTGGCCGCGCCGGTCGAGGCACAGTCGTCTTGGTGTTGTTCAGACATCATCAACCCAGTTGGAGCTGGACTAGCCTGATTTTCTGAAGTCGAAGTGGCATATGTGTCCATGTTCTGATTAGAGAACTTTTCCCCCAACGACAAACATGGTCTCTCCGTTTTCAGGGGCCCGGAGCAGTAACTGGGCTAAGAAGTAGCCACTGGGTCTAAGTTCATGAAAGATGCATCCGTTTTTACTTTCATTACTGCTCTGCTTTTCACATGAGGTTTTTTTACCTATTAATGCAGATACTGTATTCACTATTAGATTGCGACTGATATTTACCTTCCTACTTCGTGCTCCGCCTTATGCTGAGAGCATCGTAGAATGTGAACACGTGTAAACGAAGGCGCTGCAGCCAGGGAGAGCACACGTGTGCAGGGCGCTCGGCGGGCGGTGGCGGCGTCAGCGTGGCTTGAGAACGTGGGAAAAACTGTGAAGGAAGCAAAGCGTAACTTCAGTAAATGTGTCGCGTGATAGAGGGTAGAACCCCAAACACGTGTGATATTCCACTGTCCTCGTGAAACCGCTTGCACTCGAGTACACACGCACGCGCCTGCTGGTGTGTCTGCAAACATGGCGTGCGTGCCGGTTCCGAGGGGCCTTCACCTTTCACGCCATGTGTATGTGCGTTGTCGGAATGATTTTAGTGTTGGATATTCACGTGTGGCAAAAGCCGAGGCAGTTTGTGGTCTTTCTGGGAATAACGAAGGTGGTAACCGTCGCCACATGCGAAGGTCGGGGTGAGGAGGAAACAGACGCGATGTTGTAAATCGGATGTCGTGATGCCCTGAGGCGGTTCCAAGCCGGCATCGATTGGACCGAGAGCCGTAAGGCGGCACCATCAGTTTGAAGCCAGAGTTGTACATTTAATGGCTGTGCGTGAGAAGACTTTTTCCTTCCTTCCTTCCTTCCTTCCTTCCTTCCTTCCTTCCTTCCTTCCTTCCTTCCTTCCTTTTTTTAAATTATAAACCATTGTTAGACAACAGTTCACAGCCTTTCTGGGCAGAGAGCACAATTTTAAGTTAAGTAACAATGGAGAGTGCTAGTTTTCGAGCTAACAAATGCTAAAATACCGTGAATAGTGGATGCAAAGGAACACAATATATTTAACGCACATCATAGACTCATTCCTCAAAATTTATCTGAAGTGCGAAATGTGTATCTTCAACCCTGATTTTGTCTCAACATGTAAGCGTGAAGAGAGATTCTGTTTTTCTCAACGCTGAAATGCAGGATCCCCCGATGCAGCTAGCAAATAAAGATACAGGACACCCAGTTCAATTTGAATTTCAGATAAGCAACAAATAGCGCAGTATTTGACACATACTAAGAACGTCTTTGTGTTTATTTGGGATTCACATCGCACTGGAGTGCTGCACCGCGTGCGGCCGGCCTGTTCTGAGGCAGCTGGTGTCAGCCCGAAGGACACACACCCGGACGTCACTAGCGGTAGCAACAGGGAATTCAGAATTTTGCAAGCACATTTCGTGAAGATGGAGCAGAGGACAGAAAGTGAAGGGTGGTCGATCGTGTAGTTTGAGTCGTTAATTAGGTCATTAGTTCTCAGCCAGGGTGACTTTGTCCCCCAGGGCCGTTTGGCAATGTCTGGAGACCCTTTGGGATGTCACACCCGGCCGTGGGGTGGGGACTGCCACTGGCTTCTGGTGGGCAGAGGCCAGGGCTGCTGTCGGGCACCCTGCCGCGCACAGGGCGCCCCCAGCAGAGTTACGCGGACCCAGGTGTCGGCGGCGAGGCCGAGCGGGCTGCCCGAGCTGCGGAAGGGAAGAGGAGAGGCCGGCCGCTCGGTGGCACACTCGCGCTCCGAGGCGGGCCTGCTGCCGGTTCGGCCGCAGGCTGCACGAGGCTTTGCACGTCACCTCGCTTTTATGAGCTTCAGTTTTCTCCAGACCAAAACAGAGATGCTGCTTTCTGTGCGGGGAGTTTTCAGGATGAAAAGAAAAACGCTCTTCTCGGCCGAGTCCTCGTCCCCGTTTCGCACGTGCCAGGTGGTGCGGCGGGCGGGCGGGGCGGGGTGGTGAGGCCGAGCGGGGCTGGCCGCGCGGGCGAACGACACGGGCTGGCGCGGTCGCCGTCGGACGGCGGGTTCACCGCCCCCAACGAGCGCCGTGTGCGCACGGGGAAGGCGGAGTCCGTCGTTACTTTTGTTCTGCTGCGGCCGAAATCAGCCCCCGTTCCCAGCACGTGTTTCCGTGTCACTGTGTCGCGAAGTCCGAGCGCGCGCCCGGGCGGCCCCGTCTCGGCCGCGCTGCGGTCACGGCGGCGCCCGGTGGCCGGTTATTGATAGCCGCGGTGATATTGACAGTCTGTGCTTGGGAGGAAAATAGGAGTTTGATATGACATATTGTGTGTCTCAGCAGGACTCATAAATAATTGTGACAAGTTTTTGTATGCATGGGAAAGTCCTTGATTCAGCCTCCCATAAAAATAAACTTCCATTATGGAACGTGTTTGTCAAGCGGCTGCCTGATGGATGGCGCCGCGTCTCGCCCGTGGCAGGCCCCGGGCGCGGGCGCCCCGCACACCCGCGCGGGCCCGCGGGCAGGGCAGACACCATCACTCAGCGCGGACGCGCGGCTCCCGTCCCTGAATTTTCATTTTTTATTACATTTTGTCTCTGATACAACTCTGGTCTCTGAAACGGAAGAGCTCGCCCTCCTTTTCACGTTGTGTTTCTCAGAGCTTTCGTGTGTGGGAGGCTTTGTGTTGAACATGCCGATTGAGCCAGGCCCTGCCCCACACCGAGCTGCCGTATTTGCATTGATGGGTAATTTTAGGTTTTTTTTTTCCTCAAGAGAGATTTATTTTTAAAACTCGCAAGCTGTTTGGAATATGTTTTCATCAATGAGATTGAAAACCTAGCCGTTGATTGGCTCGGTGTCCTCTGAGGTCGTCACGGCCGTTGACTAGTGCGCACCACACTTCTGCTGCGGAAAACAGGGTTCCGAACTTAAACTCTTGCCCACTTTAAGTTCAAGTTCCTTTTGTGTTTTCTGCAGATCGCAGTCCCATCCGTCATGCACACTCTGGCCAAGTTCGTGTCCTTGAGTGAGAGGGAAGCTCGAGGAAGGATTAGGACCCCCCCGCCCCCACTGCTGTGCGCTGCCCAGCCCGTCGCCCTGGACACTTGCTAAATGACCCCCGCTGGGGGCGACACACCTCTGACCTGGGACGTACGCTTGAGAGGGGCTCGCGGGTCCCTGGGAGTGCAGATGCCTCGTTAGAACGTCGTGCTGAGTTTTCAAATGAACGTGTTCGTCAACCGCAGAGTAAAGCGGGGGGCGGGGGGCTGTGGCGTGTCACTCACGGAGAGTGACGGGGCTCGGCCCGTGCGCCGGCTTCGGCGAGGCGTGCTCAGGTGCGTGCCCGGGCCCCCGTGCCACGCCCCGGGACAGTGGCCCCATCACGCTGCAGCTGTCGCCGGGGTTTGCCTCGTGCCTCATTGTTTCTGGTATCAGAGACCCCAGTAACCTGTTTTAAATCAGAATTGCATCTCACGATCAGGGGCGCCTTAAAGAAACAGTGGCGTGGCGTGAACCCCACGGCGGGGAAGGCCACGTGGGGACAGCCTTCAGAGGGCAGCATGCCGACACCGTGGTGCGCTTGGGACTCCATGCCGGCCGCGGGCCCCGAGCACCACGCTGGCAACTGTCCACGTCGTCCTTGAAACTTAGTTACGAGAACTGCTGACCCCGCAGCACTGTGACAGCGTGCGGGGCAGAGGGAACCGCACCCAGAAAACAGCGCCGTGTCGCTCGATGTGTGCGAAATTCTCAGATAAGCAGGACGACCCTGAGGTTAGGGAAGAAGTGGGGACAGCGGTGGTCCCCGAGCGGGGCCAGCGGCGGGGCCCGGGGCACAGGGGACAGCGAGGGCCGCCCGGCGTGTGCTGGTCAGCATCGTGCACGTAAGGTTTGAACGTTTCCCCGTATACACGTTTTAGCCTAAAAACCTGGTTAACATAAACGAGTGGGATCCGGGTGAGCGTGGAAGAATAGCCTGGAATCGTGGCGAGTGAGCGGCGGAGGATGGTGTGGGGGCGGAGGCCCGTCGGGGAGCGGCCTCGCCGCCATCGGTTCAGGCCGGCGCGCCAGGGGCCGGGCCCCCCGCACGCTGTCGGCTGCCGCCGCCCTCAGGGGCCTTCCGCCACCAGCCCCGTCCCTGGCGCCTCTCCCCAGAGCCACCCGTCCAGCCGCAGGCCCTCGGCCCCCGCTGCCTGCCGGAGGGCAGCGGGCGTCTGACGGCACGTCCCCCTCCCCGCCCCGCGTGTCCCCTGATTCAGGCCGCGAAGTGTTACGCTTGGCAAAGAAAGTAAGTGAGGGTTCTCCCCAGGGACTCGGGGCTCTGTGAGAACGTCCTGGTCGCAGGCGAGTGTATGGGGTTTGACGTTTACGGGGTTCGGCACCCCAGCTTCGCAGCACCCTTCAGCACCTCTTCCATTCTAAGATGGCCTTTAGCCCTTTTCCCAGCTTCCGGCTGAGACTAAATGCCCCCAGTTTACTTTAATTCCTCCGATCGCAGTCACCCCTGCGAGCTTCCCGGAGGCCGAGCCCTCTCTCCCTTCTCCTTTGTCCTTTTCCATGCTCCCAGGAGCTCGGAGTTTGCTTTTAACCAGGGCGCACGCAGCCGCACCTCCCTAACCAATCCGAGCTCTTCCTTCCGGAGAAATGATTCCTCTAATCTTGCCTCTCGAGTTGTCAGATTCCTGTTTCTTTTGACCATTTTGAAACCATCCACCAAAATACAATACGAGATTGACGAAGTTTCGTGTCTGAGGGTGAGGCACATGAGCTACTTTGTTTTCATTCATCTTTTTCACTGATATTTCAAGTACTTTTCCTTTTTTTCCCCGACAACCTTAAAGTAAAACTTGAAAATAATTGATTTTTTTTGCTATTTTTCCTTCCTTCAAAGCATGTAAGAGTTTATTAGGACCATGCAGATAAGTAGACAGTCTGTTACGGGAGCGAGGTTCCCATAGTGGCTGTACCACGCCGGAGAGTTGGGAACCGCATAGTAATTCACGAAGCGCACATCCCGTTACCTGGTTTCAGGAGTGAGGCAGACACTCTGCAACGGAAATGGATGGGGCCTGAATTGATTAACTGTTTTAATTGAAGCAGATCCTCTCTTTCTTTCCCCTGTGTATTCTACAAGCAAGCTGATTTGGGAGAGAATACTAACAGTTGCCTTTTGCTTTTGCCTTTATCTGGAATAACGTGAAAAGGATATAGCTTGTAGAATTTTTCTGCGTGAACTGAAGAAATGCTAAAGAATAGACTTTTAAAGTAGAAATATAAGGCAATAAATATTTTAGCTGAAAAATCAATAATGAAATGGAGGTAACAGTTATTAGTAATTTAATTAAGTCCGTATCATGTGTAGAATTTCCCTCGGCAGGCGAGACGCAGATGCTTATACTTATCGAAGTGTTAACACTCATATACTATTTGAAAACAAGGTGACACATAACGAGCAATAAAAAAATGAAATATTTCGAGATCTCCAATCTATTTCTGAATAAATGAGATGCGCTTCAGTTCAGGGAAAGAAAACAACAGAGAGTTGTCTAAAGAATTATGTGATGATAATGGAGAGTTTATCTATATTTTCTTTATTGATCATTCGCAGAACTTGGGGCTTTCTCGCTAGATTGACAGCTGCGCTGTCGGCCCGCCCCTAGTGACTGACAGCAGGTAACGGAAAAACTTCTGCCGCGATGGGGCAGCAGGGGACGCGCCCTGATTTACGCCGTGGTTCTCATCAAAAGTATGCGGGCGGAAAACACTAGATTTATCACTTTAATCACTGGAATTTCACATTTGGTTTAAGGAGACGTGTTTCTGTAATGTGACAGGTTTTACAGATTTTGAACTTCTTCAGACGCAGCTATCGGAGAGAGATACACATGAAAGCAATTGCTATATTTTGATAACTTTTAATGGTGTCTACTGGCAAGAAGTAAAGCAGACTGTATATAACTGGTAGTCCTGGCTCACTGCATTCTAAAAAGCTTTTTTATCAGCTGAAAAAAATTTTAGCAACGTGAAAGTGGGCGGGAACTACATTTACACCATCACAACATTATCATTATTAACGGATTTTTTTGGTGTCATCATTTTGAGTAGCGCCAGGAATCCCACGTAAGAACAAACGCTAGAACCCAATTTCCGCCTGTCGCAGCGGGGGCTCGGTTCCGGGACCCACACCTTTGCTCTTTTCCTGGCTCACCTGCCTGATACCTGGAATCCAGGTCTTCTCATTCCCTTACTTGGGACTAATTTCTGACCTCTTAGAATTTGTCACTTACATACGGGATAACATCTGCGTGTTGCTTCGGACTCACTCAAAGCGCTCTGCGGTCTCCACTCATTTCAGGATGAGATCGATCACACCTGTCGCTGCTGCTCCTGGTGCGCACGCACCCGCGTGCAATGACGCGTTTCAGGCGCGAGATGTCACGAACCAGGCGGCGTGGCTCGTGTCCGGAGCGGATTCCCCCCGTGGCCGTGAGGCTCGAGGTGCGGCGGGCGTAGCAGTGCTGTGCCGTGATCACGTCCCGCCCGTCCGCCGGAGAGCGGGAATTCAGGAGGAGGCTCCTGCCGATAGTTAGGGCTCAGCCACACGAAATCTAATTGTGGGTAATTTTCATCCTGTGAGTTCTCGCGTGGTCCAGTTACAACGGAATTACATGTTATCTTCCGTTTCTCACTTTCCGCAGTAGAATGACACCAGCTTTATTTTGTTCCGGCGTCGTCTATCCGGCGCCGCCACCGCGAAGCCCTCCGTGTGTTGTCTAGTCGGAGACAGAGAGACAGCGGTACGGGGTGGCTGTCATCACAGCCGCCCTGCAGGCCGGGCGGAGGGGGCGTGCTGTAGCTCTCCCGCTAGCTCGCCAGGCCCCTGGCGAAGCCGCCGTCCCCACCGCCGTCACCACCGGCAGACTCGGGGTGCCGGTAGGAATCCAGTCACCCGTTCATTTTCTTTCCACAAGAATTAATTGAGCATCGTCTGTGGTTCAGGGACATGACAGAAAATGCGCCGTCTGTCTGGGATCTTGGTATATTTTGATATTCCCCGTCACAAGTGCCGCGACGGGGGAGCAGGCGTTTGTAGAGGACGCGGCGGCCGCGGCGCTCGGCAGGCACGCGCTCTCTGCCGCAGAGCCGCCTCCCCGGGTCTTCTGCACCCGCTAAGGGGCAGCTTCGTGACCCCGCAGGGGGCTAATTGCTCAGTCTTTGTTTTCTTATTGGTTTCAAGTATACGGGCCGTTGGTTAGACGCTTGTGTGGTGTGCGAAGCGACCCCCGCTCGCCCCTTCTTCCCTCGGGCTCTGTGCACACCACGGCCTGACCACGACCGCCGACGTGCCGGCGGCTTGAGGCACGTTTGGAACTATCTGTCCAGTTCCCGGGTAACCCTGCCTTGCAGGGTCAGGTCCACTTGTTTTAGGGAGGTGCGGGAGTTTCCCGCATCTCGTTTAGGGCAGCGGGATACCAGCCCTGCCCGGCGCTGCCGGTTCAGGCCGCTCCTCCAGCCGTCCACGGGGCCTGGCGAACCGGCTCGATCGGTGTGCCTAAGACTTGCTTTTGGAGAACCGAATATTCGCTCATCCAGGCCGGTCTTCAGCATCTGTCCACAACGGGCCGCTGCCCTGCTCCCCGCGACGCCCGTCCGAGCGGCCCTCGTAGCTCCTCAGGGGCCTCCGTGGCCTCCTGGTCGCTTTTCCTGCCCCCACCGCTCTCTGCGGCCAGAATGAGCCTAGTCAGCGGAGCCCAGGGAAGCGTCTGTGGACAGAGACGGTCGGTGCCCGTGCGGTCCTGCCGTGGCCTCGCCGCCCCCTCCGCCACGCCTGCGTGGTCCTGCGGTGCCCACCCCCCCCAACACACACACACGGGGCTGTCGAGCACGTGGATGTGGCTAGAGCAACCGAGGACCTGAATTTTCAATTGTTTCATTTTAGTTAGTTAGTTAGAGTAATTTAAGATAACCCCAGGTAGCTGGTGGCTGTCACAGTGGATGGTGCAGCTCTGAACCATTAGCCCATTCTCGTTCCTTTTCGGCCCAGAATCCTCCACGGCTACCTTCTCACTCACAGTGAAAGCCAGATATTTCAGGACAGGTAACGTGACTCCCAAGCCTCACCCGCTGCTGTTTTCCTGTGACCGCTCTGCTCCCTGCCACCCCTCAGCCATGACTGGCCCGCTCGGACTTGGCCTGGGCCCTGCCGTCCCTCCCGTGGACAGCCGTGGGGCCCACCTGCCCGTCTCCGGTCTGTGCTGTCGGCCCTTCACAAGGCCTTCCCACGGCCCTGTGCACGCCACGGCCCCCGCCCTCCACGCCCTGCCGCGTTCCGGGCGATGCCCTCTCTCAGGCGGCCGCAGAGGTCTGGCCCCCAGGACTCCATCATGTCCGCATGCAGGCTGTCGGCGGACGCTCCTGCTGACCCTCAAAGTGTCCTCCTAGAGCAGAAGCCCCGGAAGGACAGGGCTGTCCACTGCGGCGTCCCCAGGTCCCAGAGGTATTTGGCACATCGTGCATGGTTAACAAAATGTAGGCGATTAGATGAACGGGTGAAAATATGGCATTATGAATAATCTAGCCAAAGGTCCACCAAGCAAAGTGTAAGTGGCATCAAAACGAGGATGCTGTAAACACAGTCGGGGTGGGAACGTTTAATCCATAGCGGTCCACGATCAGTCACAAAGGAGGAGTCGAGCGCGGCATTCGGACAGTGTGATGAGATGGAAGGGGTACACGTATCCCAACGTGGCATTAACCCCACGGCCCAGCACCACGGAAATTGTACCGAACTCTAGTTAGTTTTCGAGGGAAGATTCAGGAAGTTTACAAAACCAGGAATTACCAAGTCATGTCCTCGGACTGCAATATGATAAACAATAAAAATTTAAACAGAAAAAAAAAAAAACAATTACCTATAAATATTAAAATACTTTCCTATATAATAGGAAAATAAGTCAAGAATACACTTGTAGGCTATTTAAAAAGTAATAAAAAATAAAAGATATTAGGACCTATAGAAGTTGGCTAAAGATGAACTCAGAAGTAAATGCATAGTCTTAAATGCTTTCATTAATTAAAAAGAAAGATGTTAGAGTAAACAATTATTTAGAACAACAGTGTCATAAAAAGAGCATTAAAAATTATTGAGCAAAAGCAGTAACAAGTGACCCAGAAAACAAAAATTAATAATCCAAGATAATTCAGGTAAAAATCAGGCAAACCTGGCAAATCAAGAAAAAAATTGAAATGAATATTTATTAGAACAACTGATAAAAAGACAATGCTTTAAAGAAAATAAGTTATATAATGTAAGGTGGACAGATTTTGAAAGTGTCAACAAATAGTACAAGAAGAAATTGAGACTTTTTTATTTTTTAGTGTTCTAGAAAGTTTTCTGACATGGGCATTGTAGGTTTTGCAAGTTCGAAAACTTCAAGAGCAAATTTTCGAGCCCACAGCCTGGTACAAGTACACTCATCCGCAGTCATTCTCAAACCCCCCATGTCCCTTCGTCGGTCACCTGTCTCGTGAACCTCACGTAGAACATAGACCTGTAGGTCCTCCATGAAACATAGTAAATAGGATAATCTGCTCACACACGTTTAAAAGTCTGTATAGTATTAGAAAACCCTTCAATTACAATGGGCATGATTATCTCGAAGGGCGCCAAAAAGAGACACTTAATATAAAACCATTTTCTAAGAAATAAAATGCAACCAAATAAGTAGTTATGTTTGTATATTTTTCTTATCCCACAAAAAAAGTGAGCTAGCTTACATGAAATGTGTAAGTACTACAAAACACATAAAACCAAATACAATAATATAAAATAAAGGTGAAATTTTTGTGAAGTTAAGGAACCCAGCCAGGGATGAGGTGACTTCCTCTGCGTAGCGTAAGTGGCTGCCGTCGCTCCGGCTGTGCGGTGTGTGACAGTCCCCTCGAAACCAGGAGGGAAGCAGGACTGCACAAGACCACTGTTGTTACTTTAGATAGTCCCGGCAGTTCTGGTGAATAACAAATGAAATTAAAATCAAAGCAAGCGTGCACAGCTGTTAGGAAGAGATGGCTATTATTCCTTTGCTCATAAATTGTTTTATGCCCAGAAAGTTCTGTGAGAATTTTAAAACTATGAAATTAATAGCTCAGTAAAACAGCTGAATACAAGATTAATATACAAAAATGAAGAGCCTTTCCATATTGTAGCTATAACCAATTAAGAAAATACTAGTGGAATAATCCCATTCAGATCCTAATGATAATCATAATAGTAGAGAACGTTGTCCCGTGCCCATTTTAAAATGTTAATCTCTGTATTTGAAAAACAAAGTTTTTATCGATAGGTATAGAAAATAAAACGTTCAGTGTTCCACGATGGAAAGCCAGTGGTTCCTCTTAATCTCGTTTAGTTGTAATTCTGATAAACCGAACGGAGGAGCTGAGGCCACACGCAAGCAGAGGCGTAATAAGTAAAACCTCGGCCTGGAGGGAGGGGAGAGCCTGGCCATCCCGTCATCGCCAGGGCTCCCCGCCTCTCAGGGGCGCATTTCACCCCATTTCATCCTCACACCAGCCGTAGGAGGCGGCGCCGTCCCATTTTAAGATGAGACACCTGAGCCTTTTCCGTGGTCTATGAGATGACAAAACCGAGACTCAAAATGGAATACATCTGATTCCAACGCCCTAAGAAAGTGTGAGAAAATAAGATCGAGTAGTTGAGTTAACAGCATGTTACATAGAGACAATTAATACATGTGTGTATTTATGTGTGTCTATACATCCGTTTTTAAAGAGGACTCAAATCAATGTAGAGGGGCTATATTATTTAATATTTTAATAATCGTGTGAGACTTATCAGAATAGCAAATAATCAGTTTAGAGTGTTATTGGGTACAGTGCACAAAGATAAATGTTGATGCACTTGAAAAGTTAAATATAAAAATAAAAAATAAATTTATATAGAAATACAATTGAAAAGATATGAAAACCCCAATGAGAAAACATCCCCAGAATTCTAACAAATAAAAGAAATAACAAAGGAACAGATATGTCCAAAGTTCCTAAAATAAAAAGGCAACTGGAAGACAGAGAAAACACCTTTTCATCAAACAGCACATTAAAGTTTTAGATCTTTTTATATTGAGAGCTCATATAAATCAATAGAAAAGCACTGCAGACTCAATCAGAGGTAAAAAAAAGGTGACAGATCGATCATCAGATAGAAAACAGGACTTAGAAACACTTGGAAAGGTGTTCGCCGTCGCCAGTGATTAAGCAAATGCAAACTTCTTTTTAAAAAGAAAATAGTTGTATACTTTTTCTCTATCAGATTAGCAAAAGAAAAACGCAAACAGCTTGGTGTAATGTGCATTGACTGCAGGTCGCAGTTCTAATTGGTTCCAAGTTTCGGGCAAATAACTTGATATGAAATATTGGTGCCTCATAAATTTTTTCTTACCCTTTGATGAAGAGTGTGGGAGAAGAGAGAAATATTTCATCAGTGCCATTGACTGAAAATAACCTAAATGTGGGTTGGGGGAGAGGTCGTGTAAGCCTCACACGGTCACTTCAGATGTCACTCACCCACGGTGGACTGTACCCCGTAGTGTTTCGGGGCGCTGCTCGGGGCAGACGGACCAGGGTGTCGCTGAGTAGCTGTGTGGTCTGGGGCAGGCGGTACGTGGCCTCTCTCTAAACCGGAACTTACCCACGGGTCGGACGGGGTCATACTAGAGTGTGCTGCCAAAGCCATATGAGTAAAACAGTGCAGTGAGAGTTACCGTTTGGCACACATCATATAATGAGCCTGCAATTGTTAGCTAGTAATTCGTTGTCATTAATTATTATAATTAACAAATATTAATTAACTATTATGATCAACTGATAGTTATATTCTTAATTATAATTTATATATTACATAACATGTTCTATAATTAATAATGTATCCTATATAAGTATAATTAATCATTAATGGTAGCAAATTTTAATAGCCCCTTGTCAAGCTAATGCAAGGAATAAAGCAACCCAGGAATCAGCTGAATTCTTGGGGTGCAAGTCCTCAGAGCCACCTCGGACTATGCTGATCGCTGACCTCCAGCCCCTGCCTCTCCTTCCACCTAGAATGACCAGGAGCCCACCTCTCAGGTCGCTGTCACCTCTGCTGCCAGAGCTCGCTGCCCTAGGGGAGAGTCCCAGGGGCTCGGGGCCGAGCAGGCTTAGCTGTGTCCTGTCCGGGCACCGTGTGGTGCAGTGTGGGGGACGGTGCGACGTGTCCGGTCACTTCCGCGTGGACTGGAAGGGCCTCCGGGCCCGCGGGGAGCTGGAGCTCTCGGCTGGGGCCTCGTTCGCACCGTGTAAGCTGCCGCTCTGGTCACTAGTTCCCGGCAGTGGCTCGTGGTCCGTCTGTGGCACATACATTCGCCACCTGATTGGAAAGCGCCACGCTCAGTTCCTGAGCCCGCTTTGTCTCAGCGCTCTGGCTGGGGCAGAAAGAGAAAAGGGCGGCGCGGGGGTAGGGGTCCCCCCAGCCCCCAGCCCATCATCCTACCTGGGGGCTAAAGGCTGTCGCCCGGACGCGGCCTGATCTGCCGCGGAAGGTGTGAGTCCGTGACCGGCTGTGAGGGCGAGGCTTTGTCTGTGGGCGTTAGTGGAAGTGCCACCTCAAAGCAGGTGTCTGGAGGGTTTTTATGTTTAAGTTGCAGTTTCCAGAATTCCCACTGGGTCTCAGACGAAGAGCCGAACACGGCGTGCTGGCTGCAGGCCTGGCCGCAGGCACCCGGGGCCCTGGCCGCTGCCGGCCGCAGGCACCCTGGGCCCTGGCCGCTGCTGGCTGCAGGCACCCGGGACCCTGGCCGCTGCTGGCTGCAGGCACCCTGGGCCCTGGCCGCTGCCGGCTGCAGGCACCCGGGGCCCTGGCCGCTGCTGGCAGGGTGAGAGCACTTGAGCGGTTGTGTTCAGGACGAGTTCATCGACTTACTCGCAGATAAATTCCCTTTATCCACTGTGTCTCCTGAGTAATTCGTCATCTACTCGTGTCCTCTGACCGCACCACGTAGAAATGCTCCGGAAGGACGCAGACGGCACGCGCCTGACTTCCCCTCCGCGCAGCCAGGCCGCTCGGCGACGCGGTCCGGCCTCGAGGCGGCCGCTCCCCGTGAGCCCACGCATCCCGTGGCCCGGTGCCGCACACGCTCTCAAATGCGCCACCTTCTTCTCGTTTCCCTTTTTACTGAACAGTCAGCTAGGAATTCTGAGGACTTAGTTTAAAGGGTGATAAATTAAAAGCTCTGTGTAATGGTGTGTATTTTTAAAGGAATTATCTCAAATAATTTCATCTCATAGGCATTTACTGTGGCAGATGTTTGCAAATCTTGGTTTAAAACTGATTGAAATATTTTAAGAAAACTGAAATAATGTCAGTGGTAAAATTTATTTTACTGAGTGCAGATGTAAGACATCAAGTTCTCAGACTGATGGCAGAATTAACAAAAAACACCATCTGGTTCAATAATTATCTGAAAATACCCATATTCTTGGATTTGTTTAATACCACTTAGTTCCCAGCTTTATTTTATCTGGGTTTGCACACCAACCAGACTAGGTTGTACAAAACGGAGACTATTTCCATCTGATCATTTTTAAAAATGTGTGTTTGCATGAATAATGAATCTTTGAATTGTTGCTAAACAAGCAAATTATTTGCGTGTGTGTCACATCGGTTATCAAGTCTGCACATGTGACAGCGTCAACAGCCATCACGTGAAACGCATGGAGCTCGCAACCATATGTTTTTGCTTGACAAAAAGCTAAAACTCAAGATCAATTTTCAATATGGAATGCACAAATTAACACTTTAAAATGCACCGCAATATGTACAGCTTGGCAAAATTTGCAGAAATAGCACGTTTCTAGATATTAACTGATATCTTTGGATTCGACCTTAAGGTATTCAATCATTTTGATTAAAAGACTGATTTCTCATAAAGCCACAGTCTGTTGGAGGCGCAAAGCCAATGACATTTGCGCATTCATATATTTTCATAAACTTTGAACAATGTCAGTGAGACACCTCCTCAATCTTGGCTCCGTAACAGCAGGGTGTTCAATCTTTCTTTAGCCGAAGACAGAACGTTTGCATCTCAGCGCAGAGGTCTGCGTGGTGTGCCCACGTCGGCGTTTGGGCGCCGCTGTGCCGTGCGCTCCTGGCCGCCCGTCCCCCGCCCGTCTGGGAGAGCGTCCTGGCCTTGTCCTGTAAAGCAGGGTGAGGGCGAGAGTTTAAAAATGGCTTCTCCTCCTCTCGAATGCCGCTTGTGATAATGGCCCAAAGTGCCGTGATGATCCAGACGCCCCGATGTTTCTCCAGCAACTTTTCCCTCTTTTGAACATAATAAGTAGTCACCACGCTGCCAAGTATGCCTGGCCCCCTTTGGACTCCTAAAGGAGGTCTTGGCGAAAACTGGATTTTCTTCAGATACCCCCATTTTGAGCTGCACTGTTCAGTGCAGAGTGATTCTCCCACGTGGTAGG
Source organism: Rousettus aegyptiacus (assembly GCF_014176215.1). Taxonomy (NCBI): domain Eukaryota; kingdom Metazoa; phylum Chordata; class Mammalia; order Chiroptera; family Pteropodidae; genus Rousettus; species Rousettus aegyptiacus. The sequence goes on from NW_023416287.1 coordinate 92,087,162, forward strand.
TGACATGTGTAAGGGTTTCAGTTTGTGGTAAGTAACGCAGTGTTAAGTGTATCAACATCCACCACAAATAACGCGTCTCTCTGTAGAGTGTCATCTCGCAAGCAGCTTGGGCACAAACCAGATGGGCCGTGAGGGGAAGATGAGCCGTGTGTCTTGCCCAGACAGAAAACGTGACAGCATTCTGTTAAGTAAAGAGACAACGGAGGCACATTTTAATATGTTGTAATACACGACAGATGCCTACAGTTTTTTACCTAAAAAACCCTTTAATCTTGCTAATCTTCGAATTCAGCGTATCACATTGTTAGCACTCTTAGACAAAGGATGGTGGAACATCGAAGAATCATTTTCGATTGCCATAATCCCAGAGAGTGAACGCTTCATCGCTAGCTCTCCTGAGTCATTGCTGGTAGTCCAAGTTTTTGAATTTTTGATTATTAACTACGCACACCCACCCATTGACGATCAAATCAGAGTCTTAGTTGGTAAAGGTAGACTCCATTAGTAATGCTGTATCAGGAAAGAGAGTTATTGTGTCCACAATTTAAATACAGCTTGCTACCGGAAACAAAGGAATCCATTGTTTAATTGAGTGAACGTGTGCCTCTCCTGCACTGTGACGGCCTGATTCCGGGCTCACGGGTCTGAGTATTCTGGGGACAAGCGCGTCGTGCAGGCCAAGCCGAAATGCAGTGCAGAGGCAGCGACGCTGATTCGGCCGCCGCATTTTCCGGCGACTAAGGCGTTCGCGGGCCTCGCGCGGCTGCCACACGCACAGCGTCAGCGAACGTCGCGTGCCGGTCGCGCCTGGCCGGCGCCTGGCCGGCGCCTGGCCCCGCGGGGACTTCGCCGGCAGCCGGGCGGCCGGCGCTGCGGTGCCGCCGTCGTTCGCAGGCGCGTGTCGGGCGCGTGCCCGGCGACCGCAGGAAACGGCGTGTCCCTCGGCCCCGGAGCCGGCGTCTGGACGTGAGCGGGCGCGAGACACCTGCGCGCCCTGGGGAACGCGCGCGGGGGGCGCGCAGCGCGGGGGCGCCGCGTCTCCAGGAGGAGGAGCAGGAACAGCCCCTGGGCCCCCCCCCCGAGGGCGGGGTGCAGGGCTGTGCCTGCCCCCGAGTCAGGCGAGCGAGCGCGAACGTGCGCGCCGCCCTCCTTCGCTCGGCGTCTCGCACCCGTGCCGCGTGCGCCCGTCTCGGCGCGCGGGCGTCGCCTGCTCCGTGGTCCGGGATATTTGCGCGTGAACCGGTGTCGAGACGCGAGGACGCGCACCACACGCGCTTTAAGGACGCACAGAGCTGCGGCCGTGGCGACAGGAAACAGCTCCACCCCCCAGGGCGCAACGAAATGTAGAAGTCAGGGCGGCCCCTCGCCACGGGGCGGCTTGAGAAGCGGGGCCGTGCGTGCGGCGCCCGGGCCGCGAGGCCGGCGCCGACGAGACGCGGCACCGTGACGCACGCGCGCGCCAGCGGCCGCACCGGGGAGCTGGTGCGGGCCCCGAAAGCGGGGGTGTCCGCTTGCGAGCTGCGCAGAACAAGTCTTTCTGGGACCGAAGTTCACTCTGAGCGCCGCATGATCTCTCAAGGGCCGGTCGTGGACTATTGAAAGGAAGTGGTCCTGATGTGATCATTCCAAGGTCTTCGGCATTCCTAAGTTGTGGATTTCAAATTGGAAATTTAAAAATTTTCCCCGTGAACTTCGGTGAATTTAACAGCTGCCGGCGATAGCATCAGAGGCCGAGGTCAGGTCCGCTCCGCCAGCGGAAGGGACTGTGCCTTATTATTCACGGGACCGAGGCTCTCTCTCCACAGATCACATTGTGGGTGAAATTAAGGCTTTCCCTGGTTCTTTCTGAAATGTAATCGGGAATCACCTGCGTAACTGGGGTTGCTTTCACGGCGAGGATTCTCGGCAGTGTGAATCGTCAGCCTGGCACTGAGAACCCGCGCCCCCTCTCCCTGACTCCCTCGCACTGCAGGATGCTGGCAGGCAGTGCTGTAGAGTGTCTCCGCCCGGCCACAGTGCCCCTGGGCCCCTGACCGGCGAGGCGAGAGGCGGGGTCTCACTGGGGCTGCAAGGAGGGCTCTCAGAGGCACCCCAAGGCCGGGGAGCCCAGCCATGCCGTTGGCTGCAGAGACCCCACCGCCCACCTTGCCCTTCCCTGGCCCCCTGCGTCTAGCACGGGGTCACCCCCTGCCCCCCACCACGAAGCCCCCGCCATGACAGTGATTTGTCATCATTAATAAACACTCATCAGTTCAAGATCAGGGCACCTTCCAGAACCGTGCGTTGGCCGACCTGGGAGCCGTCTCTCCCTCGCACACAGAGCAGCTCGCTCACCTGCAAGGCCGCAGGTGCCTTAGGGCGAGGCGGATGAGGTCCCATCCATCACGCGGGCTGGCCAGGCCCAGCGACGACTGAGGGAGTCCAACCTTTTAACCGTCGGACGGTGTATGGTCGTCAGTTTGGACACGGCTTACGTATGAAAACGATTGTTCTGTTCGATAATGCAGCATAGTACCCAGATCGGTGATGCCAGTCACGTTTATTTTTTATGCTTTAACTAATTTTTACATCAACTAATCTCAAAATGGCGCCACCCATTTTCTTCTTCACCTGTTTCCCATAAAAAAAAAATAGATGGAAAAAAGTTTAAAGGACGTTGATAGTGTTTAGAGTGTAGAGAAAATTGATCAAAATATTAATTAGACTTTTGTTTTGCTGGTTTGCGTTAGACAGATGGAGTTCTGATCTTCAGCAGCAGCATGACTCATGAAGCTGCTTGTGTACTAAAATGCCGTTATTAACACAACAGTAGTTTTCAGCAGTTGGTAATTATTGGCATAATTAAACATTTATCAAGAAACGAGTATTTATCATTCATTAAACTTTCATTAAAAATCCATCTTAGCACAGGCTGGATTAGCCAGTGATTTTCAAGTGATAACTTCTTAACTTCTGGCAGGAATATAGAACATTTTCATGATAAGTGAAGTTGTACCGAAGGACATGTTCCAGGAGTTGTGGGCAATCCTAGGATTTCAGATTCGTTTTGCAGTGAGCGTTGTTTAAGGCGGAGCTCGCCAGAGTCGACGGCACGTCCACGTTTCAGCCGCCTGTCCACGGCACGCCGACCCCGGCAAGGAGCACCGCCGGCGAGCAGGTCTGTGACGACGTCCGCGTAGTTTAACTTCCCCAAACACACGGCACAGACGCGCTGTAGGTCACGAAACTTCCTCCCGTCCGTGGGAGCTGGGACGGAGGCGGGAACTGGCAGGCCACACGCCGGCGCCGGGCGTGGGGGCCAGGCACGCGGACACGGCACGCGGACACGGCGCAGGGACACGGCACGTGGACACGGCACACGGACACGGACACAGAACACGGATACGACACACGGACACGGCGCAGGGACACGGCACGCGGACACGGCACGCGGACACGGCACGCGGACATGGCGTGTTCCGTGCACACGCCGCGCCTGGTCACGTGGCGCGCGTCCCCGGGTCGCGTCCAGGTTCAGTGACTGACGTGGCCGCCGCGCCGTCCCCCGGAGCCGGCGGCAGGGGCCGAAGCGGTCCGGAGCGTGGCGCGTAGACAGGCCCATCCGGTGGCTGCCCCGGGCCCTTTCCTCAGACGTCACTTGTCTTCCCTTGTTAACCACGTGCTGCTCTCTCCTCCCCGGTCCGATGGGCCGCAGAACCTCTCGGTGCTGGCGATCTTCTTTCCTGTCCCAAAGTGGCCGTCTGATCACTTCCTGACTTTAGAGCGCCAGAACCTTCTCTGTGCTCCCTGAGCATGGCGAAGGGCGCGGGGGCCCCCGCCTGTGGCTTCCAGAGTCACCCCGGACACTCGCAGGAGACAACCAGGAGACACCTGCCCGCGGGCGCCCTCGCCCGGCTGCCTCGCCGGGGAGGAGACGGGAGCCGAGAGCCGAGGAGCGCAGGGCGCCGCCCGCACGTGCTCCCGCCGCAGAGCCGCTGCGGTATCCGGCGACGCTGTTTTTGTTTTCTCTTGGGCAAAAAATTTACTGTATCAGTGCTTTGATGTCACAAGAATGAATTGAATTTGTGCCCTTTAGTGCAAACAACAATAGACAGAGTGGTAACCTCGTGGAAAACAAATAGACACCCCGTCCCTTTTGGGGATTCGGAGAGGTGCAGAAAGATGGAGCTGACGGTGCGGAGGTGGCAGATGAAAAGGGGCCAAAGCGGGGAGAGGATCTGGCGGCCATTTATTACCATGCCATCGCCGTGGTGTTTGCTGAACCACGGTGGAGAGTAATGATTCAGACAAACGACGCTGATCATAATAGCTGGCCCTTTGGCAAAAACGGAATACCTAGCCGTGTAGCAGGGACCTAATCAGATTCTCCAAAACTTGCTTCAGAAGGGGAGGATTGTCTGTCTTCCGTTTTCCTGTCCGTGGCTTCCCGTGGGATATGTCATCTTTAAAAGAAACAGAGTGATGAAAAATTGTGCCCTCTCCCCGTCTCCTTTCCCTGACCCCCTCAGAGATAATCACATTAAACTTGATTCATATTTATAGTGAAACTGCATTATTTTTATATCTTCTTCACATTTCTCTAATGCGATAAGATGGCAAGAGCTGTAACGACTAGTCAAGTCATATTTTCCATCATCCCGATAATCAGGGCTGAGGCTGACTCACGTGGAAAGGGTTTTAAGTGGCCTGTGCGTCGTGACACCGGGCTTTGTCCCGCACACGCACCCGTGTTCTGTGACTCCGCGGGAAAGCGTACGTAGGTCTGTTCGGAATATGTTCTCAGCGCACTCGATGAGGATTTCTCAGATGTCATCCTTCTTGATCCTTCACGTTTGTTAAAAGCCAGTGAAATAATTTTATTTGTGTCTGCTCCGTTTTGGATCTTTATGGATTCTTTTTTTTTTTGAAATTAACCTCATCGGTAGAGTATATTAGTTATTTTTTGTACATATAATTTCATTAACTGTGAAATCAAAATGCATTTAGTCCTAAATACGTTCAGGTTTATTAATTAGGTACGTTTTGTCATCACTTGATCACACATACTTTGGCGCCTACGTATTTGGAGCATGATGCCGTTGTGTAGAAGGGAAAACAATTTAGAGGCTCAGTTATGTATCATCTCTCGGGGAAAATTATGTTGACATGTGGGAGGTTAATGTACACACTTTAGATCCCTTGCTTGATTTGCTGTTTTCTTCTTCATAACTCTAGGTAAACAGTTCGTGCTGCCATTTAATGCACAGGTTAAGTGTAGTTGCAGGCTATTATACATCATTAAAGTAAGTAATATTCAGCCATGGAAGAAGGATGGAAGCTTTTCACTTGTAGCCGCCTGGACATTTCATTTGTCATCTAGTACAGCTCCGCAAAAATTAGTTGTGGCAGCCTTCGCGTAATTTATAGCGCGGTGCCATGAAATTAAGCAGTGAGTCACACTGTTTTGGCTGACTCGTGTTAATGTGTTTTGCATCCCTCCATCCCTATGACAGATTTGGTTGAAAAGAAAGACAGTGCTGTTCATTCAAAACTTTGTTTTTAATGCCTCGTTGTTACTCAGTTCAGCCAAACACCAGATCCATCTTCGGACATAGAGATTCTTTCGACAATTACGAAGAGGGGCGGGCTCTGTCACGTAGGGCGAGTGGCATCACGCACTCTCCATCAGCCGACTGCAGCACTCCAGCCCTCAGATGAGGGATCAGAGCGAATAACGGGCCAGCCGTGTTGACGGACGGGCAATACGGCTGATGGAATAGATACCAATAGATCGCACCTCAGACCCGGCCCTCTATAGCTGATCAATAGCCAATTTATTACTAATCACATCCAATAAATAGAATACTTAGACATTTATTTTCATCCGGCAGCCAGCAAGCATGGAGGGATTTTTAAGCAGAAAGAAACTGCCAGGCACCAGGGGCACATGACGGAGACCCGCGCCTGACGCTGCGGCTCCAGCCGCCCCGCTGGGCGGCCTGCCCCAGGCGGCTCTTGCGCCTCTGCTTGCCCCTCGCCTCTGGGGTACGTGACAGGCGCCGGTCTGGACTTGCGAGGGTCCCGTTAGCTGAGATAGCGCGCGATAGGGAGAGGTATCACCCCAGAGCGGGATCTGTAGGTGTTAGTGTCAAGAAGAATAATGCCTCGCCTGCCCTTCCTCTCGCTGGGTTGTCGCATGGGTTATACAAAGATTGGGACGCGTTAATAGAAAACAGAGAAACCAGAGGGGGCGGGGGGGGGCGGCGGGGGAGGAGCAGCGGCATTGCAGAAATGCATGACTTCCGCTGGTGCTAACAATAACGTGTAGCTGTGCTCTCCCAGAGCGTCGCGTGCATGCAGGTCCCTGCGCAGTCGTTGCCGGCACCTCGCACTGTGTGAAACCGAGGTTAAACAGCAGCTGCCTGACGCAGAGACGGGGTGCAGAGTCGCACGCCCACCGTGTGTCCCAGCGGGGGCTCGCCGACCTGAGCAGCCGGACTGCAGAGGCGAGGAGCAAAACGCTGTGATCTTTGATTTCATGTTCCTTGTAATTCGCGTGGTAGAAAACAGTGTCGATGGAAAGGAATCCGCGACGTGGGCGGGGTGGGGTCCCCCAGCTCCTTCCCGAGCGTGGAGCTGGACTGTTTCACAGGGCAGACTTCTTCCCGTGGGCCGGTGAAACGACATACCTCAGTGGATCAGATCTGCCTGGCTCGCACTCTGGATGAGGAACATGATTTATTATCTGTCCCTTGAATTTCTGCGAGCATTCTGTCTAAACTTTAAAAGAGGATTACATTTGCGATTAAATCTTAACAAATGTTGTTTTAACTAGACTGCAATGTATGTTATTGACAACAAGCGACTTTTCTTCTCAAAATAACATTGGTGCTTAGGCATGCAATTTACAGAAACGACAAGAAAGGGTGGTACTTTCCCCAAGGTGAATGTGAGCTGACTGATTAGTTGGTATTTTAACTTAGATTCTTGCAAATTACAGACATAAGAAACCCTGCAATTTATATGTACTTTAGAAGTGAAAGCTTTAATCCCATGATTCATGAAAGTAAAGTGGTAATAATTTAAGTACCATATTTTATTTATCCCTCAGACTTGTCAGCTGATACCAGAAGTATTTCTACTATTTTGGGGTTGCTGCCTTTGGCCACCTAATTGCTTCTTAGGAAGTAAGAGGGAAATTGCTTATATAACTACATGGATTGTCTCTGGCAACGTCGAGCTAAGGCGTCAATCAGTCCATCTGGGTAAAATCACAAGCTGACTCCGATATCGCTAAATATTTATACTGTCAAATACACACAGACATCCAGATGAAAGGAGGCATTCATTAGGAATTCTCCAGCTTGTCAGTTTAAAGATGTAGATTAGAGCAAAACCTCCCACTATGGTACTGAGTGCTCAAGAAAAGTCTATATTTAGCCATTCTGAGCAATAAATATCATCATATTGCCTCATTTAGGTAAATAGAGAATAAATATTGTCAAGATGATCTAGGGAGAATGTAAACAGATTCGTGTTCGGAGCCTGTTCCGGGGGAGTCGCAGGACAGCGATTGAGCCCACGGTGCTTTCTGCTTCACCCTTTTCCGTGATCACACCCGCTCCGCTTTCCAGTGACACAGAGTGTGTTGCTGACAGATGAGGGGGGAAAGATGAAGACAGAAAAAAATTTTTAACCACAAAGGTGGTTTCAAGTTGTGTGAATTAGAGCGCTAATTAGTGCTCGTGCTGCGCGTTGTCTTGATAGTCGCAGAAGCTGCTGCTGCCGAAAATAAAGATTTCTGCGCAGAAATCTGCAGCCGCGCCGAAGGTCACCTCGGGGTCGCCCGCAGCTAACGAAGCCGTCGGTCTCCGGGGCAGCGCCGCAGAGGCCGAGACATCACCCGACGTCCGCCAGGCCGGCGCCATCCGGGTCCCCTCGCGCCGCCTTTCGCGCTGCGAGAACCTGCCGGACAGACCCCGGTGTGCACCTGCGCGCCCGCGCGCCCTGGCAACGCCGCGCCGCGCGCCGACCCCGGCAGCCTGGCCCCCCGGCAGCCTGGCCCCCCGGCAGCCTGGCCCCCGGCAGCGGGACGTGTCCCTTCCCTGGGCCTGCACTCGCCGCTCTTCCTTGGTAATTGATAATCCTGGAAGTTATGCTCAATGGGAATTTTAACTGATGTCAAAGTTTTAGTTAATTACACTAGATGATTTTTTTGAGATTAATAATTAACATCTCTCTTTATAACTAAATATCCATAATTAATCAGCAAATCATAACGTGAAGACTAATTAACTTCAAACTCAAATCTTAACAGAGAATCCATATTACTCTCTGGCATCATTAATTACCAGAGTAATCAAAGTTATCCCTCGTGGGATAAAACATAAAGCTTTGTGGGTTTATCAGCTAAGCCGTTAGCATGGAAGAATTTCCGAAGTAACTTCAAATGGCATTACTGATGACAGAACGGCTAGGTTATTCCAACGTGTTTCCGTTGGCCACATGTTCCGTGATCAATACGCCGCTCCCGGCAGCTGGCTGGGCACCCAGCAGGGCAGACGCGTCCCCGTGGCTCTGGGTTTTTTCCGCGGGAGGTTGGCACGGCGATTTCTGGCAGGGGGGTGGTTCGGCGCACTGTCTTCCCATCTCCATCGTGCCCCTTTGTTCTGGGCCCGCGCCTCACACATCGCGGGGCAGCCCGCTCAGAACTGTGAGCAGCAAGCCGGCGTGTCCCTCTGACCCTGTCCACAAAGGGGAATGTTTTCCAAGAATAAAAAACATGAATTGTTCTACTAATTATTATGTTAAAAAAAAAGACTTAATAATTAGAGAGCTAGAGGAAAGAAGCGAGAGCCCGGTGTGAGAGGAAGGGCACCCCGCGAGAGGCCGCGTGGACGCGGACCCTGCGGGGCGCGAGCCGGGGCCCCCGGCGTCCGAGGAGCGGGGCGGCACTGCGGGCGGCTCGGAGAGTGTCGCTCGAGGTTTCCTTTCCGGGGTCCAGGGGTCGGGAGTGTGCTCAAAATCCACGTTTCATTATCGCATCCCCTAATCTTCGAGTGCGCACATCGAACCCCGCTCTTTTGTGTGGCAGCTGTAAAAATCCTAAGCAATTTTTACTGTCAAGAAAACTCTGAATAAATAGGGGCTGTTAACTTAGGCAGATATCTGAGGTTATTCGGTGGCAGTCAGGAACTCAGCACTTCAGCTAATGGGTTATGATCAGAAACTGCTCCCAATAGCCAGCTAGGGGGATCTGAATATGAAGATTTCTATAATTTTGTTGTCAGCTTGTGATGTACTCTAGTGCTAATTATTTGGAACAATTATGTTTTCCTAATAACAAAAGAAGCAGCAGTGAATTAAGCAGGCTTACCTTCAGATCTTTAGATAGCAGTTTAAATGCACTTGCCATTAAGAAATAGCATTTCTTTTCGCTTTACAGAGCCCTAATTATTGAAGATGCTTGTCTTTTTAAATCTACTGCTTCCACTTCTTTTAAACCTGTTCGATGTGTCAGTTTACACTGATGATTCAGTAACTAGTATTTTCTCAGTCTTAGGTTTATGCCCGCACCTCCCATAGGCTGCTTACTTCAGTTAGTTATTCAAAAACCATAATTAGCGCAGTAATTAACGTGTGGATCCTTCAAAGGAAGACTGCTGGAATCGCGGGACGCCCCTCATCATTCTTCCTGATGTGCGGATGATAAAGAGGCGCGGTGACGTGACGGCGGGACCCGTGTGACTGCGCGGGAGCCGTGCTGCCGGGGACGCGGACAGGACCTCGGTCCGCGGAGCCCTCGCGCCGGGGAAAAGTAATTATGCGCACCGTCCCCGTAATTCAGCTAGGTGTTATCCTGCATTTGCAGCTGTCACACCATTTGTTTTAATTTTTTTTTATATCTTGTGAATACTTGAAAGTTTTTAGTTTTGCACATTATCTCTTAACCGATTTCCAAACAGAGGTGCCAAGGGCTCTTCCCCCCCCCTTTTTCTTTGTAAGCCATTATGGAGAGACTCTTTCTTGACAATTGATGTCAGGCTTTTGATGGTAATTCGAGTTGATGCAGTTTCAAAATCATAGTCATAAAGAAAAGGCTCGGTTTCGTACATCTCCCCAGGGAAATTTTTTGGCTAAATCACAGTTTTCTCATAAGCTGGATCCGTTGTCTGCGAGCTGTGGCCGACGAGTGGCTCTCAGCTGCGCGTGGCGGGGGCGACGGGGGCCGCGGCCTCCTCCCCGGCCACCCCCCCGGAACGCCTGGCCTTCGCCCCCCGTGCCTGGTGGCCCGTCCCCCACGCGGCGCCGTCCACGGGCGTCGCTCAGAGCCCCGGCCTGGGGCGCGTCCCTCGGAGGGCTCGCGTGAGCCGGGGCGTGCCCGCGGGCCCCGCACATTCCGCCGCCTTCGGAGTCCGGGGTGCGGACGGAGGTGGGCGTCGGATCTCAGGCCCTGGGCGTTGGTTGGGACAGTCGCGTCGAAAGCAAAACCTCGTTTGAACTGTATGGCCGGGGGCTGGCGGCCCACGATTAGTTTCTTAAGAAAAAAGATTATGGGTGTCGATCTTGACGCAAAACGGGGTGCAGGCCTCTCGCCTCCCACCTCGTCGGCCGGCTTCCCACCCTCCGTCTCGTCACCGCTCCGAGGCCACAGGGCAGCTTTACCCGTGACCTTATCGCAGGGTCCAGAGTGGACCGCGTCTGGTGTCAGCCACAAGGTAATCACACCGTTAAGCATCATACTCGTTAATAACCTGCGGCCGAGTCCGTGCATTGAAGAGTCTGCAGACGGACCCTCCCTGCCAGTCAGAACACAGGGCCGCCCGCCGCACAGCCCAGGGCCCAGCGGACGCTGTGAAAATGACCCCACGTCGATGCCGCCGCAGCACATTTCCTACACTTTCGAGTACACAGCCTCCCGAGCACCATTCTGCTGCGCAAAGCAGCTCAGAAAACTGCCAGGGCAAAGCAGGCGGGGGACGCCACCAGGCCCTGCTCGGAATGCCGGTCACGCTCGTGGTGGTGGGTTTCCCGTGGGAGCGAGGACGGCTCCAGAAGGACGTGGCCCCGGAGGGACTCGGGGGACGCAGGTGCTCACCGTGCGCGGAGCATTGCTGTGGCCCAGCATGTGCTGGGGGCTTCGCACACTGGTCCTGCTGCCTGAGACTCTGCCGAGGGTCGTCGTCCTGCTTTGATACAGGGAGACTGAGGCCCAGAGAGGCTCGCTACGCCGTGCGAGCGCACGGAGCTCGCCGGGGGCTCGGCTTCCGTTTCAGCCTGCCGCCGAGTCGCGAGCCTGCCTGAAATCGCATCGCGAGGAAGGGACGGCAGTGCCGGCCGAGGAAAGCCTCGCCCTGCCTGTCCACGACGCTCACAGTCCGTATTATCCAACGGAAGGCCCTGGTGACCGCTGGGCGGCCGGGGGCCCCCCCTTTAGCCCCGTCGGAGTGCGCCCGGCACGCTCGCTGTCCACATGCAAGCCTCGTGCTCACGGCGGCAGCGTGGCCACGTGGTGCCAGGCCTGGCGGGGGCACCCCGGGGGCCACAGCAGCGCACAGACAGACAGAGCCCGGGACGCCGGGGCTCGGCGCTGGCGGGAGCGTCAGGCTTCGAGGCTCGCGTCCGTCCTTGCGTCTGACAGCCGTCCGCTGTCTGGAGCTGCCGTCACGGGTTTATCCCTGCGCCTGTGGATGGACGTTCGGCTGGTGTCCAGGCGCGCGTGGTTGTGGAAACAGCTACTGTAAACATTTGCGCACAGGTCTCCGTGTGGACACACGCTTTGCTTTCCCGAGGAGTGGGGTTGCGGGGCCGCACGGTGAGAAACCGCCAGACGGTGTCCGCGCGGCCGTGCCGCTCCGCGCTCCCGCCAGCAGCCTGCAGAGTTCCCGGGGCTCCCCGTCCTCGCCGACACTTGCCGTTACCCATTCAAGTGAGTGTGCCGTGGCGTTTCATCACGGTTTTCATTTGCATCTTCCTAGTGACTATTGACATAGAATACACATCTTTTCCTGTGTGTATTCACGTGTGAATTGCTCTCGTCTTTAGGAAATTCTTCCTGAGTTACAACACACCTCCGATACGCTAGAGCTGCGCAGGGGACGTGCGACCCTGCTTCCAAGTGGCAACATGTCATGGAGACTGTGCTCCTGCCCCTTCTTCCACCCCCAAGTCTAGGCTTGCCGAGCCAGCCCGCTCGGCTCCTGAACCCCTCCCTGGCCCCCCGTTCGTGTGGCGCGGTTCGTGGCATCGAGGCCAGTGCCGCGTCTTCACGAAGCAGCGCGGCCGCCATGACACTGTCGTGGTCACGTCGAAGCCGCCCTTAGCCGACGCGGCGTCATCTAAGCCAGGGGCAGCAGCCCTGACTTGCCCAGGAAAGCGCCTGCGTCTGGACGTGGGAGCCAGCGCCAAGTCTGTGTGATCGACAGCTGTCAGTGCATGAGCACATGCTCATGGCAGCCAGCTGACTTTACGGTCGGTCACAGAATTTTTAGATGGCTAAACTGTTAGGCTATTTTGGACATTGAGAGCCGCGGAGCAGCTGTGAATTATTTTCCCTTTAATCTTCGGTGCCTCCTCTGTGCTCCTGTAACAGGGTACTGACATATGTAAATACGGCAACTGACCATCTTGGCCAAAGCATTAAACACCACTGAAAACGTCCTTGCCGCTGAGAGTGGCCGAACCTTTACGCAAAGTGTTCATAATTTATGGAACTGGTATGAGATGTGTTTTTAAGACTATGTTGTAACGTTTGGGTAAAAAACGCCTTGCCCTTTGAACCAGTGCACAGAATTAACTTGTTTGCATATAGACCCTTGGAGGGGAATTTCATTTTTGTTTTCATAAGGAGACGAGGACTTCGGAACGAGACTCCTTGGCAGTTCCGGCTTTGATTTCAGGAAGCCCCTGGACGATCCCGTATCGTCCATGGACCCTGTTACCTTGGGCGCAGTCACACTGGTCCGGTTTGCTCGGTTTAACGCTTATTTGTGTTGTTTCGTTATTTCTTATTCTTCCAGTGTTAGGAGCGACCCTTGGTAACTCTTCTGATCAGGAAGTGGATCTGAACTTAAAGAGCCCCGTATCGGTATCATTTGCGTGGTCCTTTTCCAGAACTTGAGAATCATACTTGAGAACTGTTAGTAACAATAAGATTTCCATTGATACGTTTAAGACAGGTGGTGCGAAATAAACATGTTAATTGTATTCTACTTTAAGTAAATTATATAAATATGCCAGCTGTGACTAGACCATATGACATTTGACCTGTTTATTGGACAAAGAAAAAGAAAAGGAAAACTGTCACTGATTGTGACATGTGGTGTTGCTTAAAATTTCCTAGTTTCTGCTAAAGATCAGCACGTACCTAACATTTCGGACCAAGCCCAGAGGTTTGTTTGCATGTCGGAGTCCTTCCGGGCGCTCACACCAGTCACTGCGCACTCGACATGCAGTCTGGACGCGTCGGCCCAAACCCGTGTCGGGGCAGACGTCCCGCCAGGACGTCGCGTACGCGTCTGAGTGAGGAGCGACACTTTTCAGCTTGACCCGGGAAGAAGTACGTGTGCGTGCGCATGCATGTGTGTGTCGAGGCGGGGCTGCGACCGGCTCAACAGAGAGTTTGGGATTAGAACTCCACGTGGAAAGCGACCCATTTTAACTGAGGTGCATGCCAGTACCGGAACCGTTCCGTGCACGCTGCCGACACAGAGCATGAGCACTCGACCTACCCGAGTGTTTACATCCGTGTTCCGGCTTACGTTGGGGCATCCAGGAAAGGGACCGGCCGTCCCCGGCGTCCTGGGCGCTCTTCCTTCGCCTGCGACCAGGGGAAATGTGGCTGAAGGTCCATGACAACGGAAGCCTGCCAGGCCCGCCTGCGCCAGCCCGTGAGACAAAGGCGCCAATTTTATCGTCGCTGTCTTTTGTTCTCTGCGGTGCTGTTCACGCGGCTGCTTGCGACTGCCAGAGCCTGGGGCCCGCCGGCCGCGGCTCCCTCTGCGCTCTGCCCGCTCCGGGCTCCGGCGCCGTCACCCCCGCAGCCTGGGGCCCGCCAGCCGCGGCTCCCTCCGCGCTCTGCCCGCTCCCTCTTCTGTGTAAGAGGACGGACACTTGACGGTCGAGCGTCTCGCGTAATCGATGCGGTGTCATGCCAACGGACCAAGGGCCTTCGTGTCTGGATCGCAGGTCAATATGGATTGGGGCGGGAGGGGCACCTGTGCATGAGCAGCCGCGGGGCCCGTAGACCCGTTGTATGATTGACTGGTGTCCGTTTCCATCACCGTCACGAGTGGGAGTTCTCTGTCCTCATGCGTGACGCTGGCCTGCAGTGAACCGGCCAGGGTAAACACGGCTTCTTCCAATGCTTGCGAATTTCCCTCCAGATGGCCAGAAGTAACTCTCAGGGACACGGGCCCCACGCGAAGGCTGGAAATCCGCCTGCGCTGTGGCGCTACAGCCATCGTTTCCCGAGCCGATAACAGCGGCTGCGCCGCAGAGGTGGAGGCACGTTCGATGCCTAAGAGAATGTTGTGGGCGGGGAGGGGCCGGCTCCACCATCGCCTTCGAGAACGCTGACAGCATGAGACCGGTCAGTAGGGGGGTTTCCGGGGACTAAGCCTGTCCCCAAGAGTCACGCATCCACCGCATTCCGTCCTGAGAGCCCGCGCCCGGCAGAAAGGCCAGTGGCCAACGGGGACCTGCAGGCCCCCCGCCCCCCTCTGCAGTTCCGATACTTAAAACTAAAGCCGCAGCCCAGCGGACGGCAGTGCCGGGCCACCACCCAGCCGTGCCCGTCGGCGCGGGTCCGTCCCGGCTCTGCCCGGCGGGCCTCGGAATGCGTGACGCGCAGAGCAGAGAGGTCCTGCCTCGGGCGCGGTGCCGCGGAGCGGCCGAGCAGGGACCAGGGCGCCAGGCGGATCGACCCCTGCCCGAGGTGTTAAACCGGAGACCGACTTTTTTTTTAAGTTTTTTTTCTCTCCCGGTACACGTTTTCTGTGAGGGCGTGAACTTAAAAGGTCTCTCATCAGGATTGGATGTTCTCCTCCCAAATATCCCTGGTCCTCGCTCCTTCACTATGTCCAAGCTAAGTTGAGGCCAGATTGATTGTGTTTGTGGTGGCCTCTTTGCTGGTTGCAAAGGAGTGCAGCCTTCTCTGTTTATAAGGTGATATCCAAAATTCAGTCTAATTTTGAGCATATCATTTAGAATATTTAAGGTTCCAATTCTACATATAAGTAAATTCAAAAAGTAGGACAATAAAACCAAAAATCAAATAATAAAAAGCGTGTTTTAAGAAAGCGTCAAGAGCAGGGAGGAGGCGGGCCGGCCAAGGTGTCATTTCAGGGCTGTGTGTGCATGTGTCATGCGGGGCAAGTTGCCATGCAAGGTTGATCGTCACCGGCAAGACGACGCTGTCACAGCAAGGGGGGATGACACGGTGTCCTTTTCTAGCCAGTGGGAGTAACGGCTGTCGGGAGCCAGACAGCAGACGTGGCTCCGAACGCTAAGAGGCCGGGTCCCCGCGCGCAGCGGGGCGGGCCATCCTGCAGGGCAGCGTCTCGGGGAGGCCGTCCCGGGAGGTAGAGGCCGGGTCCCCGTGCGCAGTGGGGCGGGCCGTCCTGCAGGGCAGCGTCTCGGGGAGGCCGTCCCGGGAGGTAGAGGCCGGGTCCCCGTGCGCAGTGGGGCGGGCCGTCCTGCAGGGCAGCGTCTCGGGGAGGCCGTCCTGCAGGGCAGTGTCTGATGGCGCCTCCCCGCCGGGGAGGCTGTCCGGGGAGGGAGTTCTTCCTTCAGCTTCTGGGTGGGATTTATCCGCTGGACTTCCCAGAATTTCTCTTACGCATTTCATATATTCCCTAATACTTTTCATGGCATAGGTTCTGCTAATTGACATCTCAGCACCCCGTGAATGAAATAAGACGACTGTTGGCTCACCAGGGTCAGACAGACGGCCGAGCGCAGTGACCGGGCGGACAGGCCTGACGCGGAGGCACGCGGGGCCACTCTCTCTGGTTTGCCCGTGGGCGATTCCGCGTTGAGTGTCTTTCAGGCAGCAAGTGAGGACTTAATTCAGTCCTGTCGCTCTGGTTGTCTTGCGACTCCGGGAAAGAGTGGGTCGTACCTGTTCGGAAAAAGACTCGGTGACGTTTGGGAGGGAACAGAGGCGGCGGTGAGCGGGCGGATTCCGGTGTCGGTGCGCACGGCCCCGAGCGTCCCGCGCTCTGCCTCGCCTCCTTCCCGTGGGGAAGCCACTCTTCAGGTAGCGTTGTGTTCTGGCTTTCGCAGAAAGTGGGGCAGGCGTCGGCCTCACGCCTCGTTGACCGTGCGCCCTAGAGGGAAAACGCCGGCGCTGCGTGCTCGTTGGCGGCGGGACCTGCACAGCCGCGCGGCCTGGCATGTCCGCAGCCCCGCGTCTGCCCGCCGGCCGCCCGCGCCTCCCGACAGCGCGCCAGGGTGGAGGCGAAGGGCGAGCCACAAGCCGCGTGGGACAGTTGGGGGGGGGGATCGCCGTCCTGTGTCTCGCCTCCAGGACCCAGGTCTTGACTGTCTGGCTCTGACTCCTCGACCGTCCAGGTCCCCGGGTCCCTGTACTCGACGTGGCTCCCGTCCCTCGGCCGCCCACGCGCTGCCCGGGTGCTGCCTCCCTCGCTTCCTTGGGACCACCGCGCTCCGGCAGCAGCCCGGCCTGCGATTTCCAGCCCAGCCCCGCCTCCCGCCGCCGCGTGGTGCTGGGAGAATCCACGGGAGGCCTCGGCTCGGGCCTCCCCCGGGAGCCTGGTCCTCAGCCTGACTTCTGAGTGGCGAGCCATGCCTCTGAGCTGCGGCCCGACTCCGTCACGTGCTGTGCCTTTAAAAGTGTCAACTAGGTTATTTTCATACATTTTTATAATTATGTTTCAAATGTTTGCTTTGTTTTGAAATGACAAGATAAGAGACCCTGCTATTTGCAAGCACTTATTTGCAAGTAACTAACTTTGCTTGTGCGCAGTCATTATTCTTGAAAATTTAAATTGATGTTTTCTTTCTCTTTTGGCTGTGATTTTGTACATACATGGGCGTGGTATTTCCCCTTTCGAGTGGCTTTTGAAGGACGGGTTAGGGACGCAGACTTCCCGCTGCACCTGCAGCCGGGGAGCTCGGTGCCCTTCCTTTCGGCCAGGCCCACTCACGGCCTTGTCACCTCCCAAAGGCCCCACGTGCCGACACCGCCGCTCAGCACAGGCAGATCCGGGGCTCAAACCCCGAGCCTGCCGCACACGCCGCCGCCCTGCGTCTTTCCCCACCACGGCGCCACACGCCACGCCGGGGACGGGGCCACCGCACCGCGAGCCGGGCCCTCTCCGGAGCCCTCCCTGCCCCAGGCCCTCCGCCAGGCGGGGACCTCCCATGCCGCCCCTGCGTGAGCTCTGGGACAGCGTGCCGGGGCCGGGGCGTCTCCCGCAGAGCCCGGCGCGGCCTCGGGCGCTCAGCCTCCTCCGTGGCGATGCAGACAGAGGCGGGCAGGCGGCACACGGTCCCTGGGGGACGCCCCGGTGGCCGACGCCCCCTGCCCCTCCGGCCGGCGCCCCCTGCCCCTCCGGCCTCACCTGTGTTGGGTCAGGGTTATGGATGTTAGATAGCGCCCTGTCGGCCGCTGGCCTTGTCCCTGAGGACGCTGTGTTCTGTTGGCACGGAGGCGATAACGTGTACCTTAGGGACTGATACAGTGCAGAGTTTCTCAGGGTTTGTGAGTTTAAAGGTAAAACATTGTCTTTTATTCTTTGTCACTCTTCAGCGCCCGTGGAAATGTCCAGGCCCATGAGGACTATTCATGGCGAAGTTGGGAGCCTGGCCGCTCATGTGTTTCCAACTTGAGGGAAGATTTATTCTTAGTTTTTTCTGAATATCGTAGAATTTCTTTCAGGGGTCTTATATGGTTATCTCCAATCACTGGCGATCCTAAATGTAGTGCTGATGGGAATCGAGAAGAAAAGGACTAAGGCTTTTGCCAGCTCAATTCGTGTGCAGGCTCCCTGGACGTAGCTGGTAAAAACCGCACATGGTGCATCTCATCAAACTGTGTATTTGAACTTATGTGAGAGTCAGAAATGGCGTGGCCTTCAGTGAATTTTTCAGAGAAAAATAAGTTTTCTCGTCTCGTCTTAGGAAACAGTGGCCTTCAGGAAATGGTGGGCAGAGCGGACCTCGCTGAACTGTTCGGCACACCCCTTTTGTGCGTGTGTGGCCGTGCGCGGACGCCCGCCCAGACGCCTCCGTCGTGGTCCGTGTAGCACATGCCCAGGCCAGCCCCGCAGGCAGCTCAGACGCCCGAGTCCCCCGGACGGCCTGTGTGTGGAGCATCTCTCACGAGCGTAGCTGTCACGGTTGACGACCATTCCAAAGATAAAAAATAACTTTAATTTCGCTCCTCTAATAACCTAAATATTTCTAATTGTGCTTGGGTTTTATTATCACTGGCCAGAATACACTTCGAATCCTTGCAAATTGTAGGTACATGCTACTGACCACCCTTCGTTTTCTCAGACACGATGGCCAGGGTGTCATTTCGGCGTGGGGGCAGAAGGCCAAGAGGTCACTGCGAGCTGCGCCGTGACAGAAGACCAGGTCGCAGGTCCCCGCTGCCCTCTCGGGTGGCGTCCTCCTCCGGGACCACGAGGCTCCCTCCCGGGAGCCCGGCTGAGGGGAAGGCGGTCGCCTCGCGGCCAGGGTCAGCGGGAGCCACCGGTGGCATCCTGCAGCGATGCGCCTGGCGCCGTTGTTGCCCCAAAATGCATACATTATGGAGCAATTATTGTTATCGACTTCACCGGCGGAATATTGGTGACTGCTATTGCAAGAATAATTTATTTCCTGCTCTGAAATTTCTGGGTTCTATTTCATTGGATTTTAATTTGTCATTTTCCTGCTTTCACTTGAGAAGCATATAAGGTGTTATGACGTTAAAATATGGCTCTAATTTATTAGCATAATCTGTTAATATTGTTTCATTTTAATAGACATCAAGTATGATTTCTTAACATCCTTGTTAAAATTGCATCTAAAAATCGAAGTTGAGGAAAACGTGGCTTAAGAATTACGATGTCATGTGTGCCCCAAGTTTTTATACAGAAAGTATGCCCTTGTTAATTGCATCGTATTCCAGGTGCTTTCACTAGGACAGTGAGCGAACCTAGCTTTTTCAAGCCTAAGTGCCCTCCCAAAATATAAAATCCGAAACCCGCACGGCGCCGAGGCGTACCCCAGCAGTGACCGGCGTGTGACACGCTTCAGGAGAAGCCCGGACGTCCGTGACGCGTGCTGGCCGGTGGAGGCGCAGTGGCTCCCGCAGACGCGGCGGGCGCTCCGCCCACCCGAGTCTCCCCAGGGCCGTCTTTATCTGCTACGCGATGCATGAAATCTACTTTCGGTGTTAGAACTGCTGGCAACCTTTGACCCCTTGAGTGGAGACACAATGTGACCTTTCTATTGTCATCGGCTTTCATTCTCTGAAAATTCTATGAATTTTTATTACAAGTTTTTTTTTAAGCCAAGCTGAGGCTTCAACAAATTACTCGACGCAGATGAGATGAAGTTGTCGAAGGGGTGTTAGATAAGTTTACGGCCCGCGCACACCGCCAGGGAGGCCGGGCCCGGGCGTCCTGCAATGTCACCCGCCAGTAACCGCCGAGCCCGCTATTGGATAAATACATCATTTTATGGAACATTGATTGTTCTATAAACCCAATGGAGTATTATGCTCTATGATCAAACCATTTAGATTGTGTGTAGAGCACAGAAAATGCCATATTCAGGATGGTACTAAAAGTGCCATTTGTGTATTTTATGGATGTCATTACAGAGGAAACTTCTCTCTGTAGGCCCTGTTTACTGCAAAATTTTTTAGTCTGTAATGACATTTTTCATTCACAACGTATGCCTTCAAGAGAGGGGCCTTGTTTTATTTGTTTCATTCGAGTTTACTGCACAAATTCTGTACATTTTAATTAAATGTAAGCTTAACAAAAGCATAAGGTATTTATTCTGTGGGAAAAAACGATGACAGTGAGGAGAGAAGAAGGCGCGCAGGAAGGAGGCCGTCAGGTGCCGAGCCCTGTTCGCGGCCCCCAGGCGCCGGCAGGCAGCAGGCAGAGCCACCGCTGGCCCTGGGGGCGGCGTCTGCAGCTTACCCCCGGCTCCCCTGCACGCCCGGGTCTGCATTCTTCAGCCTCGGAGAGGGTCTCATCAAAAAGGACGAAAAAGAGGGAAACACGCTTCCTGGTGACCTTCGGGAGAAGTGAGCCCACCTAGAAATCATCCCCCAAAACGAGCTCCCAGCCCTGCAAACCCTTCCCATCTCAGCCGAGTGGTCGGTGCACGTGGCCTCGAGAAGGCCGTGCGGGCCCTCTGTGCTCACGAAGGCTGGGGAGCAGCCAGGCGAGGTTTCACGGGCACGGGCTGCATTCTAACTCCGTCCGCGCCTCCCACGCAAAGCCACTCCTTGTCCTGTTCGAAACAGATGCAAAGAAGTCTGCCGTAGACAGGCTCCCTGCTCAGCCGCTGCCGTGGCGCTGAAATCCGACGTCGTCTTTGGAGAATGAATGCAAAGCGCGATACACACGTCGGGCTGGGCGTCCCTGCTCCACTAGAGCTGCTGCGGCTTCGGGGCCGTGACGGAGACCGGGCAGGCGGAAAGCCTGCACAGACCGCCGCCTCCCCGGTGCCCGGCCCCTTCGGCCATTTGCACTGGGGAGCTTTACGGTTCGTGTTTACCAGAAAGACCTCAAAAATTGAAGTTGACGTGCCCAGTAAATCCTTGGTTACAGCACAGTTAGAATTTAAAGTTACAGCAGCGACTCACATTAGTTTAAATGACACTTGAACTTCTGCATAGCTCTACATTAATTCATTATGGTCCAAATGGAAGAATCTTCAGTGGGTGAATCTTTTTCAATCTGATTGAGGCTGTTACATTTTATAGGTGCCATTTTTCAAAGCAGTACTGACAGCACTCGAAGTTATTAAATTGCTGAATCAAAAGATGGACCTGCACTCGCATTTATGAACTGCGATGGAGCGGCTCGGGGAGCCGAGCCGAGGTTAAGATGTTGCTGGTGACAAGCTTCGTCACACCCCGTGGTGACAGCAGTATTTACCCACGTAGTTTGCTTTAATGGTTTGGCAGTGGCTTAACCCACCTCCAGACTCAGACAAATTCAGTAAGTACTTCAGAGCAGCGTAATTATCAGTGCTGCGAGGGACTCGGGGGGTAATTCTACACCCCAGAGGCTGTCCAGCTGCAGACCACGGATGGCGAGCTTGGACTCGGCACGTGGCGTTCGCTCGGGGACCCCGTGTGGCCGGGACCTGTGCCTTCCCAGCCGCCGTGGCTCCTCCTGTGTGTAACGTAAAGGCAGGATGTCCTCTTCCATGCTGAGCCGGGGAGCCGGTGATGTGAAGGCTGCCTCCTTTACTTTTGTGGCCGTATTCCTTTTTTTTTTTTTTTCCATGCTCTAAATGAGACTGAAAATGACCTTGAAATTCAATCAGGTTCAGGGTGTAGGGAAGACAGAACGGACAGAAACAAGCCAGACCGAGCTCAGAGTGTAAGGAAAGCTGGCGGGTGCCACCCCCAGGCGGAGGACAGGGCAGGCATAGCGGAGGGGGCCCGGCGCGTCCAGCAGACAGCGACCCAGGGCTCCGATGGACGGCACGCTGACCCGGGATGGCCACACTCATGCCCCGGCAAGACCCTGGGCACGGGAGGGGGCGCGGACGTGGGCGCCTGCCAGGCCTCCTGCCCCGGCCGACCGGCCCTTGCACCTCCCCGGGGAGAGGGTTCGGGGCGGTCGGAGCTGAGGACGTAACCATGAGGTGAGGCTCGAGCTCGCAGACCGTAGCTCTGCCCTTCTCTCCAGGGCCCCTGGTCTCCCAGATGAGCTTCATCCTTCCCGAGGGGCCACGTTTCTCCTGTGACGCGGGGCGGGGGGGGGGACAGCGCCACGCGCCACGTCCTGGGGGTCGGTGGAAAGCCCTGGTCCCCCCGAAGCGCTCATGCACCCGCGTGGCCTCGGACAGTCTGCAGCACCTGTGGGGTGGGGCCCACGCGGCCAGGGAGCCCAGGTGGCCGGCGGTCGTGGCCCCGGGTCCCTGTGCTGCGAGGGGCCGAGGGGAGAGAGCAGAGACCGTGGGAGCCCGGTGAGCCGCCTGGCGCAGGCCTGAGCACCGGCGCCCCCGGGAGGCTCCGAGTCGCCGTTCCGCCGTGCTGGCTTGCTTCTGCCTGGCCAGTGAGGGCACGGCCAGGCCTGGGTCGCCTGCCGCTGACCGTCCAGCCCCAAGGGGCACCCACTGGTCCTGGGATTCAGTGGTTGCTGAATGTGTAAACGGGAGGCTCTGCGGCTGGAGACCGTCTGGGGTGACCTCACGGGTCGCTCCCCGACCTCAGAGTCTGTGACTGCAGCATCTTTCCGAGACGTGTGCTGCAGAGACGTCTCTGAGGGGGAGCAGTGCCAACCGTAGGGTGTCTCTGTTGCCGCCCACGGATGATTCCCAGTCTCCTCCCTCGCCGGCATCAGCCTCGGGGGCTGGAAGGACAGGGTACAGAAAGTGGGTCCCCAGGACCCAGCTCTGAGCTCCAGCCCTGCTGGCCCGAGCCACGGGGAGACCCTCTGCGCCCTGCCCCTTCCCCGGGGGTGGGGGGGGTGGCTCCCTCTGCTGGCCAGCTGAGGACGCCGCGGCACGGCGACTGGCGTTAACCCTGGCTGCCTGGCTGCGGGCCGGTGGGGGCAGAACGGGGCAGAACGGGGCCGGCCGAGCGGCACCCCTGAGCAGGCGAAACGGGGCCCGGGAGCGCACGTGCGCAGCGCTTAGGGTGCCGGTCCAGACCGGGGCCACCGCCGGGGCGCGGCGTGAACCTGGACATGTCCCCTCGGCGAACGCCGCTTAGCCGCTCCTGGGGGTCCTGCCGGGGCACGGCACCCTGGGCGGGGGGTGCTCGCTGGGTCCGTGGACTCTGCGTCGAGAAGCGCCTTCTCGCAGGTCGGCACCGGCGCGGCAGGCGTGAGGGGTGCTGGCTGTGCACGGCCAGCCGCCCCGAAGCCCTCTCTGCCCTTCGGGGTGTCACAGCGCGCTCTGTGAAAGGTGACCACGTGGACGAGCGTGGGGTCAGCGTGTCAGACCCGTGGCTGCCGTTGCGACGTGGCGTGCTCGCCGACGGCACGCAAGGGTGTTCCCCCCGGGGCGGGGCGGGGGGCGGGAGACGCCCGACAGAAGATTCGGGATTCTAAGAGGGAAATAGGAACTGGCCAGAGTCGGTCTCCTCTTCACGAGGCTGAAGGCGATGATTTTCTGCCACGTTTCAGCCCGTCGGGTCGTCAGGCAGGCACGGAGGACGCTGGGGAGGCGGCGTGCCCCCCAGCCCGGCACCACCCCCGCCACCCGCCTTCAGCGGCCATCGTCCTCTGCTCTCGCTGGCCTGCTGCCCCTCCGTGCCGGTCCTGTGGCCAGGGCCTCCGTCTGTGACGCTGGGGCCCTCCCAAGCCTCCAGCCCCTCAGCCGTGGGACAGGCTTGAACCCCGAGTCCCCGCTGTGGCCCTCGGTAGGGCCAGCGGCCGCCTTGGCCCTGAAATTCGGTGCCGGCAGCGTCATGGTGGGCGCCCGCAGAGTGCTTGTCACATGGCCGTCCTGCAGCGGTGTCTGTCGAAGGCACATTTTGAAAATCTAACAAGCCCGGCTTCAGTCTCTTGGCCGAATAAAAATTTATGCCATCTCTAACATTTGGACACTAAGCAGATCTTTTCCTTTGGGTCAGAAGACGATGCCCCTGACTGCTGCCGTCTTCCCTTGTCCCCGGTGACGGACTGTCTCGTAGAAGTCCTGACGGCGGCCGCCAAGGGGGGCGTGTGTGGACCGTGGTTCCGGGCGCTAGGCCCGGAGCTGTCCGGCCCGCGTGCGGCCAGCCTGCGACAGCGCGCGGCGGGGTCGCGGCGAGGCTGCTGTCGAGGACGGCCTGACTCGACGCTGAAGCGCGTTCTCCCGGCTCTAACTGCTCCTTGTCTCCCACAGGCATCGTCTCCAAGTCCTACGAGTGCCGGCTGAGGGGCCACGGCGCCACCTTCGTGGAGACGGACAGCCCCTTCACCGCGGCCTCGCTGGCGGGGGAGGCCCCTGCCGGGGACCGGCCCCCGCGGGGCCGCAGGCCGGCGGCCGAGCGTGTCCAGCAGGTCATCATCGTGCAGGGCTACGACGGGGAGCTGGCCCTGGGCGCCTCGCTGGAGGAGACAGCCGCAGCCACGCTGCAGACGCTGGCCCTGGCCGGCCAGGTGGCCCGGGTGGTGCACATCACGGAGGACGGGCAGGTCGTCGCCACGAGTCCCAGCGGGCCGCCCGGGCCGGGCCTGCCTGAGCCGCTGGAGGGCGCGGCCACCCAGGTGGTGGTGGTGGGCGGCGCGGTGGAGGCCCACAGCGTGGCCGAGCCCCTCAGCCCGGGGGGCGCCGTGGTCCAGCAGGGGACCAAGCCGGAGATCCTGGACCTCAGCGAGGCCAGCATCCCGCAGCCCGACGCGGCCTCGGCCCTGGACGCCCTGCTGTGTGCCGTCACTGAGCTGGGGGCCGTGGGGGGCGGGGCCGGGCCCGACGAGAAGGGCGGCGCCGGCCACAAGGACATGCTGGTCCAGCTTCCTGGCCCAGAGGCGCCCCTTGCCAGCACCCAGCCCGTGGGCTCCGAGGTCCACGTGCTTCAGGACGTCGAGGATGGCCCGGACGCCATGGAGCCCATGCAGGTGCTGACCCAGGTGGTCCGGCCCTCGGCCGCAGTCGCCTCGCAGGAGCGTGCCCAGCTGGCCTTCAAGAAGGTGGTCCAGGGTGTCCTCCAGTTCGCTGTCTGCGACTCGGCCGCGGCCGGCCAGCTCATGAAGGAAGGCGTCACGCAGGTGATCGTGAACGAGGAGGGTGCCGTGCACATGCTGGCCAGGGAGGGCCCGCAGATCGTCATGCAGGAGGCAGAGGCCCACGGGCAGCACGTGGGGCTGGCCGAGCCAGACGGGGAGATCTCCCAGATCATCGTGACGGAGGAGCTGGTGCAGGCCATGGTCCAGGAGTCCAGCGCCAGCTTCCCCGAGGGCGCGACCCACTACATCGTGACGGAGCTGCCCCCGGGCGTGCAGGACGAGGCCGCCATATACTCCCACACCGTCATAGAGACCACGGGCTCGCAGGAGCTGCTGCAGGCCGGGGCCGCGCTCAGCGCGGAGGCCATGGTCCCCGGGGGGACCGAGCAGTTGACCAGTATGGTCATTTACACCCAGGAGGGCTCCCCGGCGGCCACAGTCATTCAGAGCCAAAGAGAGACTCACGAGCTGCAGGAGGCCTGAGGCGGCAGTCCCACACGTGGCACGGGGCGGACGCCGAGAGGCCCCGCTCCCGCGGGCACGGCGTCCCCTGCGCAGCAGTGACGGCAGCGGCTCCGAGGGGCTCCGCCTGCCGGAAGCGCACGGCCGTGGACACGTGCGCAGGGGCCGGAGGGCTGAGGGCCGGGCCGCGGGGCGCAGGCAGGCAGGGCCGGGCGAGCCGGGCCGCTCCCCCTGTCCTCCGCCTCCCCCTGGGCCCCGTCCTGCCGGGCGCACCTGAGCTCCCTCTTCTGCACGCCCCCGCGGGCACTTTCCCGTTCAGCGGGGACAGGCCCGGCCCTTTGGGGGGGGGTGCGGTCAGCACAGTGCCTCTCGGGGCTTGAGACGCATGTGCCCCTGCAGGCCAGCGTGGAGCTGTTTAAATTTTATTATACGTTTGGTTGACAGTCACAGCTGCGAGTGACCCCCCCCCCCCGTCCCTTTGAGTGTTAGGATCAGCGTCCCCAGACCAAAGGAAGCCTGCGCCTGCATCTCGTGCATCCGCTTCTCCTCTCCGCAGGCGCGGCAGGCGACGTCACAGCTCTGGGCGCGTTCTGCGCCCAGGAGCCCTTCCAAAGCCTTGACGTTCACGTTCAGCCAGAACACACTTGGTTAAGACAGCCCGATGCTTCTAATTTTGGCTTAGCTCCCTACAATAAAGTCTATGAAATGTGCACTCTAGAAAATACTGTTCATATCGCTATTTTGCTTTCTCTAACAAATGTTTGTTCACATCAATACCACATTTGCGGGACTGGTCTGTAGCTCATGCCAGAGAGCGGCTGATGGTGACGCCAGGGACAGGGCCCCCGCCTGCAGCGCTGGCCCCCCCGGCGCTGTCTGCGAGCGGCCATGGCGACGCCGCGGCCTGGCGCGCGGTCACACTCTGCTGAGTTGTTTCTCGACGCGACTGCTCCCCTTCCTTTTCTGAAACTGTAAGATAATCTCCTGCCCCCAACACACCGGTTGTTTTTGTTCCGTTTCTACTTTCTTTGAAATAAAACTATCACATTGAAGGAGAAACGCTGACGTGTTCCTTCCGCCCGGCGCCCGCCCCGCCCCGCCGCCGCCCGAGTGTTCGTCACACGGCCCGGGCAGGTGCTGGTGACTGCGACATGACGTATTCGATCATGTTCAGTGTCTAAAGACTGAAGATCACACATGGCAGAAAAGGGACGGAAGACGGCACCTCCTCCTGTCTGGCGACGGGAAGGTCCGCTCGGCCTGGCTCGCTGGGCGGGCGGCGTGGCAGCGCGGCTCCTGGAGTGGCCCAGGCCGCTGCCCCGCGCCCAGCCTCGGCCTCACGGCTCGGAGCCCCGTCCACCCTGGGGCCACTCGCCCCCTTTAGACAGCCGCCCCTCCCCAACAACAAGGCGAGGCTTCAGGTTTGACAGCGAGATTCATAATGAGCTGACTGTGTGTGACTCGCTCACGCTGCTTAAAACGGCCGCCTCGTGGTCTGATCGCCGTGGGCAGCGGTCACGGGCCGAGCCCCCGTGGGTCATCGGGATCGCCGTGGCCTTTACAACGCGATGCCCTCTGCAAGCTGCTCACGCGCGTCGGAGGAGAGGGAGGGGGTGCTGCTCTCCGCAGAGAGGCGGCCGCTCGCTGGCCCCACGGGCTGTGCCCGCCGCCGGCGCCCAGATGCTCAGGCCGCGCCCTGGCCGGCGAACCCGCCCGCCGCAGCCCCGCCTCTGACGCCAACACGTTTAGGGCAGAGGCGTCTCGGGCGGCGTTTAATCCTTCGCACAGCCAGGGGAGCGGGCGCCGTCACACCGGCAGTCGCGCCGCGCGCTCGGTGACAGGAGCAGGGCTTTGCACAGAAATCCCTGCAGGCGTCTCGCGACTCGGAAGGATGGAAGGCTCCCGGGCCGCTGCGTCCTGTGCCGGCGCCGGGGTAACCGCTCTCCTCCCTCCGCGCGGCCGCGGGGCTGCGAGGGGGCCGCCGACGCCCGCGCGCGAGCCGGTGCCTCCGCCCCGCGGCGCTCCGGGCCGGGGCGCTGTTGCTTCGTGCGGGAGACGCGGCCGCCTTAGCGCTCGTCCTGGCCTCTGGGCTGGCGCCAGACACACTAGCACCTAAGGGCGGTGGAAAGCGCAGCAAGGGGAGGTCCGCTGGGAGCCGCAGTCCGGGCCGGGTCCAAGCCGCGCTGCAGCCCACGGGGGGGGGGGGGGGGTGCCCCCGGGCCATCGGCGTGGCCGCCCCGCCCCCTCCGCGCAGAGGCTCCTCCCACCTGCCCCGGGGAAGGTGGCGCCTCGCCCGGACGCGCAGGGATGTGCTGGGAGCAGTTCCCGTGCAGAGTACGTTCAGCCACACTTTAACGACGCTGTGACGGACGCCGCAGGCCTCTCCGAGTGGAGCAAACGGAGGGCGACGCACCCGGTCTCCTGGTGACCGGCAGAACACCCGCGGGCTGCCCGGTCCGCTTCCAGACCCACCGAGAGGTAACGGTCGTGGCCGCGTAGCCGGACGGTCCCTCTGCCGCGGGTCAGTGCAGTCCAGAAATGCGGACCCTGGAAGAGGCGGCTCGGGTCCTCGGCGGCTCTCGCTCCGTGGCGTGGCAGGTCTCGGGGTACACCCCGGGACCCAGGCCTGCGCACCCAGGCCAAACGGCGCAGCTCCGACCCGCCGCTCCCCCCTGCCTGGTGGCACGGTGTCCTGGAAGCTCCGTGCCCCGTGGACAGCGAACTGCTTTCCCAGACGTGGAGGGCTGGGGGCCTCAGGAAGCAACTGAAGAACCAGCCTAGACTCCTACCTGGGGCTGGCCCTGGGGAGAGAACCAGGGAACGAGGAAGCCATTTACTTAGCGAACTAAGAAAGAGCTGGAAGTTTCACCTGTGCTTCCGTTTAACGTTCGCCCATAATTTAGGAGGGCGCCCAGCCCCCTGCAGCCCCTCCTGCCCCATCTCCTGCAAGAGCACAATCCGTTTCCTTCTCCTCTAGGGTGAGATCATTTTACACGGAGAAAAAAGTTAGCTCAGATGGCAGTTATACGTTTCGGAAGCACCTTCTAATCAGGAATTGGTGATTCGTTATTAGCTTCAGCAGGCGATCCATCTGACATGGACGGGAGAAAAATTAGCAGCTGTCACTGCATGACGCCTTAATTTCCTGATAGGCCTGACGCTGAAAAGCCATTTGGAGACGTGGCGGTGGCTGATGAGCGGAGCTGGTGCTGCTTTATGATTGGAGAGAAAGGACGGGCAGAGAAGCGGGCCGGAGAGGGCCACAGCCACAAGTGGGGGCCGCCGCGCCCGGGGGGCCGGCCGCAGTGTCGGGGCGCACCCCCCCCCCCCGCCGAGCGCCCACGAGGTGCCTGACACCCTCACGGGAAGGCGAGAACGTGTCGCCCTCCTTCTGCTGGTCCCCGGGGCAGTTTTCATAATTGGAGGTGAAGCTTTCAATAGCGGAATAATGTTTTGTCACCATAAAAAAGTAACCCCGTGAAATAAACATGGGGAGGCCAAGGAGGCGGGCGTGGCGGTGCCGGACAGCCCTGGACAGCCTTGTCCTGCCCCCTGCAGCTTCTCTCGAGGGCTCCCTCAGGGAACCCAGGTCCGGCCCAACGAGCCAGACAGTTTTAAACAGGGTGCGTGTTTTAAACAGGGTGTCGGGGGCGAAGGCGGGGGCGAGCCCGGGGGTGGCGCAGCCTCGGGACCCGGCTCATTAGAGGGGTCGGGGTGCTCTGAGGGCGTGCGAGGCTCGGGGGGCAGCAGTGCTGGAGGGCGACGGAGCCCCCCTCCCCGCCCTGGTAACCCCCAGCAGGCCGCTGCGGGAGGGTTCTGCAGGGGACGAGACAGCCTGGGCCTCCTGGCTTCACACACGTGCCCCTGGTCGCCCTGCTGTCCCCTCCAGCCCATGCAGTGTGCCTTCCACTTTCTCAGCTGCACACGCGAGCTACGCACACGCTTGTATGCGAAAAGCCCACAGAAAAGCCAAGGAATTAAAAGGTGCAATCCTGCAGAGAGAGCAGGAGGCGGCGGAGCGGAGATTAGAGGAGGACTTGGGGGCTGAGGGGTTCGGGGGAGCGGTGCTGGCGGGCGGCAGGCCCTCCGTCCCCGCGAGCGGGTCCCCACCACCGAGGTGCCGCCTCGCCCTCCAGAACCCGAGACGCACAGACATTGACGTCACCGATGGCGCAGACGGCGGGCGTGGGGCTGGGCCGAGAGGTCCCCGCCACGCCTGGCCTCCAGGTGGGCACCGCCCCCTCTTCCTCAGCCGAGGGACAACTGGAGAAGACGAGCTGGGAACGCAGCAGAGAGTGGAGGTGCCCGGCGTCACATGGCACGAGGAGAAACTCTCCGTTCTGACTGAGGCCCCCCTGCCCCGCCTCTCCCCTGCTGGGCTTCAGGACAAGGGGGACCCGATATGCCACCTGGCAGAACGCGGGGGTGGGGGCGGGGAGGGCGGCTTTTCTGGAGAGACTGAGCCACCCTAGAGAAAAGACCTCCACGGATGGGCCTGGCGGCATCGCAGGTCACAGGCCTGACAGTGTCAGAGGAGGCCCGCCGCCAAGAAGCCGCACGCGGACTCTCCAGTCAGCCTCAGCGCCTCGCCCCATACGGACACCAGGCCAAGGACGGCACGAATCAGAAAGATCAAAAATGAGTAAGGGGGGAAGACGGGAATGCGGCAGAAATATGTTTAAAGAAAATTTCCAACACTGCACTTAGATACATAAGAGAGCATGTGCCTCCATGAAGAAATAAAAGAAATAAAAGGTAAGAACTGCAAGAAATTAAACAAAATAGATGCCGTTTTTTAAAGCTACATCAAAGAATTGAAAAATAATGTCAAGAAAAGTTCTCAGGAAGTGAGACCGAAAGAAAAACATATTGACTATAGGAGATGCGACACACCAAAAAATGAAGTATCAATATAGGAGACCCACAGCCGATCAAGAGAAGGTCTAGAGGAGAAAATGGGGAGAACAGAAAGGCGGAAATTATCAAAGAATGAATTCAAGCAAGTTTACCAGATAGAGGGACGAGTTTCCAGCTTGAAGGGACCCATTAAGTACCCAACAAAATGAATGGAAAGGGTCCATACTGGGCTTATCAACATACGATTTCAAAACCCCAGAACAGGCAATACTAAAACCTCTAACAGAAAAATAAAAGAGACCACACGAAGGACGTCAAAATGACATCGGACATCTGAAAACAATCCTGGAGGCTAGAAGTCAAATAAAGGAATGTCTTCAAGCTCCAAAGGGAACATTTTATCATCAAAGAAGAATTCTATACCTAGCTAAACTATCAATCGAGTACAATGGTAGAATAATGACATGGTCCAATACCCAGTCTCTCCCGAGATTTGCCTCTTGTGTACACTATTTCATGAAGCTACTGAAAGGGATGTCGTTGCAGAAGATAGATTAGCCTTGGGGTTCAGCACAGACAATCCACAAAGGGCGTTTGCAGAGCGACGCTTGTAAGCTGATAAAGGGTGGGCGTAAGAAAAAGGAGTAGAGCTGAGAGATGACTTGGTAATTCATCTGTGTGGAAAATACATTTAGAAAGTTTGGCTAGTTGGAAAGAAGGAGCCCCAGCATTTAAAACAAAAAAAAATCTAAGCTGATAAAAGCAGCAAGGTAATATTAATGCCCAAAAAAAGGGAAAAAAAAAGTATGTAAAAAAAAAATCACTTAAGTCAACAGTGGACATTACATAATCATTTACATATTCACACTGAAATGAGTTTCCTAAAACCTGCACTATAATTAAGCTGGGAGGATAAAGGGGGGGGGTGGCTAAGATGAGCGAGCACACGTCCTCACGGGCCCTCACAGGAAGTTCACAGCCATCTCAGTGTCAACGAATTACAACAGCCATTCCCCACCCAGAAGGACACCCAGCCCTGGCTCCTCGTAAGATGATGAGCGTGACCCACGCGGGGACGGGGACGGAGGCGAGGAAGCTGGCCGTCGTCTCGCTGTTCCGTGCCAGGAGCCTGGGTGGACAGCAGCCAGAGCCCAGGGGCCTGGGACACCGGGGTCCACTGCCAGTGGGAGCAAGGAGAAGTCGTCGGAACCTGCGTTTGCTCTGCGGGAGCCTGGGACCTCCACTGTGGACTCGGGGGCGGGAGACAGTGGCGGGTGAAAGCTTGTGAGGCGAGGGACGGGACGGGCTTGGGGGGCTGGGGGCTTAACGCAGGCTTCCGCCACCCTCGGCACTACCCTCAGCGTTTGAATAGCTATATATAGTTGTCTGAACATTTTCTAAAATAAGTAAATATAGTTAACGATGTTGCAGGAAATTAATAGTTCTGTGTTTTAAAAATGAGGGCGACATGTCATCCATCCAAGAATCCATCGATTCCCGTCTGACTTGGGCGCTTGGCTCCAGGCTGGGCCCAGCTGCCCTCGCCCCACAGAACGAGCCCAGAGACGCCTGACAGCCCCAGGAAATTAGCAAATCACTGGCCACGGAGCGGGATGTCCAAACAGAGGGAGCTTTAGGCCCAGGGTCCGCAGAAGGAAAGCATTTCATTTCCGCAGCTCCTGACGTGCGTCTCGGGGACAACCCCCCACCCCACCATCGGAAAGTAATTGAGTCAGTCGCTTCAAATGGACTGATGATAATTCCTACCAATTAGCTGCATAATCATCATCTTGGCCATGTTTAGTTATCTGAGCAGGAGACTAAATTACATACTACTGCATACCAAATAACGTTCATAGGATACATTTAAAGAGTCAGAAACGGCCAGCAGCCACCCATAGACTCCTCATGTGCCCAGTGGTGTCTCTGACAGACTCTGCCATCCTGACTCTATTTGCACGACTTAATTTGAAGGTGTTACAGAGGGGAATGTGTGTGTCTATGCCGTATCCAAGAAAGTGGCGAATTACACTCCGGGGCGGGGAGCTGCGCGGAGCGGCAGCGGCCACCCCTGCCGCGAGGGTGGCCAGCTGGACGCGTGGACAACACGGTGTCCAGCCTCTGTCCTCAGCTTTCTTATTGTTCTGGCTTCTAAAATTGTTGTCGTCATTTCATCTGGAGCAGCTATGGGTCGGTCCCCAGCCCCGGGCACCAGGGCCGAATGCGCCTGAACTGACCACCTGTTAACGCGCCCAGCAGCCAGCGGCTGCCCCGCGGCCGGAGGGGCTCCGGGCTCTCTGCTGGGGGTTCTGCACATACGTCACCTGACAAGTCCGTGACATCAGGCGAGGGGAGAGTTGGGGTCACGACCTCCCCCAAATGCAACCAGCTCACAGGGCTTGCAGCCGGGCAGGCGGGGCAGCGTCGGAGATGGTGGTCTGCGCATGGAAGGGCGGGTTGTAGCCCAGCACGGGGGCGGGGCGACCGTCCTCCCTGGCACCGCGCTCCCCAGAAGGGCCCGCCGCTGGGAGAAAGCCTCTCGCTCATCCCAGCCCCTGCACACCGGCGGGGGCCGGGCTGCGCTGGACCGCGAGCATCAGCAGGGGGCAGGGGAGTGGGGGAGGAATTGTTAAAATACGGATTTCTGGGACTCGCCCCAGAATGACCCAGAAATCTGCATTTTTATATATGTCGCAATGGGGTGGGGGTGATTTGTTTGAAGGTTTTTGCTTTGGGGAGACGCTTTGCATTAGAAACGCCGCGTGAGGCTCCGAGGAGGCCCGAGGCCCCGTGAGTTTTGTTCATGGATAAGTGTCTCCCAGCATCTCAAACGCGCTCGCCCGGACACGCTGGTGGGTTCGAACAGCACAGCACTTGCGTGGCAAAGAACAAGCGCTCAGTAAACGTCATCATCGCCGCGTCCCCTCCGGAATGAGGTGTGGACCCACACACAACCGGCTCTTCCAGGAGTAGCCCTGGCCCTGGACACGGCACCGTGTTCTGCCAGCGCTCCAGGCGAGAACTCGGGGCCTTCCCGGTGGGTGGGTGGGGAGGCAGATGCCAGGCGGAGGGAGACGGACGATGAAGGGTGACTGAGGCCCCGAGCCCCAGGGTCTGGCAGGCTGCGCGCCTCCCGGATCCCCAAGGCCAGAAGCCGGAGCAGCGGGGAAAAGCCCAGTGGTGCCCCGCGCCCCCTCCCCGCTTCCCCGGCCGTTAACTGCAAGTGACCAGCACACGACCTTACTCAGGGCGCTCACCTGTACGGCCACAGCCGGCTACCCGGGCACATGCCTGCCCTCGGGCTCCCCGGGCACAGGTGCGCGACTTGCCATCTGCGGGCGCGCTCAGCCCAGCGGCTTGGAGCAGGAGAGTCCCTGAGCATCCAGGGACGTGATGCAAGACAGCCCAAGGCTGCACTGTCCTCTGTGACCTGCCTCCCCCAGGCACACGCCGTCACTTCCACCTCATTCTGTGGCGGGGGGGGGGGGGGATTCGTGTGTCCACTCGAGGGGAGGGGAGCTCGGCTCCACCTTCTGGACGCGGAGTAAAGCGCTCCACGCACCCCCCCCCCGCACCGGCCGTAAATGGACACGGCCCGCAGTGGACTGGAGAGGCTCTTCCAGGATTGTCCCGCGTCTCTGTGTCCATCTGAAATAACTGACCAGCAGACCCGGCATCGCGGAGCTTCGCCCTTTCGTTCCATCAGAAATCTGGGGCGAAGACTGCGACGTGAGCTACGCGGGAGCGCGCGGCTGAGCATCACGCCCCCCCGACGCTTACGGGGGGCCCCGCGCCGCACGACGCACGACGCACGCGCTCCCTAACGTGCCTCCCACGGGACTAACTCGCGCACCTTTTCCTTCGTTAATCCTTCGTGTACAAAGCTACGTGTTTTAGCTTCGCTCTAAATTTACCAAAGGTTTTAGAAAACTGCTCATGGCCCACAAAGTAAGGAATTGACCACCAGTTAAGACTGAGCATTACCGAAAATTAATTCGGAGGGGGGAGAAAACCCAGGTTCTCGTCTTTAAGATGAGCCAAAAGGAGGGAGCAGTAAATTCTTTTCCAGAGAAGCCACTTTTGCTGAAAAGACTCTCATGTCCTTGAGGAGTTTGTCCGGAGCAGATCGATGGAGCTGCACGAGAACGAGGTCGGGCTTGCACAGACCCGCAGGCCCTCCTGGGAGACGAGCGACCTCCTGCGTCTCCGTGCGACCGTTCCCTGCCTTACAGACGTCACGCCAAGTCGTCGTCGTCGTCGGGTTCAACGCGCCGTCTTTCCTCCGCTTTAAAAAGCCTCTTTAATTTTGAGAGCTTTCCTACTATCCGTTGCCCCTCCGCGTGACCGTCCACGGAGTGACTCCGGCGCCGGCCTCACGCCACGCCCGGCGCGCTCAATCTCTCTCTCTCTCTCTCTCTCTCTCTCTCTCTCTCTCTCTCTCTCTCTCTCTCTCTCTCTCTCTCGCTCTCTCTCTGCCACAAAGTAGACTTCGGTCTGTCGGATTTCAGCTCCTTCCTGTCTTGGATTGCCTATTACCTATTGCAAAGGTCATTTTAAGTGTAATTCAGTTTAAATTATTTTCTAATCGGCATTTCTTTCTCTCCCTAGGTCCCTCCCTCGGCCCCTCCGCCCCCCCCCCCCACATTCCCCTCATCTAGTTTTCAAGTTTTCGAGGCCTTCTCTGTTCTTAATAGGCCTCCACGGCCCGGCTGAGTGAGGCCTTAGACCGGCTGTTTTAAAGGATGAGATTTATACGGTCAACGGGCCGGCACGAAGGGCGGGGAGGGTAGTTCCAGGGCAAGTGAAAACAATAACGAAAATCCCCCGCGAGTCTGGGAGACCCCAAAAATGAAACCCACTGTCTTCTCCGAGGGCCGGGCATCACGGCAGAGATGCTGGTTGTAAGGTTATGAAGAGCATCCGGAACCCACCGTGAAAGGCGGGGGCTCGGCCCACTGGGCCTTCGGCGCCGTGTGTCCGTGCATGTGTGTGCACATGTGGGTGTCATGAAGTGTGTGTGTGCATGCAGTGCAGGGGTGTGCATGTTTGCACGTGTGTGCGTGTGTGTGCCTGTGAGTGTGTGGGTGTCATGAATGTATATGCAGTGCGGGGTGCACTGTGTGTGTCCCCGTGTGTCTGAGTGTCGTGTGTGTGCACGTGTGTGATGTGTGTGCGTATATCGGAGTGGGTGTCATGCGAGTGTGTGTGCACACGTGTGTGCACACGTGTGAGTGTGTGGGTGTCATGAGTGTGTGCATGCAGTGTGGGGGTGCGTGTGTTGTGGGAAGCAGAAACCATGGACTTCCTGGCTTTGGGGGTGGGTGGAGTCTGCCAGTCGGCTGCTGAGATATTCCACACGTAGCTGGCTCCTTCCAGAAGGTTCCATTTCTGGCTTCTTCCTGGAGTGAGTGCTGCCCAGGCCTGGGGAAGCCAGGCCGTGGTCAGTCTGCGGTGAGGGACGTGGTGTCCTTCATCTTCAGTGGCTTCAGCTCACATCAGTTTGCAGGAGGAAGCTGAGGGTGGCCAGGGAGCTCCGCCTGGTGCCCACGCCCCTCAAGACCCGACCCCAGACGCCGACGGCCTGCGGCAGGAAGGCGCAGAGCGCATTCAGGGGCCTGGCAGGGCTGCTCGAGGCCTTCGCACCGCCCCTGGAGGGTTCGCTCAGGGCCCCCGCCCCTTGGCATCGTCAGCCCCCGCCGTCCTGCCGCCCCGCCCCCGGAGGGCACCCCCGCTGACGCCCCCTCCCGTCTGCATCGGCTGGAGGGGAAGCTGAGTGGTTCCGTTTAAATCCAGGTATCAAGGCTGTGGGGAGAGGAGGCGGGGGGGGGGGGGGGGACGGACCCCGTCCGGGCTCCTGCACCACCCCCCAGGACGCTATCATCAGGCGTAAACAGCGGCAGCAGTAACCGTGGTCACGGATCAGCCGGAAGAGGCTTCGCGGGGCTCAGGTGGGTGGATCACGTGGTGGGACATCGCGGTCGCTCCCCGACAGTGAGGCCGAGTGGAGAGGGCGCCCGGGCCGTGCTTTCCACGGCTCCCCCCTGGGACGCGCGGGGGCAGGGGGGACCCAGGCTCCGCCTTCAGTTTGGGTCCCACGCACAGGAGAGAACTCCGCAGAGGCAGGAGACGTCCGCGGAAAGTGGGAGGAGTCAACGGCCTGGGGAGCTCAAAACGAGGGATTTCGGGGGGGGGGGGGGGGGAGCGCTCACAGACAGGCGTTGGGGTGGCCGTGGGTGGCGGGGTTGTTAGGCCTCGGCGGGCAGCGCGGGGACACTGCCGCGCGGGCACGTGGGGCCTGCAGAAGGACAGACCGTTCCAAGCAGCACTTCTCAAACCCGAATGTCGCCGCGGCCCCGAAGGGCTCGCTCGGTGCAGACGCAGGAGCCGCCGCCCTTGTCGCGGAAGCTTCGGGAGGGTGTCGGTTTCTCTGGAAAAAGGACCCATCTAAAACCACGCGCATGGCAGGACCCCGCCGCGCCCCGGGCCGCCTCGCGGGCGCTGCTCCCGGCCCCTCCTCGCGGCCTCTGCCCATCAGGCGCTACGTGCCCGTGATTGCACGGCCCCGTTTTGTTCATCCCGTCATTACCCAAACCATCGACATTATACTCGCAACTCTCAGTATGTTCGAATATCAAAGCGAGACGACTCTCGCGGTCAGCTGGACGGTTTAAACGCCAAACCATCTTTAGCAAACTATTTAATTTTAAAAAGTAACCCATGGGTTTCCTTTGAAAGAGCTGCAACTCCACGGATGTGTCGCCCACTACCTTTTCTCGTGTTTTGTTGACGTCTAATGATATACAGACGCTGCAGCAAAGTGGACATACTGCAAGAGGACAGCCCAGCGCGTGTTCACAAACCGAGCGCAGCTCCGCAGCCTACGGTCAGGGCGACGCCTCTCCTGGCCCCGAAGCCTGTTCGGATCGGCTTCTTTCACTTAGCAGCACACACGCGCGGGGCCTGCGTGTCTTTTCGTGGCTGGATGATTTCTCCGTCTGGCTGTTCCACAGCCTTTATCCCTTCACCAACTGGCTGCCGGGCTTGGCAATTGTGGACCGAACTGCCATAAATCCCCACGCACAAGTTTTTGTGTGGACGTAGGTTTTCAGCAGCTTCGGGTGAACACCAAAGAGCATGCTCGCGGGGTTGTCTGGCGAGAGCTTAGTTTGCAGGACACCGCCAGACTGTGCTGTCCTAGAAGTCTGTGTCATGCGTCCCCAACGGCAACGGATGAGAGTTCCCGGGGCTCCACGTCCCCACCCGCATTCGGCGCCGGCAGCGCCCTGGGTCTCAGCCGGCCTCAGAGGTGTGTAATGGTGTCTCGTTGTAGTTGCAATTTGCATGTCCCGATGACATGCAATGTGGCATGTCTTCTTGCATTTCTTTTCCAGTTGTATACATTCTCAAGTGAGCAAGTCTATAAAGGTTATAGGCCCATTTTTTTAATTGGATTCCATTGTCTCTTTTACTTTTTAAAAACAGCTTTATCGAGATATAATTCACATAACATAAAATTTGCCTGTTTAAAGCAGATAATCAATTATTAGTAGTATATTCACGGATTTGTGCAATCAGTACCACAATCTTAATTTTAGAATGTTTGTATCACCTCAAAAAGAAATTCCTCATAAGCCATCATTCTTTAATTCTAAGTGACCACTAATATCATGGTTTTTTTCCCTAAGAATTTCATCATCTCATATCCAAATTTCATTAGCTCATACTTTTGGGACTATCATCATTTTGAGTTAATTTTTGTGCACAGTATAAGATAGAGATTCGACTCTATTATTTGCATGTAAATGTCCCAGCATCATTTGTTGAAAAGACTATTCTTTCCCCATTGAATTGTCTTGCCACCTTTGTGAAAAATCAACTGACCATAAATAGAAGGGTTTATTTCTGGACTCTCGAAAATATTTCATTGATCTATATGTCCTTCCTTATGCCAACATCACAATATCTTGATTACTTATAACTTTGTACTAAGTTTTGAAATCAGGAAGTGAGTCTTCAACTTTATTGTTGTTCAGAATCATGTTGGCTCTTCTGTGCCCCTTGCATTTCCACATGACTTTAAGGATCATCTCGTCATTTACGCAAGAAGCGGCAGCTGGGATTCTGCTAGGGGTTATGTTGAATCTGCAGATCAAATTGGGGGAGTGGGGCTCGTCATCTTAATGATGTGAAGTCATCTGATCCATGAACATGTGATGTCTTTCGATGTATTCAGATTTTTAAATTTCTTTCACCGATGTTTTATAGTTTTCAGTGTATGTCTTACATTTATTTTCTTAATTGTATCTCCTTAAGTATTTTATTATTTTTGAAGTTATTGTGAATACATTTGAATCTTATTTTCATTTGCACATTATTTATACCCAGTATATACAAACACACTTGTTATTAACATTATAACCTAAATCCTTTGCCAAAACAATTTATTAGCTTTAAAATGTTTTCTGTGGATTCCTTAAGATTTTTATATATGAGCTCATGTCATCTGAAAATAGATAGTTTTACTTCTTCCCTTCCAATCTGGATGTCTTTTATTATTTTTTTCCTTGCCTGATTGCCCTGCCTAGAGCCTCCGGTATGTTATTGACTAGGAGGGCTGAGAGCGACCATCCTCACTTCATTCCTTATCTTGGGAGGAAAGCATTCACCTCTCACCATCAAACATGAGGTTAGCTCTCTGTTTTTTCACAGATGTCCTTTTTCAGATTAAGGAGATTCCCATCTATTCATATATTCCTAGATCACTGAGTTTGTTTTCTTTAATCATGAAAATGTGTTTGATTCTTGTCACGTGCTTTTTCTGCATCTCTTGAGATGACCATGTGGTCTTGTTCTTTATTCTAACGTTATAGTGTTATTTTGCTGACTTTTGGATATGAAATTGGCCTTGCATATCTGGGATAAATCCTACTTGGTTACGGTGTGTGATCTTTTTTATATGTTGATGGACTCGGTCTGCTAGCGTATTTTTGAGGACTTTTTTGCATCTGTATTTATGAGATGTTGGTCTGTAGATTTCTTTTATCACAACATGTTTGTCTGTTTTTGGTATGAAGGTACTATTGACCTCATGAAAGGAATTGGAAAGTGTTCTCTGCTCTTCCGTTTTTTGGAAGATTTTGAGAAATGATGGTATTCTTTTTAAAATGTTCCATAGACATCACCAGTGAAGCCACTATAGGCCTGGGTTTCCTTGGTGGGAAGTTTTAAAATAATTCAATTTCTTTACTTCTTACAAGTTTATTTAGATCTTCCGTTTATTCTAGAGTCAGTTTCAGTACGACTTTCTAGGATGGAATCTACGCTCCTTTTACATGTGAATTTTGGAATTAGCATGTCAGTTTCTACAGGGAAAGAAAAACAGCTGGGAGTATGCTTGGGATTATATTTAAACTATAAATCAACTTGAGAATTAGCATCATTGACATGCTGAGGCTTTCAATCCATGAACATGGTATGTCCCTTTCTCGATGTATATCTTCAACATCTTTTTCTCTCAACAATATTTTTATACCATGTAGTCTGAGGCTTAGCACATGGTATATTAGGTTATTGGTAGATGTTTAATCGTCTTAACGTTGCTGTAAATAGCATCATCTTAAACCTTAAGTTGCTGCTCGTTGCCAGCATTAGCACCTCAGGTAGGGAGGGTCGCATCGGTCGGTCTCTTCACTTCGTAGTCATTGGCGATCGCCACTGCTCCCCACAAAGCCCTCTCCTGCATGGCTCGTTTGCTTGGTTTTTTATCTCCTCTTTCCCTGTAGACCAGCATTTTCGTGTGCCCTGTGTCTATCTTTGTTCTCCTTCCGGCTACTAGTGGCCCTGACAGAGTTTCTTCATATTCTTTTGGACTTTGGAGTTTTCCACTTGGCAAAGGTACAGTTTACGCTCCTTGTTCTCTTGGTGATGCTCCGTATCGTGTTGATTCTTACGATTCTAGCGTCGTCCTATTTGCTTCTCTCTCAAAACACGAGACCAGAACTAAAAACATGGGTCTTTCTGGCTTCCGCCCCTGTCGGCTAAAGGAGACTGAAAAAGGAACAGGCGAGCAATAGCCTTTGTCAGATACAAGCGGAGAAAAGTCCCCACGTTAAAACTCATGCTCACAGTTTCCTGATGGTGCTATTTCTTCTCAGCCAGGGAAGCCGTGGCACGGGGCTTCCAGGCGTGGCGACAGCGTGGCAGTAGCACTGCTGGGAGTATTCGTGGTTCTCTGCGGTCCTTATGGGCTGGTGTCCCGAAGACAAGCTCAGTAACTGGCATTGGGATGTTGAGATGCACCCAAGTCACCATCCGTCTTTAAGAATCTGATAATGCTCATTACCCTATGACGCTTTCTACAATAAGCACAACGTAGGCCGGGTCTTGGTGATCTAGCTTCGCCCGTGAGGCCGACACGTGGAGAGAGGGGCGTCCAGAATGCATCGGTCTTCGGATAAAAGCATGAACCAGACGTGCCATGGACCTCGCAGCCTGAGAGCAAGCCGGGGTTCGAGGACGTTAGGAGTCATCTCGGGGAGAGGTCACTACCGCATTCTCCCCATCTCCTTTGCCTGCCTAGTCTGCCCTTCCCAATCTTGCCCCACGGATCTGCTTCAAACACCTCGGAGAGGTTAAGGCTTAAGACGGCATCGGCTCAGGTAACGCAGGTGCCGTGTGCCTCCTGTGCCCCAGGCCAGCGCAGCCCTGGCTTGGCAGGTCTCTCGGGAGCCCAAGCCCTGTGGGAGGGAGCGGCCCCCACATCATCAGCCACCGGCTCAGACCCCGACCGGGATGCAGATGGCTGTGAGCGCGGGGGTGGGGGAGGGGTGGGGGTGGAACTGAGGACACCCGCTCCACGGTGTCCCATCCCCCAGAGCCAGAACCGTCTCAGTTCCCTGAGCACCGGCCGAGGGAATCCAAACCAGACATCGAATTTTTGTATTAAGTTCCAGCAAGTCACATTTATTTTTATGTCTGATGTACCTGACATCAAATAAACAGTTATTTTAAAATTGGGTGCATCACAACACTATGACATCGCCAACCTTTAAAAAAAATGAATGATTTATTTAAAAGGTTGGATGTGTCATACGATCATCTAAATCAGCAAGTGAAGAATCAGACACCCAGCCGCCGGCCGCCAGCAGGGAGCAGACAGAGGCGCGGAGACGGCGCAGATTAAACGGGGATGTTTTTTCCCTCAAGAAATTAGACAACGGTGTGTGAATGTGCCATTACCTGGCTGATATTAAGAAAACGGGGCTGCGGACGCTCCGCGTGCCTCGAGCGAGCCGGCGTCCTGTTCCACAGCGACGCCTGGAACGTGACGTCCGTCGCGAGCGTTGCCTCTTCCTCCTTCTCCAGGCGACGCCCACCCAGTGTTAGCTGGGGGAAGGCGGGGTGCACGAGCAGGGCCCGCGGTTTCCTGGAATGACTCCCCAGGGGTCACCACCTGCCACCAGCACACCTGAGGGCCCCAGGAGCACGCCCCTGGGGCTGCTCGGGGTCCTCCGCCTCGCCGTGAGAGCCCCGGCTTGGCTCGCTTTGTCCCTCGAGCTTCCGGGCTGATCCTCCTCTGTGGGTCCCACCCACCCCACCCTTAGGCCTGGCCCGCGGCAGAGCGCCTCGCTCCAGCCACCCACGGCGCCTGCGCCGCGTGCGCAGACGACCGTTCCCTGCTGCCGCGGGGCCCCCGGGACGCTGCGCCGTTGCCAGGTCGCCTGTCACCTGTTCCGTTGTAGTAAACGCTTTAGGCGACGGGCTCCCGCTGGCCGCCAGCTCCACCGCCGAGTTCCCGTCATGGCCGTATCCCCCGGCTCTGCTTCTGTGGCTACAGCGACAGTCGAGCGAGAGGGGCCGAAGCAACAAGGTTACTGCGCTCGGGTCCCCGAAGCTGCTCGGGCGGCCGCAGGATGGCGTAGCTGTTCAGCGGCGCCGCCGTTGTGTGTCTGTGACGTTACCCACTTTGTGTCCTCGTGATTATCACCTCAGGACCACGGAATGGCTGCTGTGGCTCCAGACATCACACCCTCACCAGCCGCAGGACCGGGAGAAGGAGGCATAATCTTCAGGGGCCCCGTCGTTTTATCTGATAAAAAAAACCTTTTCTGCAAGACGTCTCCTCATGACCCATTGGTCAGTACCGGGTCACGTGCCTGCTCCTAGCCCAATCCCCAACAAGCATATTATCTTGTTGCAGGTACAGATCAACCACGATTCCCTCCTGAGACTAGCGGAGGGGGCCCGGCTTCCTGGCATCACGAGATCTGTGCCTCGTAACCAACACGACCAGGGACTGTTAGCAGGAGGATGGGGGCCGGCGAGAAGGGGGTGCACCCACAGCAGGGGCGCAGCTGCTGGAATCGCTCACTGCTCCCCTGTCTCTCGCCCGCTGTCCCCGAGCCCGGTCTCTGCCCCGTGCGGACTTGCTGGCGCATGGCACGCGGCCTGCGCCCAGTCCGCAGACCTCACCTCGGTCTGGGAGGGGCTGACTTGGGGACCAGAACTTGCCACGGGCAGGGTCAGGGGAGGGACCCGGCACTGCACCCCGGAGGTCGCATGGTTCTGCTCGACTAGCCCCCTGGAACCTCCGACCTCGGCTTCCCGCAAGGGGCCTTCCCCCGACGCCCTCGCGCTCGCCCTCGCCCTGGCGGCCGCGGCCTTGACTTGCTCACATCTCGGTTTTGCCACCTGCGGGCAAGGGGGCAGCGGATCGTTTCAGCTCTCAGTGGTTTCTCCTGGTGGTTCCCACGGGCACAGAGCTGTGTAAATGTCGGAGGACAGGGGAGGGGGCGGTCAGTTCAGCGCCACAGACCAGT
Source organism: Rousettus aegyptiacus (assembly GCF_014176215.1). Lineage (NCBI taxonomy): Eukaryota > Metazoa > Chordata > Mammalia > Chiroptera > Pteropodidae > Rousettus > Rousettus aegyptiacus. The sequence continues at coordinate 92,130,141 of NW_023416287.1, forward strand.
AAGCGTCGCAGGAAGCACACTGGGCCCGGTTCTCGCTCTGGAGAGTGAAGTGTCTCCGGCCCGGGCGGGGCACAGTCCCTCACCTCCTTCTCTGTGCCTGGCCGTGTGGAACGTGAGCTTCGTGCGGCTCCCGAACGCCCTGAGCAGCGCGCGTGCCGTCCATCCTCCGCCCGGAGCCGGGCGGCCGGCCGCAGCTCGGGCGGTGAGCTCACACCGGAAGGACTGTTTACTGGAGGGTTCGGTGTGGGTCGGGGCAGTGGGCCCCTCCTTCCTCCCGGGAAGACTTGTCATGTCATAAAAACATAAATTTAAGTGCGCTGGGGCTTTGGGAAGCTGGTGTTTCTGCTTGAATTGTGAGGCCTCGACTCAGTCACAAGAGCCGGGGGCTGGAGTCCCAGGTGACATCGGCTTCCCCAAAGCCTGGCGCCTGGCTGAGGCTGCCTGCCGCTCGGGGCTGCGCCACCAGGGCAGCGGCCACCCCAGCCCCTCTCCCCGCTCCCACCGGTTGTGATGCGGGGCGACAAGGCAGAGGCCTTAGTGGGACTCTGAAAGACCGCTTTGCCCTCCGCCCGCGGGCCTGGGGGAGGCGGAGGGGCGGGCCCGAATGGCCGCCGGCCTGGCGCGCGGTCCTGGTACCGGCGCGCGGACTCATCCTCCGCAGCCGGGTCTGACCTTCCCCTCCTGCGCTTCTCCCCCTGGATGCGGGAAGCAGCAAACTCGGCCCCCCTGCCCTCAGCGGTCCGGAAGCTTCCACGGGGCCCGTGATCCCGGAGCAGCCCTTTGTCCCAAAGCCCTCTGGCTTTCGCAGTGCAGTGATGGCGCGACGTGCATTGGCTCTGCGGAGTCCCCCACCCCCCGCCCCGTCCCCCACCGGACTGCGGTGCCGAGCCAGCTCCTCCCACGGCGAAGGCGCCCGGGGCCCCTCAGGACCTACAGCTCGCGGGGAGCCGGCCGGTCTGCTGGTTCCCAGCGCGGCGTTCTCCTCCGAGGCAGCGCCACCACCGTCGGACTCTGCAGTGGCCCGTGGAAGGGGACAAAGGCAGCAGAGACAGTGAGGCCGGATGGTGTCAGGGCCAGTGGCCACTCCGGGCAGGAGAGGGGACCCAGCCCGCACAGGCTACCAGCGCGGGAGCTGGCGGCCCTGGGTCGGGGCGGCCCTGCGCTCCGAACCCCGCACCGGCCCGCATCACCCTTCCGGGCAGGAGGCAGCCTGGGCCGTCCGCCCCTCGCCTTCCTGCAGCCAGTGCCCCTGGTGATGGCCGTGTCTTCGGACGGTGGTCCCTGCACTCCTGAGAGGCGTCTACCAGCCACCGGACCTAAAAGTACCAAAGCCAAACAGATTAGGAACAAAATCATCATAGCAAAAAGAATAAATACGTTGGGTGAAAAATGGATTATTAATTCAAGCTGCGCCCTCTGTTCCCATAATAAATGGCCCAGCATTAGGGAAAGCCGGTTGCTAAATTAAAACGAATGTGGGAAGGCACCTCCCCAGCTGGGGAGACACCCTCCCCCCTGGGGTGGGGGTGGCTGTCCCCTCCCTCGCCTGCAGCCCAGCCTGAGCCCCGTGCCTGACAGCCCCTGCAAGCCCAAACTGACAGCTCCTCCAAACCTGGCCAAGACACCAGCATTAATTAAGTCATTGCTGGACTGTAATTTCCTTGAGAAGTAAAAAATTCTCACACAAGAAAAGGTTACAGAGACCTTTTCTGTGTCAAAATTACCATGCCGCATGAATATTAACGCTCTTAATGAAGACAGCCTTTTTTCACCAAGGAGGTTCTGCAGCAGGTGGCAAACTGGAGCCGGCTCTGTGGGCTCCGCGGTCTCGGGGGACCGGCTCTCCCCTCCACCGCCACAGCCCTCCCCTGCCCTGCAGGCCCCCAGGCCACCTCTCCCCCGAGGTTTTGGGGACAGGGCCCTGCTGGGAGTTGCCGGTGTGATGAAGTCGGCGCCAGGAGCCCAGGGACTCGGCTCTGCACGCAGACGGCACTGCCCTCCGCGGACCCCGCGTCTGTGTCGCGTGGTCCTGGCGCGCTCTGGGGCGCTGCTGCTGCTGCAAAACCCGGCATGGAGATGAGCCTCCCCCCGACCCAGGGCTCCTGCGCGGGGACACCCCGCTGGCCGCCGGCCCCGCTGCCCCTCCTGGGCACCTGTGACGCCTGCAGTGTGCGGCTTGGGACGGCATGGGGCAGGGCGTGGTGCAGGGCGTGGGCGGGACACGGGGCGCTCCTGCTGGCTTTCCTGTCCAAGGCACCATGTCGAGTAACGTTTCCATATCACTGTGCCTTGGTTTTCCTCCGGGAAACTGTGGCTTCCCACCCCTTCCCCCCATCCGCCCCTTCGCATTTCGGGAGGCCCTTAGGAGGGGCCATTCGGAGCTGGTCAGTGCAGCACGTTAGCGCCTGGGATGAGAGAGACCCGACATGTCGTCACCAATGACACCCAATGACGTACTTTGACTCCATCGTTTCGGGTGCCCCCCCCCCCCATTCTTTTGGACCTTCGTTTTATGAAAATGACGAAGACAGGAGCAAACTCGCTGGCCCGGCTGAGAGCTGGTGGGAGGCTCGGCGCTTCCCACGGGTGGCGAGATCACAGGCTCCCAGGACACGGAAAACCAGCCAGTTGTGGAGAAGGGGCAGACTTTGCACCGCCCCCGCGCGGTGTGACTGCTGTGGCCTTCGGGACACGCTGTCCGCGCCTCCGCGCAGCCTCCTGGATCACCTCAGGTGCAGATGGCGAGCCACGCGGCCCGGGGGGCGGGGGGCGGCTGCCTTCCCCGGTCCCTCCCGCCTCCAGAGCCAGGGGACCACTAACCTCCGCAATTGCATCTCTCCTCGTTTTTTACCGATGAGACATTTGTGACGTAATAGGGGCTGTGGCAAACTGGGCTTAATAAATCTGGCAGTTTCGGGTGAGCCCTATAATACCCTATGTATGTTTAAAAGGTAAGCCGTGATATATAGTTATGGGGCTGATGTAATAGCTATTAGATTTATAATATGTCGAAGGAGCATAATTTTATTATAAAGAGCAATAGTTTGCGATCTTATTATTTAGTACTGACGTCAGCCCAGGCCCATAACAAGAATCAGTTTGCAACTAGAGAGAAGATCGATAAATGTCATCGGTTTTGCCAGAGTGACGCCTCTTCTGACCAGACATCAGTTTGAAAACAAACCTGCCCTGCGCCCTGGCCGCCCCCGCTCAGGTCGCCTGGCGTGCTCCTCCCTTGTTGGGGAAACCCAGCTGGGCAGGGCCGCACGCTGTAGCAAGACACCTGCCAGGCACCGGAGCCCGCAGCCTGCTCCGAGCACACGGCCGCAGGGGACAAAGGCTGGGTCTGCTCTCCTCGTGACGCGGGCTGGACTGGGCCAGATGAGAGCGTCCCTTGGCTGCAGGGTGGGTTTCCCACCAAACCTCCCCCAAAATGATCTCTGTTTTTGCTGGGAAAAGGAGAGGGAACCTGCGCTCCGCAGCAGGGCAGGCCGCGTGGGAGAAGTAAGGCGCGGCACAGGGCGCATGCGCACGCAGACCACCTGCTTCACAGCTGGGGCGCGCTGCTGCTCAGCGTCACCTGGGAAGGCCCGTCGCGCCCAGCCTCACCAGACAAACCTCCTGCAGCTCCGTGTGGCCGTCTACCCAGCAGGCTCCACTGTGGAAGGAGGAGGTAGGACCTTACAACGGGGGACAGCTCGGGGACCCGCTTTTGAAAATGACTGTTAAATTTGCACCGAGGAACCCTCCACCCCCCCCCCCCCCCGCCCAGGTTCCTGCCCTGTCCGGAGCCTGCCCCAAACCGTAAATTAACAAGTCATCAAACGCGCGCCAGGTCTCAGGTGTGACTGCAGCCTCTCTCCCGCCTCGTCTGCTTGCGAACTGTTTGCGGCTCCAACGAGGGGTCAGGACGAGCCCTGTGACCACGGTGCACTTCCTCTGTGGACACTCGCGTCACCGAGCTGCGCGTGTCTGGTGGAAAGAGGCCCCGCCCATTCTGCCCAGAAGCCTAGCTACCTGGGGGCGGGGGGGGGGGGGACAGCACCTGACTCCGCCTGCGCCCGCGCCTCCAGCATGCACTCCGGGCCCCTCCGGGTTCCCCGGGCTCGCGCCGCCCGCCCGCGGGTCTGCGGATTGGGCCGCGGGGTCGCGCCATCTCGGTGCTGCCCACGCGCGTGGCCCCGCAAATGGCCCGACGGGACATCGCGGAAAACGCCGCGCTCGGAGGTGTCAGCCCTGCCGCAGCCGCTCGGACTTTGACCTGCATTTGTGAAAACCAGACGCGTTCGGCCGCCATCCGCCGAGCCTGCTTTCCATCCTTGGTGCCGACTTTCCACTGGGAAATAGGTAGGTGACAGTAACCGAACAGCCCCCCAAACAGCAGGCGCTCGGCAAAGGCGCGTCAGAGTAAAGGGAAACCCAGCTGGGCAGGGCCGCACGCTGTAGCAAGACACCTGCCAGGCACCGGAGCCCGCAGCCTGCTCCGAGCACACGGCCAGCGGCTGCGGACAGCCCAGTGTGCACGTGCACATGCGTGTGTCTGCGTGCGCATAGGGACATGCGCACACGCGTGCGGACGGCTGCATGTGTATGCGCGCGTGTATATGCGCGTGTGCATAGGCGTGTGTGCGTCCCCCGCAGACGTGCCCTGGCACACCCGGCATCCTCTTTCTCGCGGGCTACGAGTAAGCTGGCACGGCGCCCCGCGGGGCCGAGGCGCTCGGGCTCCCGGTGCACCCGCGGGCGCCCGGCCCCTGGCTCGGAGGCGTCCCCGCCCGGCCGCTGCGCTGAGTAAGCGTCCAGGCCCCGCAGGACCGCTCCGGACCCGTGTCCGGGGGGACCCCGTGCGCTCTCGCCGCGGCGCACCCAGGTCATGGCGGGTCCCGCCTGCTCGGGCCCAAGGCGCCGGCTTTGCCGCGCAGCTGAGCCGCAGTCCCGCGGGCGGACGGCGGATTTCGAGCCTCTGCGTTTCCTCCGCTTTTCTGAACTAGCAGTAGAGTCGTCCCTGGGAACAGCCGAGGGACAAAGCCGCACCGGCCGCGACCTCCTGCATGCACGGCCCACGGCACGTGAAGGTTTCGTGAAAAACCAGGCAAAAATACCCTACCGAAGCTTCCTGCTTCCCTCTGGAAAAAACACGATACCGTTTTAAGCTGCAGCAGTGGAAAAAAAAAAAAAACATGTGAAATATGTGATGTGGTGTTTTTACCAACTGTCTAAATAAAGGTTTAGTGAGTCACTATGGAAAACAGAAAATCTTTATTTTAAGAGCCTCAGTTTAAGAGGTTTTTTTTTTTTTTTTTTTTTTTCCAATGCAAAAGCTTCCCTGAGGTCTGTAACTTAAACACTGCCCATCTGCTAGATCCTCCCTGGCCTGAATTTACAGCCAGTCTGAGATTTCATTTTTCAGAAAACGCAGTGTCTACACGCAAGGAGGGAGGCACGCTGTCACCTGTCTTTTGGGGGGCGGGGCTTTGTGTCGGAGGTGGAGCCGGCAGCTGAGCTGGAGGAGCCATGTGTCCTGGTGGGGGCCCGAACCCAATTCCCCGAAGGCCAACAGGAAGCGCCAGGAGGGTGTGTCACTGCAGAGTGTCCCGCCTGGTGACCTGGTGGTCATCCACCCCTTCTGGGGACAACGGGCAGTCCCCAAGCTCTCACTACGACTGCTACTCATCACCTGCCTCCAGCCACAAATGCTTTGCAGCCCGAGGCAGGCCCTCGTTTATTTCTTTATTTTCCAAGAAAACCCCCGCCTTCTTTTCTCACCCAGGCTTTTGCTCCCAAGCTTTCAGTTGAAATGTCTGCAGTATATAATGCCGATTACAGTTGCACGTCTGAACCGCAGAGGCCCAAGTCGCTTTCGCAGCTCCCGACTTACCTTTCTGTCTCCGGCCCCGTTATTAATGAACGCATTTGCTTCCATAAACACAGCCACACAAGTGTTCCCAGCCTCGTCTATAAAACTGTTTAATGCACTTTTCGAAACAAGGCATCGTACCGCCATAGTAATTGCAGTTTTACTAGACCCTTAAATGAGAAGCAGCCACTTATGAAGTTTTGATACTGCGAGCTGATTAGACAAGTTAAACATAAAGGCGCGATTTATGGGGCCCCACACGCACGTGTGCACCAGCACACGCGAGGGTGCAGCTTGGCACAGGCGCGAGGGGAGACCCGCGAGGCGCACGGCGTCATGCCACTCACAGGTTGCGAGCAATAAAGAGGAAAATGCTGGATTTTGCAGGAAAATAATATTCGTAAATCTCCTGCAGTGCATTACAGTATAACTCAGAGCTGTCTTCGTTTTTGTTGTTGTTGCGACGAATTCAGTTCTGTTTCCACTGTAGAAACGATAAACACAAAACCTGAATTTGGAAACCAGCCCCCTTGCCCTTGGCGGGCTTTTTCCGCAGGTTCACTGCCGGCCCAGAGCAGTGTCTGCCGGGCGGTTCCTGGGGCTTTTATTCTAGCTTCTTGAAAGGACAGCTGCTAGAGGCCACGGGGGGGAGGGGGGCGGGGGGGCCTTCTTGGGTGCTCATGGGACATGGCCGCTCCTGCCCGAGGCTAGCTACAGGGAGCCCAGCTGAACTCCTGTTTTTATTTTGACGTTATGGAGGTGGTTTGTTTTTAAACAGAAAAAGAGTCACATTTTTGTCATATTTTTGACACCTTGCAATCAATCTAAATGATAATGAGACACTAACTTTTTATGTTTTATCGTCCCTAGAAGGGTTCATTTCTCCTAACGAGCTCCACTGTTTGGCGGAGACCCCAACACTGCCACTTAGCAGAGGTCCGGCCCCCCAGGTCGCCCCGCCTCTCTGAAGGTCAGCTGCTCGCTGTAAGCACCGCAGGGCTTCAGAAGGCTGACACACGCCCAGTGGCGTGGTGCTGGTGTCCGGGCTCCCGTGGGGGTGGGCGCTCCGTGGGCCTGTCAGCTGCCGGCTTCCGCCGTCAGTACCCTAGAAGCCCAGCTCCTCCTGGACGTCTCGTGATGCGCCGAGGTGGCTCTGTCACTCCCCAGTTTGTGGCCCCTCCTCAGCACGTGGCCGAGCTCTCACAACCCGAAACGTCCACCCCCTCGAGCGAGTGGCCAGCCTGCCACTGTCCGTTGCCCAATTTGTTTATTTCCCACCCTCATTTTCTCTCCCGATTCCTTTTCCTTGGAAACGCCCCGGGCAGTGCTTCCTTGGCTGTGCGGGTGCTTGAAGACAAAGCACCTTGTGTACGGCCACAGGCGGCTCAGCAACCTGCAGAAAAGTTCTGATGATGGTTGACAAGGAACAGATTATCCCCTTCCCCCCCACCTGGGGCTCTGACCACAGGCCTGAACACTGCCCAGGGCTTCTTCACACAGGGCCCCGGAGGGGAGGGGGCTAGGCCGTGCCCGAGCACGTGGCCGTGCCCGCGGTTCTCTGGGGCCTCCGCGGAGGGTGCTGGTCTCTCAGCCAGGACGGTGGGTGCAGGAGGGGGCCCAGTGTCCTTTGAAGGCACACGAGTCAGAGCAACAATGACCACCTGAAAGGGAACAGTTACCTGGCCCCCGCCGCTCTGGTCAGATAGCGGGGGCCTGGTGCTCGAGGGGTGGGGGGTCCCCACTGCAGGCAGGAGAGTGCTGGCCCCGCACAGGGGGCCACTCGCCTGCGCTGGCTCCGGTCCGAGGACGGGCCGCACTGAGAAGGGAGTGTTGATTGTGCTCGGGGTGCACACGTGCTTCTGCAACGGCGGCCCGCCTCTGAGAGCCATCCGCGGCGTGTGTTGCTGGCAGGTCGGCGGGAAGCGGTGTGGCTGGGCTCCCCTGCTTGTGTGTGTGGGGGGGGGGCGGGGCGTGCCTGGCACAGGAGCCCTGGACGGACCTGCTGGTTTCTGCGTCTGCAGATCTGGCTCTGGCCTGAGCAGAGAGAACGGCCCAGCCTGTGGGATGTGGCACACGGGTCCTGCCGGTGGCCAGGGCGTGTGGTCTGAGGGTGTGCCCCCCAAGGGGGCAAGGAGGCTCCAGGGAGGGGGCCTGTGCACTGGAGCCAGCGTGTGCCTGAGTGTATGTGTGCGAGCATCTGAGAGTACATGTATGTGCGTATATGTGTGAGTGTGTATGTGTGTGTGGCATGTACACACAAGTATGTGTGGTTTGTGTGTGGGGGCATGTGTGCTGTGTGTATGGATGTGTGTATACATGCATGTGTATATGTGTAGTGAGTGTGGATGTGCATGTGCACATATGTAGGCATATGCACATGTGTGTGATATGTGCATTGTGCGAGTATGTGTGTATGGATGTGGGGTTTGTGTGTGAGTGTGTGTGTATGGATGGGTGTGTATGTGCACACACGTCTGATATGTACTTTATGTGTGTATATGTGTGTGTGGTTTGTGTGTGGGTACGTGTGTACAGGGGTGTGCATGCATGTGTGTATGCATGCAGATGAGTGTGGCATGTGGTGAGTGTGAATGCACATGCACACATATGAAATGCACAGCACACCGTGCTGCACAGCACTCGGCAGGTGCGTGCCCATGGTCACGGCAAGGTCCCTGCGTCTCAGGCCCCGCCCCTTCTCCCCAGGTAAACCACTGTTTTCTTTCTTCCTGGGGCTGGGCGTCCAGCTCCCGCCTGGGGCAGGGCCTGAAGCCGGGGTCGGGAAGGAGAGGGGCCAGAGCCCGGACTCAGCCTGCAGCTCGTCTGTTCCCTTCCCCCGGGCGATCTGTTATTCACGCGTTTTCCCGCGTGCCACGGTGCACTCTTTACAGTGAACCGGAGCCCAGCTCCGGCCCGTGTCTGTCTAGGCAGAGCCTGCTCGCCCCACAGGCCGCCCCGCCATGGACGGCTCTGGGGTCCCTGGAGAACTGGGTCTCCAAGTCAGGCCTCTTGTGCCCCTCACCCCACCCAAGCACCTTCTGAGGCTGGGTCCCACCCTGTGTGCAGTGACAGGGTCTCCAGACTCAAGACCACCATGGCAGCTGCCCCTGGTCTCCTGCCGGCCTGCTCTGCAGTCCCGACTTGTCAGCCTCAGAACCACGTGAACCAATTTTTAAAATCAATATCTTCTCCCCCCTCCCCAACCAACGCAGCATCCAAAGCCGGAAAACTCCTCTTTGGTTGGTCATTGCTTCATTCAAAAGGGACCCAGCAGACTAGACTTGCTCAGCATCTGGAGGAAGGCAGGGTGGGGGGGCGTGAATTTTACAGCTTACCTTTCAAGTTTCCCAGGTTTGGACTTTTATAGCTAGGTTGCTAACCCGCTTAAAGCCAACGACTACCTAGCAATGACGCTCGACTTGTTAAAGAAAGAATCGGCGTTAAAGAGCTAACCCGCACATGCACACACACGCACACACGCTCATGTGCACGCTGGTGGCGCACAGCTGAATTTAGGCTGAAGAAATATTTTCTGATAGAAGTCAAGCCTGGTAAAAGGAATGCACACTGCGTGTGTGAAACTACGCTATTAATAATTAAGCCCTGCGATCATTACCTCAGGATATTATTTCTTAAATATCTCTTGCAAAGGCAATATGATTACATATGAATGATATCAATTTTCTACCAACAAAAAAAAATCTGCAGAAATAGGAATTGAATTACACTGTCCAATTTGCTGTAAAGTTCACTGTATGCGAAGAAATTAATCAAAGCTACCACCACCCATTTTTATGGGGACATAAAATGATCTGAACTTCCATTTTTAATAAAGACGCATAGCACTTTCATGAAGACTGGCTAAAAACACTGCGACGGACCGAAAAGCTGCTGAGACGTTAAGAATGAGAATTCCGAGCAGCGTGTTTACTGGGACCGGCTCACTTAAGCCAGTAGCTCCCTGGCGTGTCTGTGAGACTCGTTGGAAAACAGAAGCAAAATTCAAGGGGCAGCGCAGGACGGACGCGGTGCCCACCCGAGTCCCGGACGTGGCCGTGCTCCCGGACCGCGTGGGCCTGTGGCCGGGGCCGTGGGCACCGACTCGGTGTCCGGGCGCTGGGCGAGGAGACCTGTTGTTCACCCCGCTCTTCGCCTCTTCCGAGCGTCGGCAGAGCACCACGTCTTTGGAACCCACACGCTCTTCCTCGTCCCTGTCCCTGCCCTGCTCCTGTGTCCCCTCCCGCGTTGGGACATTTGGCTTCCCTGCCCTCTCTTCCTATGCGCATGCGTGCTCGTCTCTGTGTGTCTCTGTCTCTCCCTCCCGTCCCCCCACCCTCCCACACACACTTTTTGGCACAGGTGACTCCTCCGCCTGCAGGATTTCTCGTTGGGCCCAGCACGTGGCCTCACGCACGTGATAGGCTCCTCCTCGCTCTTCCCCTTCGAACGTCTCCCCCTCCGGGAATCCTCGCTGACCTTTCCAGACAGAAGCGAACGCCGTGTCCTCGAGGCCGCGGTGCACTTGGGTGTCTGTCTCCTGCACCAGGCCTTGGGACCCCGCAGGATCGGGGCGCGTTACCCTGTCTCTGGGCTCAGCCCAGAGTCCACTGCAACACGGGCGTGGAGTGCAGGCCCAGGCGAAGGCGCCTGGGGAGTGAGACGGGTTTCTCCAGGTTGAGCCAGGAGCAGCCGCATAAACGGCTGAGACCACGACCGAGCACGAGGTGCCACCTCCCAGTGCCTCCGGCTGCCTTGGCGGGCGTGCTGGGTGGGCCTCGTGCGCCCGGACCCAGTGCGGGTCCTTAGTAGCCGGGAGACGCTGCGCCGCAGTCGCCTTGCTGTGGAATGGGAGTGCGCTGGGTGGACAGAGGCCGGAACCAGCGACCGGTCAGACAGCTCAGCGCGCCGGCGGGAACTGTCACCTGTTACCACATCATCCCGTGACCAGCAGGATGCTGTTTCCGCGGAGAAGCCCACGCCTCAGTGCCCAGACCTGCGACTACGTCACCTTCCGCGTCAAAAAGGCCGTTTGCAGGTGTGGTTAAGGATCGCGAGCTGGAGAGCACCTGGAAGCCTCGATGTGCTCACGGGCGCCCTCGTGAAGGAGTCGGGAGGTGGGGAGAGAGGGTGGGCGTGAGGGCGGGGCGGAGCCACGGCGGGAGAGAGGTTGACGGAGGCTACCGCCCCACCCCCACCGGTCAGCCACGAGGGAGGAGCAAGGAGCCGCAGGCCCGGCAAGACGCTGCCCCGGCTGGAAAAGGCCGCGAAGTGGACCCTCCGCCAGAGCCTCGTGGGGGGCAGCCCCCCAGACCCGCCGTAGACCTCCGTCCGACTCCGAAGCGCCAGGTGATACTTCGTGTTGTTACGCCAGTAAGTCCGTGGTGATTTATTACAGTGGCGGGAGGGAGCTCAGGGTCCCCTAAGCAAACAGGTCCCACAGGCTCCCAGGACAAACTCCTGTCCCCTGATTCGAACCTCCAGGACTAGAGCCCATGTCCTAGAGCCTGACCTTCCCCCCCCAAACGGGCAGCCCTCCCCGGGCGCGAGTCTCCGCGGCAAGGGCCCTCGGGCCAGTGCTGGGGGTGACTGTCTCCTCTCTGCACCCGAATTGCATACCCAGGAGGACCAGGGCCCCCCGCACCCAGCAGGGCCTTGCCACACCTGTCACAATACCGAGCGACTGGCGGGTGGTCCAACGACTCGCCCCAGTTCGCAGATGCGGGGCACCGGGAGGAACTGCTCAGCTCAGTCTCATGGGACACTCCGCGTGTCTCCTTCAGAGACCCCCCGAGAGGACGCGTGGGGGGGGGGCCCGGGCCCAGGCAACCCTTGTCGGCCACAGAGATGGGCACGTGTTCACCTCCACGTCGCCAGGATTATTGGCGTTTTGCACGAGCACATATAACTCCCATATTAGTTTTCAGAATAAAAACTTCCTTTAAAAGGACGCACTAAACAAGTCTAAAATGACCTATCAACAGTGGCCTGTTTGTGGGTCTGTTTTTTTTTTTAAAGAAATAGCTTGGACTCCTAGGCCCGTGCACCCACAGGTGACTCAATTTCTTCCCCAGTGGGAGAAAGTGGTTAAAAGCTAACAGCCGCGCTGCGCCGGGGACCCCCGCGCGGCCGAGAGCAATGATTCACCCCAGTTACTGCGGGGTGGGACCTGTCACCAGCCCGGTCAGCGGCGAAGTGTCCTCTGTCTGCGTATGGCCGTGTAGCGCGACAATCTCTGGCAATGAATATGGGGGAAAAAACAATTTTTCCTGGTCTCAAGCATCTCTCCCGGGTCTGAGCGACGTCCGGCTGGTTTTTCAAGGTTGCGGGCAGCAATGCAGCCTCGCTCGCGGGGCGCGTGCGCGTTGCGGCCCCAGTGTGTCCCGGGGATTTGGTCTCAGCAAAAAGGCAGCGCGCCCCGCGGAGGCGTGGGGTGGGCCTGCGCCCTGGGACCGCTGTTACCACCCATCACTCCCGCGCGCAGGCGCCGTCGTTGCCATAGAAACATCTCAGCCCCCCCCCCCCCCGCCAGGTTAGTTCGCTGGTTGCGCTTCTGCTGCTCCTGGCGCGGACGCGGGTGCATGTGTTCGGGCCCAAGGGTGCGGGCTCCTGGGGGGACACGCGGCGGGCCCCCGCGCGGTCTCCGCCGTTTCGGCCGAATCAACAGCACAGCTTTCAGGGTTTGCATTTTTCTTCTTTTTAAAACATTGTTTTTTTGTAAAGCCTGGCATTCTTTGTGATTTTGCTCGCCAATGTGGGGTTTAAGAAGTCCCCAGATGCCGGCGGCGATTGGGTGGCGGGCTGCGCACACCTCCAAGGCCGGGCCTCCCGGGGGCGGCGGTGCAGAAGGCGCCGTGGCTCGCGTCCTCGTGGGCCGCAGCTTTGCACATGACGTTTCGCGCGCCAAGGGTTTGTGCAGTGACGGGGGGTAGGGGGAGAAGCACCCCATCTCTGGGTCTCAGCTTCCGGGCGGGAAGGCGCGCGAGCTGCTGGGCCTGCTGCCGGCCTGGCGCACAGGGCCGGCCCCGAGGGCTGCATGTTCTCGCGCCCGAATTCCGCGTTTCAGGTAACCCCGAGCTTCTGCAGCTGAGGGGGGCGGGGTGCTGGGCCCTGAGCATGTCGGGGTGAAGAGGTTGAAGGGCAGATGTCAACACTGCCGCTGCCCAGCCGGATGGCCTCACACTCGCCCCTCCTCCCGCGCCCAGCACAAGCCGACTCCTGCTGGTCCTCAGAAGCCAGTCGAGTACCCCCCGACCCCCAGGTCAGCGGCCCCACCCTCTCGGCCACCCTGCGCCTCTCACCTCCGGTGACCGAAGCACGAGTCACTCTGACGTGGCTGTCTGCTCACCGGGAAGGCCTACCAGGGTGGGGACTCCTAAAGGCACAGGGGCCTCGCACCCCGACTCCCGCATTCGTTGATTCACACGTTAGTGAATTCACACACTCACCCCAAACACGCATGCTCTGCCTCGGGTTCGCGCAGCGCCCGCCGTGGTGCACGCTTAGCCTGAATCCACGACTTGACGAGGGGAGCAGAAGCAGAATTTCAGAGCCGCCAGAGGCCTCGCGAAGGGTCTCACTGGCACCTAAACCGCGCTGGCTACCTGGAGATGAGTCACCGAGACCCGCCCGGACCCAGCAGCCGCCAGTGTGGCCCCGCCGCGGGGCTGCGTCCGCACCGACTGCGCGTCTGGAAGGACGCGAGGGGCCCTCTGGGGGCGGCAGCCGCGGCACCGGCTCTCGCGCTGGCCGCGAAGGTGGGACACGCGCATTTTTCATTTAAAACGCTTACGCGTACTGCTATTTCCAAGAAGCAAAAATGACCTTATTTCTGCTTTAATGTATTTTTAATAGATTTTATTTTTTAAATGAGTTTTAGCAGCAAAACCGAGAAGAGGGCACCACACCCCTCGTGCCCACACAGCCCACAGCCTCCCCTCCTATCAGCCTGCGTTGATATCGTCGACCCTGCATTGACATGCCGTCGTCACCGGGTCCGTGGTTTACGGTGGGGCTCGCTCCTGGCGTGGCACATCCCACGGGTTTGGACAAACGCACGGTGACATGCATCCGCCATGATGGTGGCCTCCAGAGTACTTTCGCTGCCCTGAAAATGTTCTGCGCTCCCCCACCCCGTTTGTTCCTTCCTCCCCCCTTGTCCCCGGCCACCACTGGTCTCTTCATCGTCTGCTCAGTTTCGCCTGTTCCAGAATGTGGCGCGGTATGTAGCCTTCTCCAACTGGCTTCTTTCCCGTCGTAAGGGGCGTTCACGTTTCCTCCATGGCTGGATAGCACATTGCTTTTTAGGACGGAATGATGTCACATTGTCCAGGCGTACACAGCTTATTCATCCTGTCCCCCACCAAAGGACACCCGGGTGGCTTCCCGGTTTTCGCGATTATGAGTAACGCTGCTACAAACACCAGTGAGCAGGTTTTCGCGTGGACGTGTCCAGCTCCTGTGGGTGGGCGTCCAGGGGCTTGATCGCTGGATCTTAGGCTAAGGGCGTGGTTCTGTAAGAAACCGCCAAACTGTCTTCCAGAGCGGCTGCACTATTTTGCCTTTTAGCAGCAGCGATGAGAGTTCATGGCTACAGATTAAATCTACACCGGCATCTCCTGTTTCATTAATGATGTCAATAATTTGTGCCTTTTCTATGTTTTAATCAGTCTTGTCACAAGCTTATCAGTTTTATTCTTATCAGAGGACTAGCTTGTGTTAATTCTATTATCAGTTTTGTTTTCTGTTTCATTGACTCTGATCGTATTACATCCTCCCTTCTATCTTAGCTGGGTTTAATTTATTGCTCTTTTTCTAACTTCTTGAGATGAACATTTATATCACAGAACTTTCAGCCATCTTTTTTATATATATACATGTAAGGCAATATACATTTTCCTCTAAGCACAGATCTAGCTGCTCAGAAATCCATGCATTTTGATAGGCCACATTTATAACGTTAATTATTATTTTTAATAGTATTCAATTTAAATGTTTTTAAATTAAAAAATATTTTTATTATTCTACATTTCTCCTTTATATCTATTTGGTTATAGAGTTTTGTACTATCTTTTTAATTATCACCATAGATATTATAATCTTTGAATAATATGTTGGTTTTTTTGCCATTTGTCACGCAATGCTAGGGCCTTAGAACATCTTCATGAGAATAAGGCCAATAAGGTCATGCATTTCGCTACTATTTTAAGCCATACCTGACATTATCATTATTGCTTTGTCCGTTCAATATTTAAGTATACATATACTGAGTATATGTGAACAAATGCCCTCCATTCATGTCCAGGATCCTTTTCTTTCTGCATGGAGAATATTTTTATATATTTTAATGTAATTCTATGGTTGATAAATTGCATCTGCCTTTGTTTGTTAGAAATATTATTTTGTTTTATTTTTGAAGAATATTTTTGCTGGGTACAGAATTTTAGGTTGGCAGTTAGATTTTTTTCCAGTGTTTGAAAGATGTTGATTCATGCATTGTCTCTGGCGAGTGGCTGTCAGTAATAGCGTCGCACCTCTGGACTAATGCACCTTCTTAATCTGTCTGCTTTCAGACTTTCTCAGCAGTTTTGGCGTGATGTATCCAGCTGCGGTTGGTTTTATAGCTATCATGGCTGAGTCTCACAAAGCTTCTTGAATCTATAACTTGATGACGTTCATCGTTTTTGGAAAATGGTTACCACCATCTCCTTAATATTATGTATGCCCTTTTCTCTCCTGCATTCCCGAGACCCCCATGGCGCCTACGGTCGGCTCTTCACTATGTCTATGTGACTTTCACTCTTCCCGATACTGTTCACTGTATGTGCTCTGTGATTCAGCATGGCTGCTTTCTAGTCGTTTATCTTTTCTTGCCGAAGCTAATCCTCTGTTAAGCCCATCAGTAGTTGACTGTTTAATTTTTTCACCTTGCATTTCTACAGAGGTTGTTTAATTTTTAAAAAAAAATAGATTCTGGTTCTCTGGTGAAATTCTCCATATTGTCATCTATTTTCTTGACTATATTAATCACAGTTATGTCAATAATTAGATCAGGTCACCCATCTATTTCCATTGCCTTTTTTCCTCTTTTGGTCTTGTTTCTTAGTTAAGCTTAGTAATTTTTTTTTTCTCAATGCCACATAAAGCATATGACACATTGTACGTGGTTTACTCTATCATCCAGAAGTCAGAACGGAACATATCATCTTAATCCAAAAGTAGCTGAGCTGTCCCTAGCCCGATTTACAGTTTTATGCATTGAGTAGAGTTGCAAAAATGCAACACTGTTACTCTCCTCCTTGGCGGGTCTAGAAATCTAAATGTTCTTCCTTGGCCAGGTACTGTATAGGGGCTGCGTTTCAGTTGATTTCTATTTTCTTTCTTAGCTTGTCCTGCACAGATCAGGAACTTGGCAGACACTTCACATGGAAAACCATGAATGTTAAACCTACTTCTCTGTGTCCACTTGCTCCCTGAGATCTTGATTCTGTCAGGATCCCTGAGAGCCACCTTTTCTCTCTCTAGCCCTGGGAGATTCCAGAAGCTCTGACACCTTCCCTGTCTCAGTCCCACCCCCACTCAGCTCTTAGATTCTGCCTTACATCGAGAATCTGCCATCGCCCTGCGGGGAAAGCGGCTCATAAATATCAGTCACTTCCCTGCATTTCTCCTCCTCTTAGAATTGTGGCCCCCAAGTCCAGCCCCTGTAGCAAAGTCCAGTGCCTTTCATAGAAACGGCTATATCGAGAGACCGCCCGCCCGCCCTCTCGCTTCTGCGCTCCTTTCTTTTCTCCCTCCCTCCCTCTTTCTTTCTTTCTCATTCATCTCTATTATCTATCATTTATCTATCATCTATCAATCATCTATCATCTATCTATATCTATCACCTATCTCTATTATCTACCTATCATCTATCATTTATCTATCAATCTATTGATCATCTGCCTATCATCTATCATCTATCTATTTATCTATCACCTATCTATATCTATCTATCTATCTATCTATCTAATCTAATCTTTTCTAATTGTTCTGGCCCAAACCACTGATCTCCCCAAGCCAACTCTCTTCGCCCAGTTATCACTGGAATCTCCTCTCCCTTATTCCCATCGAATGGTCAACTGAACATCAGGCATCAGTTGAAGACAGAAGAAAAGCCGCAGCACAGGTAGAACAGTATCCCAGGTGTTTTCCAGAGAACACGGGTCATCCAAAGCCACCGAACACGTTTACGCAAGGCCGAATGCGCTCCTCTGCGCGGTGCGTGTCTGAGACGCGGCCTGGAAGAGGAGCCGCCGTCACACCTTTTAACCTGTGTTTCCCGACCCGTCTGATCAGGGGGCCCGATGCCGCCGCAATGCCACTTTGAGAAACATGGTGACCATCACCGCTGTCCCGGATGTCCTGCGGAAACCTGGGGGGCGGAAGGCTTTTCCTTGCGAAGAGTCTCAAGCTCCGGGAAGCCAAGGCCAGCGCGTAGGGGACAGAGCCTTGCTGAGCAGCCCGGGTCAGTCTGCAGGTAGCGTGGGAGGGAGGTCAAAGGACACACGGTGCAGGAGGCCAGAGTCTGAGCGACACCGCGGAGCCGTCCCAGCGTGCGCGTGGAGCGCGCCGTTACCGGCTGCGGTCACGCCGCTCGCCGACGGCGCCCCCGCAGCGCCTCGCCGCGCCCCTGCGCGGGCGCCTCTCGTTTGAGAGGACGCGAGCGAAGCGCCTGGCATCTAATAAGTAACCAATAAGCGTTAAATATCACTTTAGTTTCTTAACAATTCTCGATGCTTTCCTTTCCCATAAAAATTACCTTCTCGAATTTCTGCTCCCCAGGGTGGTGACCCTAAGGTCACGTTTGATACCTTTCAGTACCTCGTCCCTAAATAAAAAGGAGCACTTCACGACGTCCTCGTCAACGTACTTCCCCGAGGATGTCTTGGGTTGATCCTTGTCCTGGTCTCCCTGAACTGTGTTACTGTCACAGAGAAACGTGCAGGCTGGGCTTTACTGGTAAATTAGAACATAGTGATCGATCGGCTTTCCTGCAAAACCCATGGCCATTATGTCAGGCACAGGTCCTCGGCGAGTCTAAAGCAGGCACCCAGCGACGACAGAGCGGTGCTGGAGGGGGCGGGACGAGGGTGCGAACCCCCGAACCCCGAGGGAACTCGCGGCAAGGCCCTGCCCGCGGCCGGCAGGTGTGCAGTCGGCGGGCCAGGCGCGTCTCCAGCCTGTCCTCTGCATGGTCCGGGATTCATTCCCTCGTCTGTCCCACAGCTATTGACCGAGCACGCGCTGTGTCTCGGGCACGCGCCCAGGTGCTGGGGTGCCCGGCAGGCGGGGGCGAGCGCCGCGCAGACCGAAGCAGCTCCGACCCCGGCGTCCGTGTCACCCCAGGAGATGGGACACGCGGTAAACGGGGCCTGCGGGGTTGCGACGGCGGCGAGCGCAGGGAAGGGGGAGCGTGGGACAGGAGCGGCCCCGGTTTCGGAGGGGAGGGGGGGACGGGCCCCCTGTGAGTGCGGCAGTCCGGACACGCGGAGGGGCCGCCGTGGGGGCTGTGGCACTGGCATCTCCTCCCGCCTCCGCGATCGGTGGGGCAGGCCAGGGGCTTAACCTCTCTCACAGTGGGAGTAGTCACACCCGGGAAGCCCCAAAACTCTACACGCCCGGCCCACCCCCAACCCTGCTAGTCTGGCCAGAGGATGGCATGGGGACAGGGCAGGGGACAAAGTCAGAAGGACGAGCAGGCCGCCAGCTGCTGTTGGACACTGAGGGCCATTCGCCGGAGGAACATTGGTCCCAGGTATGTGCCCGGCCTAAACCCCGGACCCACGGATGTGTTTCCTTCGTGGTGGAGGGGACCAGGCAGATGCCACTCGCTTGACGATTGTAGGGTACCCTGGGTTACCAGGGGTCCCCGTGAGCCACAGGGGTCCTTGCAGGTGGGAGGGAGCAGCGGGCGAGTCAGGGGAAGAGACACTGGACAGCAAGGGTCGGAGGGATGCGGCCATGAGCCGAGGGACGCAGGTGGCCTCCAGAGGCTGGAGAGGACAGCGGACGTTTTCCGGAGTCTCGGGGGGACCGGGCCCCGCTGGCACCTTGGGTTTAGTTGCCCCATGAGACCCACGGGAGTCCAGGGCTGCAAGACGATAAGCTTGTGCTGTCTGAGTGCTAAGGCAGCTTGTCGCAGCAGCAGCAGGAGCCTCACACGTTGGTACAAAAACTCGGGCCTTTGCTTGAGAGAGGGGTGGTTAGCGGGTCCCAGCTCTGTGCCAGCTGGAACCGGGGAGAGCAGGTCCTGGGCGGGTCAGCGGAGAGGGGCTGGGGAGCAGCGCTATAGCAGGGCGGCCTGCGTCCGCTCTGTGGCCGTGGCCGCAAGGGAGTGGCTTTCACTGAAAAGGGGAGACGGGGGGGCATCTGCTTTGAGGGGCAGGGTGACATAGTTGTGTTTGAGAGGCCTATTTACGTGCAAGTCTGGAAAATTCTAGGGCCTAGAAAGAAAGCGCGGCCTACGGGGGAGGCTGAGGCGGGAGCCAGCGCCTCCTGCGTGGCCCCGGGTGACACAGGGCGCGACCCAGTCCCGGAGCCGATTCTGTGGCACTGGGTTTGCTCTGATTGGTGCCACCAAATGGATCCCCTGCCACACGCCGGGGAACTCGGCCGCGTTGGCGGGAGCTGGCGGAGAGCCGTGCGCAGAGATGATGATGAGCAGCTGCGTGCCACGTCCAGGGCGTGGTCCAGCGCGGCGCCCAGGGGTCCGCGTGGAGCCTGGCTCTAGTTAACGTCTCCGCTAATTATCTGGAGGACAGATAGAGACTTGTTAATTAAATTCACAGATTATACAAAATTGGGAGGTGTTGAGAAGAGCAGTGATGACAGAGAAATCATTCAAAGAGCCCAGAAATATGGACAAGGACTAAAATGAGACTCGGCGTGGAAAGCTGCAGGCGTATTTAACCAGAGGACATTGATCCCGACCATCGGAATTCGATGGCGGGAACAGCCAGGAACGTGGAAATGCTGAGAACGGGCTCACGGGCCGTGGCGGGCAACACGTTAACTGTGATTCTCCCGTGCGGCCCCACCGTGGTATGGTCCAGCGCGATTTCAGCCACACTCACAGGCCTCGTTAGCCCGGCGCAGGGATTCAGCCCTGTCTCCTCGCTCTCTGGCGTGCAGGCACTCACACGCGCGCGCATGCACACGCATGTGCACACAGGCACACACAGGTGCACGCATACACATCTGTGCACATGCACGCGTGCACACACATACACACGTGCACACACATGCATGCACACATGCACATGCACACACGCACATACGTGTGCACACGCACACACATGCACACACACGCGCTTCCACCTATGTCATCAGAAACATTTTTGCCGCCAGGCGGCTCAGGAGTAGTGCGCGAGAGCTTCCTGGGCGCCCTACCCTTGCTCCCCAGCGCCCTGGCCCTCCGCGCCCCCATCGCCGTCCCCCAGGCGGGCGTAGGCTTCGTGGGCCGCCCGTGCAGCAAGGGCCGAGCGCCGAGCGGGGCCACGCGCTTCCCGTCTCAGCCTCGTGGGCCCCAGCGCGATGCTGGCGGCCGGTGTTGGGAGCAGGAGGACTGTGTGGGATCCTTGACGCAAAGTGCCGTGGATCCGGGTTCTGCAGCCGGTGAGGGCGTCGGGCCGTTCTTGCCCCTGCACAGGTGGGACACTGAGGTGCAGCCGTGAAGTGACTTGCCCGAGATCATGTGGCCAGACGGCAGCTGAGCCGCGGGTTTGCCCCTGGACCCGGAGACCACAACCGCCACAGGGCACAGCATCCTGGTGGGTGGACATGACGGGCGGGGTCTTCCTTCTCCCCGATCCCGTTGGCCCCCCGCTTGCTAAGCAATTGTGAGCTGTGGGTGAGGGTGACGCGGGCTGTCACCAAGGAACACAGCCTGAGCAGGGTCTCCATGTGACCCACGGGTCAGAGGTCATAAGTCCCCCCGTGCACCCCACGGGCCAGAGCTGGGGGACCCCCGAGGAGCACATCTGTTTGTCAGTTACACGCACGGCCCGCCGGGCTGTTCCGTGGGTGTGTCCTGTGACACACCCCAGGACAGCCATCCCAAACATGACGGACGTTCCAGCTTCTCGTCGAGCTGTGGCGCTGGCTTGGGGAAGAACTGCGCCAACGAGGACGCACAGGCCTGAGGGTCGAATGGCGTCTCCCCCAAATTCAAGTCCGCCTGGGACCTTAGAATGTGACCTGCGTCAGGGGAGTATGGACAAGGAGTGGCCCCGGGCAGATGGGGTGGGGTGCAGAGGAGGTGGGGTGCGGACAGGGCGGGGCCCATGGGTAGGGCCCACCCACGACCCAACCCCCCTCTCTGTGAGTCATGGACAGATGGAGGACAAGCCTCCAGGGCAGAGCAGGGGGCTGAGGGTCATGCTGAGCCCCTCATCTCAAAGTCGCAGCTCGGAGGCCCTGGTGGCCCCGCCGAGGATCGGTTTGGATTGCTGACTTTTTTCCGTCTCCCCGGCTGGAGGTGACGTTCGCCCAAGGCCGTCGGGCGTTCAGCTCATTTGTCTCTTCTCCCTTCGTGCTCGGGTCCCGGGCTGTGTCTAAATCCTGGACTCACCGCAGCAGGAAAATTCGAATCGTCTCCTAATTCCTGGAAGCTCTTTCTCGCCGGGATTAGGAAGCCTCGCGGGGGAGACGCGGCGTCCTCGGAGAGGCAGGAGCACGCTTTGCCGAGGGACACCAGCCCTGCAGGCAGAACAAAGGGACCCGAGCGGAGAACAGATGGGTGGGTGTTCGGCGACGGCGTGTGATCTGTGTGAGCAGTGCGGGCGCCCCCCCCTTTTTGTTTTTGATGCATCGGGGTGTGATATGATATGATATGACAGAACACGTCAAAAATTTAGGGGAAAATAAAACCCTGCTTTTTTTTTGAAACATCAAACTATTGCTATCAATAGGAACAGCAACTGTTCAAAAATTTGTTTCAGAACTGCCAAGAAGTGAACGTTTGTGGGGAAAAAAAAATTATTTTTCCCTGCTGTTTGCAAGGTGGACACAAATGCGAACGGTAGGAGGTTGACAACTTGACACATGTCTAATAAATCTAAAGCAAAAAAAGTCAACAATTCACTGTTCAAGAAAGCATTACCGGAATAAGAAGTGCTACGCAAAGAAAGAATAACCATTAAAAAATAGATTTTCTGAATTCAGTAAGTAATTTAGCCCTCAGCGCGCCAGTCTTCAAAACAAGGAAGCTTTTTTTCTTCCTCCCTCTGAGAGGGAGTGAGGAGGCGAAGCTCAGCTCACAGCGGAGTGGGGTGGGGTGGGGGGACGGGGGGGGCTGCATCGGAAACGAGCCAGGTGAAGAGGCAGTGGCCACGGCGCAGATGTCACAGCCCTGGACGGCTGGTGACAGGGGTCAGGGAGCGGGGCCGTCCAGACCCCGGCTGCTCTGCCGCTCAAGGCAGGGGCGGCTTCAATGTGACAAGTTGGTCCAGTTACAGGGAATTCGCGGATCGCACTCTGTGCCAAGAAGGCCTGGCCACCATCAGCTCGTCCGCCGCTGGGGAGGACGGCAGCTGGGGAACCAGCTCGGCCGAGGCTCGGGCGGGGCCTTTGCCAGGGCGGGGTGGGGGGGAGGGAAGCATGTTCTTAACATCAAAACAATTAAGGATTTTGCTTAACCGTTTTCTTTGCGAGCTAATTCTCCACCACCCCCCCACCGTGATGACTGTGACGTGGAAGAAGACTCTAAATGAATGTGAAAACGAATGGTAATTCTCATGCGAGTCTCATGTAAACAAAAATATTGGCATTAAAGTTATGAATCCTCATTTGTGCCACGGAGCTCAAATCTGTATCTTTCTGAATTAGAGGAACACAGACATACATACTGGGAAGCATCTATGCGCGGTTCAGAAAACTGACAGTCTCTCCAATTTATGGGGAAATTGACATAATTTTGCAAAAATGCAAAACCATTTGTGAACTGGGTTTTGCATAATGGGATTAATTTGGTCGACTGTCATATCCACTGTGCTGCAAAATGCAAGTTAATCACAACATCATTCTGAGTTTCTTAAGGGGAGAAAGAGGAAAGAGGAAGGAAAGGAGGAAAGAGGAAGGAAGGAAGGAAGAAGGGAGGGAGGAAGGAAGGAAGGGAGGAGGAAAGGAAGGAAGAAGGGAGGGAGGGAGGAAGGAAGGAAGGAGGGAGGGAGGAAGTCAGGCAGGCATTCCCTGTCCCCTTGTCCGACGACTACCTTTGCAGAAGAGGAACACGCAGCCTTGTGGGCGGCACCTCCGGGCGCTTGAGGGACAGTGCCAGACGCGGGCTGCAGTGGACACAGCCGAGCCCATCACGCTTCCCTCCAGCGAGGACAGTGAGCAGCTTCCGGAGGAACAGCCCCAAATCAACTCACCCGACGACGAGCCTGCCAGGCCGGACGCCACAGAGGACAAGGTGACCGGGAAGACCCACATCTCGTCCCAAGGAACGACAGAGGAGTAACAGGGGAACTCCAGGGCCTCGGTGCAAATCGAAACACTGTGAGTGCCGCCGCTCAGCAACGCCGTGGTGTGTGAACGTGACATGGAGGGGAGTGGCAGTCAGGAAGCCTTCCTGGGGGAGGCGTTCACATCGCGCCTGGAAGGGTTTCCGCAGTGGGGAGCAGGGCGCACCGTTTGCACACGGCATGCGCGGGACACAGTGCGCGGTCCTCAGCTCGGGCTCCTGCGGTCTGCGTGGGAGGTGGGCGCTCTCCGGGCGCCCGGCCATCAGCACCAGGCATTTGCACTTGGCTCGGCCGCTCTGGGCAAGAAAGGCTCCAGCTGCCCGCCCGGCAGTGGCTGGACCTCGTGGTCACGTTGGGCCGTTGGGGCTGTGCAGCTTTCTGAGCGTGACGGTGCACTCTGGAGTCAGAAAGACCAGGCTCAGTCCAGTTCTGAAGCGTCTGCGTCCCCCAGCTGCGTGCCCTTGGAGGGGGTACTTGGCCTCCCCGGCCCGTCTTCTCCTCTGGGCGGGTGTCAGGAGCCCTGCTTCGTGTGACTGGTTAGAGGGCGAAAGACGACGACGTCTGAGGCGCCTTGGACGTGATGCTTGCTCGATGGAAAGCCGCGGTCACTAAGAGTCGTTTCGTTACTGGTGCTGTTTCGCGGACAGTAACTGCTCACTGATGGCAGGGTCACGGCCAGGAGCCGCTCAGCCGATGACGGGCCGCCAGGGGCCGCGCGTGGGTTCACCGAGGCGGGAATGCCGGGCGAGGGGCGGGTAGGGCTGCTTCGCTCAGGACTGACTGGGATGGAGACGCCTGGGGGAGCCACGGTGCCCGGTGGCATGTCCCCCGGGCACGCTCGTGAGCTGCTCGCCAATGCCCAGCGTGGCGGGTCCCTCCATTCTGTGACCCGCCCACTGTCCTCTCAAAGGTCTCTGTGGATGAGGAGGACAGTGGAGAGGCCTTTGGGGGTGGCCTCCTACGGAGCCTCGGCCGAAAATCAGTCTCCCGAGGTGAGGAAGGTCCTCCAGGTGCGAGCGGCAGGGACACGTTTGAGTGTGCCATGGTCGTGACCGCCGCAGAGCAGGCTAAGGGGACCCCCCCGGGCATCCGATCGAGCAGGAGGGAGCAGCCTCCGAGTGTGCAGGGCGCCACGGGCATGAGGGCCGGCGGCAGCCGGGTTGCGGGGAGCCCCTCCAGGTGTGGGTGCTCAGACTCTGAAGGCCGCGACACGACCGACCCACCTGGACGCTGCTTTCCCGGGAAGTGCCCAGGTGCAGTGGCCGGCTCTGGTCCAGGGCAGACCTGATGCCGGGAGTCTGAGGAGCCGGTCTCTTCGGTCCCCATCTCTGGACCCAGGGGACTGGGGGAGGAAGCAGCTGCCTCGGTGAACTCCGGGGGCTGTGCGGAGCTCCGCCCATGATGCCCGCCTGGGAGGGGAGGGGCTTGGAGACGTGGCCTTGCTCGGGCCGCCAGCCAGGAAGGGATGGGCCTAGGTCCAAGGTCCGGGTTCTGGGACTCCAACAGTCCGAACACCAGGAAGGTGCTTCTCGGGGACAGAGGAGGAAAAATAAACAAACGGGACAGGGAGGGAGGGAGGGGGAGGCACTTCCGCCGCCCACGCCAAGCGGCGAGTGGACAGGACACTCCGACGTCCTTCCCAGCACTCACCGCGCTCCTGGCAACGTCCATGCCGTCTCCGGAACGAGGACAGGCACCCCTTTATTCACATGCTTGGCTCAAGGGCGTAAATGATCTCAAAGCCAGGAGGCCACTGGCCACTGACCAAAAGGAAGAGTGGGAAGCTCTCGGCAGGCAGACGAGGCTGAAGACGCTGATGGCTGGGGGTCCCGCCTGGGGAGGTCCTGCTCGCCGGTTTGGTTGCGTCCTGAATGGATGGCGTCAAAAGGCCCCCAGCCCGAGTAGCAATGAGCGCGCCTCCTGCCCAGGTCCGTGGCTGCTAACACCGCAATTCGATAAAAAAAAAAAAATGTTTTAAACCCACCAGGGGCGTGTGGAGAAGGGCTGAGTCTAGAACCAGGGCAGAGAATTTGAGCCTGGAGCATCTTACAGTGCCAGGAGGCAGGGAATTGCTAAAACCAGACCAAACCAAAGCCACGATGCCAGCGCAAAGGGCTCTGTCCAAAGGACACGGGCAAGGGACAGAGCGCCCCGCGGCCACCGCGTTCGAGGGACAGAGCGCCCCGCGGCCACCGCGTTCGAGGGACAGAGCGCCCCGCGGCCACCGCGTTCGAGGGACAGAGCGCCCGCGGCCACTGCGTTCGAGCCACCCACCGAGGTGGCAGCAGCGCAGTGCGGGTCTACGCCGTCCGTGAAATCAGTCCATTGTGGTGTAAACAGGCGATCGGATGAGCGAGCCAGTGGAGGCGGCACACGCCTCCCGCGCCGGATCCCTAAGCCTCAGGCCGCCGGCCCACCTCCCCCTGGGGCAGGGGTTCTCTGCGCCCTCCCTGCGGGCTGCTCCTGGGGCTTCCTGCCGTCAAGCGCAGCATCAGGAAGGGGGAGAAGGACACCTTGGCGGTGGAGGAACCTGACAGACTCCACAGACAGCACGTCAGCCAGGTGGTCAAGTTCAACGTCGACAGTGATAAGTCCTGGTGATCGCAGCGCCCTTGGCGTGATTGATGAGAGCGGCCCTTTCCTTCTGCGGTCTTCCTCCTCCAGGCCCACAGACGCAGTCTGACTGCCAGGGCCCCGCGGCCGCGCTCACAGAGCCCCCGGGGGCCTGGGAACAGCAGACAGCCGTGGCTCACAGCTGGCCTGGGCCCGGAGGCCGAGACCGGGGCGCGGCCGGGGCGGGCCGACCCCCGGGGCACACGCGGCCGACTCCTCACAGTGTCCTCGCGTGGCGGGAGCAAGAGCCGCCTGGCATTCCTGCCTTTTCGCACAGAGGGTCCGACGCCACCTGCCAAGGCCCCCACACCGGGACGCGAGGTCCGCATGCAAACGCGCGGTCCCCAACGCGACGCGAAGCAGAGACGTCGGCCGCGCTCAGCATCCCTGCCGCGGCCTCTTCGCAACGGCCGAGGCGGTTCATCTCGGGGAGGCCTGGGGACCTGCCGCAGGCCAGAGGAGCTCGAGGAGACGCGGTGACCAAACGCGGTGTGGGAAGAGCTGGGCGGCCCGAGCGGCGCGTGGGGAGAGGGGGGCTCGTGAGGGGGGCCACGGGCCGTGTGGTGACCGCGGCTCTCCGTGACGCCTCTGCGATTTTCCTGTAAATCCAATTATTTTTCCATTAAAAGTTCGTTAGGGAGAAAACGCCACTTCCGGGGGAGTCCAGTGTGCAGCGGGGTGGCTCCCCCACCTCCAGAACGGGCTGCGTCCCCATGCCCCTTCGCTAGAAGTTCCTCACACAGATTAGGAAGTAATCACATCGGCGGCAGGGGGAGGAGAGCGGCGGCCCCCCACGGCCCTGCAGCTCCTGCCCCAGGCCCACCGTGTGGCCTGCGAGTAACGTCTTCGCACGGGGGGGCCGTGCAGGAGGAAACAGAAGCCCGGGCCCTCTCTGCGCTTCTGCGCCCACATGAGACGCTCGGCCGATGGACAGTCCTCCTCCTCAGAGGCTGTCTGAGCACAGCGGGAACTCCCTCTGCCCCCCTCACATAGTGACGGGGGTCACCCTGGGGAGCTGGGTCGCTATGTGGCCGCCCCAGGCTAGGGCGAGGACATCAAGGCCTCAGGGGATCTCCTGGCCCCCAACCTTCAGCCTCCTCCTCCCAGACACCCCTTGGCCCATGGAGGGTGTCCGGCGGCCCGCTCCCTGAGACCAAGATGGGCCTAGGAAAGTTTGTCCCTGTCCAAGCCAAGCCCAGCCAGCCCCTGGGGTCTTCGCCTGGGGCCAGGGCCTTGCCTCTCAATGGCCTTTATTTGAAAACGATGTTCTGCACAGCTAAGGAAGCATCCCCCGTGGCCAGAGACTCGTTACCTGCACGGTCCACCCCGGGGCCCCCTCAGGAAAGGACAGACACCGGGGTCCCCAGCTGGCCTTGGCCCCCCGCCTCCCACCAGCAGGGCAGAGTGGGGCCTCCGCAAACTTGCGAGGAAGAGCTCACGGACTTGTTGCTAGGATACCACCAGGAGCAACCTTTGTGATCTCACATATGCTTAACATAATAATAAATAACGGTTAACACGATAATAAATAAACAAATAACAATAATTATAACATGCCCCAAGCCTGTTGTTTCTCCAAAATTAATTTATGATGAATTGCGACTCAAATTCCTTGGAACATGGGAGCGGGAGAGGAGAGGGGTTATTGCATTCACCGTCAGGCACAGAATGGGGTGAAAAACTGCCTTTGCCTGAGACAAAGCTCTGCCCTGGCCGCGGGGACCCGAGGGGCAGCACCCAGAGCCGGGCCCTGCTCCCCGTGCCCCTCACGCCTCCCCCCCCACCCCCGCCCGCTGCAGTTAAGTTTTTTAGATACTTTACTCGCATTTCTAATTCAGTTATTCTTCTGAAATTTATTCAAAGGATTTATGCTTATGAAATTATAATATAATGCTGCCTATATGCCAATGAGCTGCAGGCAAAGAAAATAATTTTCTTCAATTTACAGTTATGAGGCTGGAGGAAAATGATGCCTCCTTATCACCTCTTTCTCTTTGTATGTCTCGGTATTTTTTTAAGTCCTCAGAAGGCAGGAGCCGATGATGAATTCTTAAGCAGATCACACTGATAATTGTATTTCAGAGCTGTCAGCTCCGCGAACGCCGTCCACGGACTGTCTCCAGTCACTCGAGCTATTCGTGTCACCCCTTTCTCTTCTCGGGGACTCAGCCTCAAGAAAGCCACTCTCTGGGAGTTTTGTTAAATCATCTGAGAGGATTATTAGATCGAAGGGAATTTATGGATGACACTTTGTAACAATTAATCAGGAACTGTTGATGAAGTTGAGTTGGTTCTTTTATTCCTGAACCAAATGTGTGTGTGTGTGCGCGCGCGCGTGTGTGTGTAATCATAATAATATGCAGCCCTTGTTCCAATTGTCAAATGGCTCATTTTGTCACTCTGTTTGATTAATGGACCTTTTGGAGTCCCCAAAAAGTCCTAGTAATACAAATAAAAAGAATCATAAATATTGAATAAGCTCACGGCACAGTTAACCTTGGCTACATTTTGGGACATTCTTGGAGAAACTTTGTTCTACGGAAAATAAATTGCCGTGGGATTGAAAAAAAGAATGCGCGCACGCACGCCAACGCGGCGATTCTGGAGAATGTCCCCTGCCTCACCTTGTCACTCTCATTAATCTGTCGCGATTAATTAGTTTAGTTCGCTGTGCAGTCGGGCCAGCATGGTGCGGACGGCCCGTGGGCCTGAGCCGAGCCCGCCTGAGGGACGTGGGAGGCGTGCGGAGGGCCTGGAGCCGGAGGGGGACACAGTGGGGTGACGAGAGGGCCGTGTCAGACAGTCATGGCCGGGGCGGGGGCCGGGGCGGGGGCCGGGGCCGCCGGTTGCTTCGGCGAGGCCCTCCGGGCGTGGGTTCTGCCTGGCAATGCCGGGCGTGCTCAGACGAACACCCTCGCTCGCTGGCAGGAGCCTTCGCGGACGCCGCCAAAGTCCTGCCCGGATCCGAGAGGTCGTGACCTAGGACGCTGATGGCGACCAAGCTGCGATGATGTGTGCACTTTTCCGTGGCAGCCGGCCCCAAGGTTAAGAGCCGGGTTGGGGGGTGAGGTGTGGACTTGAGGGTGACGTCAGCGATGTGTGAGCCGCGTGACCTTGGGGAACCGCGGGTGCCTTCCTGAGCCTCGGTCCTCCCCGCTGTCGGTGGGGCTCCCGCCCCTTGGGCTTGCCACAGGGATGAAGAGAAACAGTTCCAGGAAACAACGTGGCCTTGTCTGGCACGTGAGAAATACCCTGCGGTGGGTAGGGCTGTGTCCCTCCAAATCTGATGCCTCGGCCCTGCGAACGTGACCTTAGGCCTTGACCGAAGGGATTAAGTTAAAACAAGGTCATAATGGAGGAGGGTGGGCCCTAATCCAACGACCTGTCCTTGTGAGAAGAGAGAGATTTGGACACAGAGGTGCGGGACAGGCCGCGTGACCGCAGAGGCAGAGGGATTAGAGCCGCGGGCCTGCTCGCCCAGGCGCGGGACGGCCGGGCCCCTCTGGGAGCTGGCACAGGCCAGGAGGGACCCTCCCCTAGAGCCTTCGGCGGGAGCGTGACCGGCACCAGGTCTCGGTCTGCTACCCCCCGGGACCGTGAGAGAACGCACTTCTGCTGTTCGAAGCCTCGGTTTTGGTAACCTGTCACGGCAGTGGGTAGGAAACTGCTAACGCCCTGAATGTCACGTGTGAGGTGCTCCGCAGGGAACCCGTGTGGCAGGGCGAAGGTCTCGGTGCGATCCGCCGGGCCCAGCTTCTCCTGTCCCCGTCCCTGTCCTCGGGAAGAGTCGGGGCCACACCAGCCGCCTTGGCGACGCGGGGCCTGCAGCCCAGTTCCCGCGGGAGGTGGCGCGGCTCGTGTGTCTGGTTAGGGCACCAGGGCCACCCCAAAACCTCACACAACCACCCGGACTCTGCTGCATCGCCGTGGAGGCACCATTGCCCACGACATGGGCGACAGGCCCCTTCCAGGGTATTGATTTATGTTGCCTTTTCTAAAGTTACAGTGTTATTTCTATATAAAGGCAGAATTTGAAAGCTCGTAACTAAACTATGATAGTATTACCCAGGAAATTATCAGCTTAATAATCGGGAGCCTCGCATTATACACCAAATACACGGCCAGGGAGTTGCGAGCGGATGCTCTTCTGTGTGTAAAGTCTTATTTTTCTGTTGACTTTTAATGATCAATTCAAGAACTTATTTCCTCCGGGACATAAATCTTGGCCCCGCCGCACTGAAATACACTCGATTCTGCCACTTGTCCTGTCACCGTGGAGCCGACACGTGGCGGCGACGCTGTCCTGTGTGTCCCCAGCCCCCACCCTGCTCTGTGTCACACGCGAAGACCTTCTGCCACAGTTCCCGCGGACTCTGGTTCGAGGGGAGACGTGGCTGGGCGTCTGGGCGGAGGGTCGAGTCCGGCTGTCCGAATCCCTCGGCGGAAAAGCGCGTTCGGTGCCCACGCCCTCGGCCTGGGTTTCTATTTTGACTCTGGCCACTCGGGGAGGGGCGCCGAGGGACCAGGGGGCAGGCCGGGGACCGAGGGGGACGCCATGGCATTGCGCGCGGTGTCCAGAGCGCTTCCGGGAGGACGAGGGCGAAGGCCGGGGAGCATCGGCTGTGGCGCTCAGGCCCCCGGAGGGGATTCGCCCGCATGGCGTCAGCGGTGTGTTGGGGATGGACGTCAGCGTGGTGGCCTGGGAGGGAAGGGACGGGAGAGCGGCAGGGACTCGGCACAGAAGGCTCCTCCAGGACGCTGACTGCAGGGGAGGGACGCGGCGGTCGGCCGAGCCGGACGCGTTGTCGCCGGCAGTGCGCGCGTCCCCTGCCACCTCCGGGCGGCAACGGCGTGGGCTCGGGGCTGCTCCTCGCCGGCTGTCGCGTGTGGTGCTTGCGCG
Source organism: Rousettus aegyptiacus (assembly GCF_014176215.1). Lineage (NCBI taxonomy): Eukaryota > Metazoa > Chordata > Mammalia > Chiroptera > Pteropodidae > Rousettus > Rousettus aegyptiacus. The sequence goes on from NW_023416287.1 coordinate 92,161,012, forward strand.
GCCCTGGCGCCTGCTCGGATGAGTGACTCGGCGAGCACGAGCGCCGAGCAGGTTTCGTCCCTGAGCGGGAAGGCCAGCGGCGAGGGACGGTGTGTCTGAGGACGGCTCCCCGCGGGTGGCGGGTCCTGGGCATGGGGACCGACACGTCCCCTCCACTCCAGGTGTGGGGGAAGAGGTCGAGGCGGGGCGGGTACGAGCAGGTGCAGCACCGGTGTTCCAGGAGGGTCGTCCGCCTCCTGGGGGTGGGGGGAGAGAAGTCGCATCCGCACGTGGGGGAGGAGGCCCCGGGCGAGACGTGGCGGGGGTGGTGACGTGGGAGCCAGGGCGGGCGGCGGCAGGTGCGCTGGGCGGCGCTGGGAGCGCGGCCTGGCCAGGTGGCCAGGGACGGACGGGAGGTTTCGGCACGAAGGGGGCTCGACAGGGGTGAGTACACACTGAACGGCGTGGCCACAGAGACCGGGGCACAGAGCGCTCGAAGCTGGACGTCCGGTCCACGACGTGACGGAAGCCACCGTGACAGAAACCGGGGCGGCGGGAAGCGGCTTCTCCACGCTGGGCTCTTCGAGGCGAAGGTTTTGGGTGGATCGCTGACCGAAGTCGTGGAGTGACCTTGCGGAGTGACCTGTTCGGGTGGGTACCCCACAGGCGAAGGTGCCCCCCTCCCCCGGCGGCCTGGGCTGGGCGGGAAGGGGGATCCGCGCGTGAAATTGAGCATGCTGATTTCTCACTTAGTAATTTTCTGGAACAAACAAACAAACAAGCACATGAGCATCTGTTGTGCAAATGCTCAGGCTCGGGTCTCTGTCCACATTCATGACGAGGGCAGTGGCTGCCGGAGCAGATACGCCTGGCGTTAGCTGGCTGGCTGCACGCCACAGTTTTTCCCTGGCCCTGGAGGTCAGAGGCAGGCACGCCTGACCAGTGTTTCGCACAGGCCGCTCTGGGTCCCGCGGCCCAGGCTCTCCCAGGGGCGGGGGGCCTCTGCATCGAGCAGGGAGAGAACACGGCCCTCAGGTGGGGGTTCCCATGAGCCTGGCCCAGGAGTGGTCTGCTGTTATCTTGCTCAGAAGAGGCTGGCTCAGGCTCAGCCCCAGCCCGGCAGGACCAAGCCAGAGAGGGCCGGAGACCGCAGTCCCGCCACGTTCGCAGTGGGGAGCGCTGGGCGGTGAGCGGCCTTCGCCACGTGACCCCCAGCGTCCTTCAGGACGAGCGGTAAGTGGAATAACAGGCCTTCGTGCAATTAGGGCCTTGTAGCTGGCCGCTTGAATTTATGGATTCATCCAGCTAAAACCTCTGACGAAACACCATGAATTGCTCAAATTTAAGCCTGGACCCAGTTAATAGGCCCCGAACAAAAGTGATGTATCGCGGTTAATAAAGGAAGAGATGCTACCGTCATTCAAAACGGACGCTGTGCGGCAGCCGCAGCCCACAGCCCTTCCGGGCGCCCTGCGGTTTTCGACCTTCCCATCCGGGGCGCCCGTCGCGCGTGCGCGTCAAGCCCGCTCTGCGCGCGTCCTCGCCAAGCGCGCTGGGGCTGCAGCTTGTATTCCGCACTGCGGGCGGAGAATGACGCCCTGGCTCACGCGGCGCCCCTCGTCCTTGGCCTGTCCCTTCCTCCCCCTCCAGGCTGTCTGGGCGTGCCGCCGAGCCACCGTCTCAGGACCACACCTAGAGCGTGATTGGGGTTCTGGGTGCTGGCGCAGGTGCTTCGGGGGTTTCAGATTTACCCCAAGCTCAGCGCCAGTCCTGCTGGTATCCTTAGGCGCGCGGAGGGGGGATGGGCTCTCCAGCTCAGCTGGGTCAGCGCTGGGCGCAGCTGCCTGGCCCGCCTTGGGGTTTGGGTTCCCCGAAAGACCACCCCCACCCCAGGGACTGCCCCACACCCCTACCTGGGGAGTGACATCACGCGGGACCTTAAAAAGCCATGTCGAATGTATTATTGAAGTAGGTATGGCTACACAGCTCTCTTCTTTGGAAACACACGTGATTATTACAGAAAATTCAGAAAACGCAGAAAAGCATGTCAAGTAGCTTTGCGTTTCTGCTGCCCCTGTTGAGGGAGGCGTTGCTGGCACGTCAGCTGACTTCCTTCCAGGCTTTTTTCAGTGCGCGCGCATGGTTTACAAACAGCAGGGTCTTGCCGCCTATGCCGCCTTATAACCCGATATTTCCACTCTGCGATGCGTCGTGAATTTCTTGAATGAATTTTAATGGATACATTATATACCCTCAAGAGATATCCTATTACGTCTCTACTAGGAATTACACCGTGATGAAAAGCTTAATGCATAAATATTTGTCCTCATGTCTGATTACTCCTCTTGGAGAGATTTCTAGGAGTGGCATTTGCGTGTAGCGGACTATAAATGCTTTCAAGGTGTTTGTTACACCCTGCCCCGCTGCCTGCGGAACATCGCACCCCGCCCTCCACACCCGCCCCAGAAACGTCTCTCACGAAATCTGCGGCTCCGTGCAGCTGGCCAGCCTTGGGTCAGAATCTTCCACTGACAAATTGTGTGAGATGCGAGTGTGAAGGTGTGTGCAAGGCTTTTATTCTGCCCGGAGGAAACCAAATCGCACAACCTTACCTCTTTAGATGATGCAAAATTTCGTGGCAGACCCCGAAAAGATGACTGAGGAGGAGAAAATTTTTCTAGGTCAGTAACAGTGTACCACTTTTCAATATTGTTTGAGTGGAGGCACACTGAGGAAAGAAAGTAAAAGAAAGGGAAACGGGTGTTGAAAGCGTCGCGTCCACCTGGGAAGGGCGGGGACAGGTGCCTCGCCGCCTATGCGAATCGTAGAAGGCCACGCCCAGAAGGGGGGACGCAGAAGTCACTCCCGGAAGGGGCGCGGGGAGTTACTTCCCAGGTAAGAGCAGTGGAGGCCCGAGAGGTCAAGACTCTCCCGACACCACCTGCGTAGCTCGCAGGAAGTCCCGTTCCGCGTCGTAAGATGAGAATATCGTGAGCGCCTGCCTCGCAGCGTCCTGGTGAGCACCGAATGAGCTTTCACGTGTTCGGTGCTTAAAACATCACGGGCATGTTAAGCGCTGTTTGAGCGTCTCAGGTGATAGGCAGTTGGAGAGGTGCCCCCACCTCGGCCCGGGGGGCCCCTTCCCAGCCCCTCATTTCCCACACCATCTCCTGCCTGGGGACCCTCTTCACCAGGTGAGAGTGGCGCCAACAAGTTAGACGGGTTGGTGACCGAGGCCCAATGTCACCCAGGCAATTCACCTGCTTAGGATATAAGGTAACACCCTCACTGGCATCGGTGGATGTGGCCACGACCCACAGGGCCCCCGCAGCCCCCTGGGCACCCCCACGGTGGAGAACAAGGGTCGCTGTCTCCTCTGTCTCCCAGCCCGTGACTAACACCTCCACTCGGCCACCGCAGCCGCACTGGCTGTCCGTGCAGGCCTGAGGGTGCACAGGGTGGGGATCCAGATGCCATGGCACCAGGGCAGTGCTGGTTCTCCGGGGTGATGTGGGGCACAGAGGCCAGTGCTGGCCCTCTGGGGTGACGTGGGGCACAGAGGCCACGCCGTCAGGGCTGTGAATCCAGTTTAGTGCAGTGAAAGGCACACGGTGGACGTGTTTGGGCAGGAACTGGGCGCAGCGGGGTCCGAGCCCACGTGCGCGGCGCTGTTTGCTGCTGTTCTGCGGCGGATGCAGGTCCCGGGCCATCGGCTTCTCTGGGCGCGCCCCGCCTTTGCCACGGGGGGCCAGAGGACCCCTGTTCCGAGGCCCAGGGCAGGTGCTCCCTTGATCACCCGACTCCCCGTCAGCGGGGGCGCAGGGGGCGGGGCTCCTCGCGGGACTGGCCCGGATCGCGAGGCCGCGCGCCCCCTCCCTGCCGCGTGCCCTGACTCCGCCGTGACCCGCGCGTTCCTGTTCGCGCTGTTTACACGTTAGTCACCGTTAACAGCCGTCCTAATTTTCTCCCGGTGGCAATTACACTGATATTGCGATATCTAAATCAAAGAGGACATCGCAGCCATTACTGTCATAAGCTGATTGGGAACCACCTAATTTTTAAGTGACATTATTTTCTTATCAGCACGATGATTTTCCTTAGCAATAAATAATACGCCAGGAGAACTATGTGACCAAAAAGTGCCATTTTACACGGGGCTTTTTTTTTTTTTTAAATAAACAGAAAATGTACCTACAGTTCCTCGTTCGTGAAAGAATAATAAAATTAAGATCTGAATCCTCGGGCTGGGACATGTAACAGGTTTTGAGCCCCACGGCTGAATCTCATGGGGCGGGCAGGGAACATGCTTCGGAAGCTTTCGGTTTTCTTCTAAAGTAGATGGACGGAGGGGAGGGGAAGGACGAGAAGAGGGGGAGGGAGGAGAACCGAGGGACCCGGTGGCTTGGGGTCTGGTAGCTGACCACCCTCGGGGAGTGGCGGCAAGCCAGGCTGAGTCCCCACAGCCCCGCAGGGGGCACCAGGCACCAGGAAGCGGCGGGGGGCGCGGCAGCCGGGGGCGCGGCGAGCCCCACCGCTGTGTCTCTGCCCCGGCCCCCTGGGACCCACCGCCGCCGGCCAGGCCGGGCCCTCCGTGTCACGTAGGCGGTGGGTCAGGCCTCGTGGGAGCTTTCACTGTGAAGGCGCCTCTGCCGGTCTCTCCCTGAGGCCAGTGTCCTCTCGGTGGAGCCTGTAGCGAGTGGTGGGGGGCGCCGAGCCTCCCCGGAAGGAAGCCCGGTGGAAGACCGCAGCGCCCGGTCTTCTGGGGTCTGGCTGAGGCGCGGCGAGCTGGGCAGCGGGCCGCAGAGGCTGTCTCGCTCCCCCGTGGGTCCCCAAGACCCTTTTCCCTTCAAGGCGCCCTAGGGTTATCACCCACTACCTGAGTGTCCTCCCCTGCACGGAGGGGGCTGGATCCGGCCTCCCCCCTCCAAGTGCTTACGCAGAGCCTGGAGCAGCTCAGGTGCTTAAGTGCCCGCCTCTCCCCTCCCCCTCTCCCTCTGTGTCCCCGTGCCCCCTCCCGGATGAACGGCAGGTTCCTGCAGGCAGGACCACGTGTGCCCCCCCCCCACTACCACAGTAGGAACGCCACCGCCTGTGCTGGGCGAATGGGCCCCTGTCCTGTGGACGGGTGTCCCCTGAGCTCCTTACCGCGAGCTCGCGGGGCAGGATGCCCCGTGTGGCTCAAGCCGACCGGAGTGGCACCCAGAGCCGGGCCTCCGCCCCTCCCCAGCCACCCCCGGGGTCCGGCCGGGTGACGGGAGACGACAAGCAGCGCCGCTGGTTAACATGATCCTCTCTCTCCTTTCACGGCATCCCGGGCCGCATGAAGAGCCCTGCACATGTGAAATAAACGCGTGCGTGATAATGAGATTGTTGGTGGAGACTCGTCTCGAAAGGACAGGAGCAATTAAGCTTGCTGACTTGCACACGCTCGAGTGACAGCGCGGCCCGCTCACCTGCGTCCCGCGCCGAGCCGAGAGCGGGGGCCGGGCCGTCAGCCACGCCCGCGTCTCCTGCCCGCGCCCCGATCCGCGTGCCGCCGGCTCGCAGGCCTCCCCAGTGCCACGCAGGGGCCCCGCGCGGAGGAGTCTGCGTGCGTCCCTGGCACGACCCCGCGCCCAATTTTAACTGAAAACGGAAAGGCGCACGCACGGGCGGCCGGGGCCACGGCAGTGCAGGCGGACGACGCTGCGGCCCCCGCCGCCCGGTGCGCGCAGGTGTCGGCGACGTGCGAGGTTCCGGCTCCTGCCCGCAACGGCCCGCATACCGCGCGTGGCGGAGGGGCTGCCGTCGATGGCACGGCCTCCGAATGGCTCGCACAGGGGAGTGAGGCGTGCGGGGCGCGGTCCGCCCGTTAGACACGCGCACGCGGAATCTGTCCGCCCCGTGGTCGCGAAACGCAGCACCCTTCACCTGCCCGCGGCCGTTTCTTCTGGGACGGCTGAGGTTTTGAGCTGCACTTCGAGCCGACGCCAGCTTGTGGCCCTGCTCAGCCACAGGCCACATCCTCTGGGACACCGATTCCACGGGGCGAGGGGCAGTTCGCCTTCGCCTCTGTCCACGGGCCACCCGTGGTGTGGCCACCCCTGCTGACACGGGTGCAGGGTCACTTGGCTGAACCCAATGTAACTGCTGGCAAGCGAGTGGGGGGCCTGTGGTGGAGGAGACACAGAGCCTGGTCCTACAGGCGGCCATCGGACGAGGACACCCTGAGAAACGGAGCTGGACCCCTGATCAACCTGTGCCCGAAGGCTGCCCTGCCCCAAACGGTCGGTTCCGTGAGCCCCCTACTGCGCAAGCTGGACTCGCTGATGTTTGCTCCAAAAGCATCTTAACTGCTTCTCCATGTTATATATACGTTATTTTATATACTTAATGTGAATGTAATAAAGGTTTTTAAAATAGCCCTCCGCAGACCTGTCATAGGCTAGTTTTATTCCGCTTAAAAATAAATTTAGCCGCCGCTCCTTCGGGATGCGAAGGATCATACGGGTAATGAATGTCGAGACTAGGCTGTTTACTTCGAGTTTTTTCGCCGCATTTCTCTAACCTCAAGTCTCTCGAGGCCATAAGGGCTGCCACCGATCGTCGTGGCGTCGTGGCGTGGGCGGCAGGCCCCGCTCAGAGGTCACCTCCCCGGCCGTAGCCTTTCCAGCCTCCTCTGTGCCTCTCAGGAGAGGACAGGGGCGGACGTCATCGGTGGCTGGAACAGTGTGACGGGCGCATCTGCACTTCGTCGGACTGCAACCACGGGTCACTTACGACCCGCGTCAGGGGAGGGCCGCGGAGAGAGAGGAAAAGACGCGGAGGCTCCTGCGCATTGCGTCTCCCGGGGTTGCGGTGCGCTGGTGCGCGGCCGGCCCTGAGTTCAGGTCCGTCGGACTTCCACGGGCATGCGTGGTAGCGCCATCTCCCCGCGGGGGCACCTTCGCCCAGGTGGAACGGGGCACCCTCACAAGCGAGGCGATAACCAGAATCCTGAGGAAACCCTCACTGGGGCGATGAGAATGTCCTACCCCCTCCACTTTATCCTTAATGATAGTCCTTATTGTTTTTAAGATTTTGGTATTCATTCACTTGCTCGCTCGTTCGTCCTTCACGCATTCGACTGCTGTACTGAGCATGCGTACTACGTGCCAGCCACTTCTAAAGTTCTGCTGTAACTTCCTCTGGCCCGTGGGGAGCAGAGTAGCCATCGAGACTCTTGAAGAAGTCCGGTGTTTGGGGGTTTGTTTTGGAAAGCGCTAAATCGGCGCACGGGACTGATGCCGCCAGGACCTTGAAACCGCTATGAATAAAACCTTAGGCGGGCGGCACAGACCTGGTGCTGTCCCTCCTCCACCCCCACCTCGGGGCAGGTCCTTCGCCTGACTTTCCGGACGGAGGAGCAGCAGCGGCAGAGAGAGGCCCCGTGGTGTGCTGAGGCCGTGGTCTCTAAGGCCTCTGCCGTGGAGAAACCGCACTGGGCGTGGCCTGCCCGGCTCCTGGGGGGCAGACGACTGGGCGGGTTTCGCGGGTTCACCTCTAAAGTAAAAGTGCAAGGCAGGCCCTCTGCTCCGGCCCAGGGTGGCGGCGCACGTCTCCGGGGACACGGGCATGGAAACACAGATCGGGGCACCGTGGAAAGTGCTGGAGATGGGGCTGGAGCCAAGTGCTCCTGGCGCCCATGGGTGAGAGGGACTGTCTGCCTGAGCAGGGCAGGGACTTGGCGAAAAGCAGTAAGCTCACTCGAGCCGGCGAGTGGCAAGGCACCCCCGCTGTCACCACCAAGTCCTTTACTGACCGATAGCCACGTCTTTCTTAAGCTTTCCGATCAAGGAAAAGGTCTCATTGAGAAGCCCTGAGTCCCCAGAATGTCCCAGATCGGCATTTGGGGCCTACAGGGGCCCTGACAAGTTGACACGCAGCAGACATGCCACTTCTCTGCCCAGCCCGAGGGCCATCTGCTGACCTTTGCCTGCCGGCTCCTGCCCTCCCTGGCCACTCTGAAGACTTTCCGAGGCCGTCAGGGGTCACTGTCAGTCGTCCTGTCTCTGCCTCCAATTTCACTGCCCCAGAATCACATCCAGCTCTGTGGGTGGGCGTAACTGGGGTAGTCATTGTCTCGCTGCCCCTGGCGGGAGAGGGTGCCCGTCTGGCCCTGGGCTCCGAGCTCCCTTCTGTGGGGTCCAGCTGCCAACACGGAGGGCAGGGGCTGGCGCTGGGGTTCTTCTGGTCTGGTCTGCAGGTGCATGAGCCAGCGGGGGCCGAACGGGGCCCCCGCCGCGCCAGGCCTGCTGGCACCCCACCCTGGACCTACGCGCGGCCCAGCTGGCCTCCACTTTGATACCGAGATACCCCTGCGTTCTCCCCGGTCACGGCTGTCATCCCCACGACAGCCGGCCTGAGACGCACCTGCGCAGCAGGTAGGTACCTTCTCCCCAACGCCTGCCGTCCACCTCTTCAGTCACTGCCATCCTGGCGGGCCCGCCTTTAAGTAAAGACTGTGTGTGGGGCCACTTCACTATTTCCAAGCCACTTGACGCGCAGGTGGGTGGGCAGCGGGCGTTTTCCCATCTCCCAGGATAATGATCGTGAGACAGGTCGCGGAGGGTGCACACGTGCCCACTGGGGACGCCCACCAAGGGCGCGGGCGCGGTAGCAGTGTGCAGCCAAGGGACTGGTGTTTGGGGCTGGGGACCGCACCTGGGCGGGGGCGGGAGTGTTGGCGTGACCGGCAGAACGTCACGGTGGAGGCGGCAGGAACACCAGAGCGTGGCCCTTTGGAGACCCGCCTTTGTTTAAGGGCGGCGAGGTACAGGGAGGAAGTCTGCTGTCGCAGTGGCTGAGCGCGCCCAGCGAGCGCGTGACCTTTCTGCCCCCAGAACCCTGCGCGGAGGTGGGCGGGCCGCGTCGCCGCTGACCGAAGAAGGGACGGCTAATTTAAAAAAGTGGAAAATGCGATGGTAAAAGGCGACCATTTTCATAGCCTTGTCGAGAGCTTGGTTTTATAATTCTTACCCAGGGAGCCTTCAGGTGGCTTGGAAATGCCTTAAAGTAAAACAGCATCTTGCAAAACGGGTCTTTCAAAGGCGGCAGGGTCTGGTCCCGCTGCGGCCCCCTGAGCCGCCTGGATTTCTGCGGCGATGCGTGCTCCCCAGGACCCTGCTCCCTCGTGAGCAACAGCCTCGGTCTGAGAACCGCCCCCGGCCCCGGCCTCGTTCAGCCAGGGCCCCAGCGACCGAGGACGGCCATTCTTCTGGGCTTTAATTTTCCCATCCCTAAAATGGGAATCATCTGTCTTTATTTAATGAACAGTAAGAGGTGAAATTGGTGACATCATATTCACACACTTCATACTGGTGAGTTCCAAGATGTTAAAGCATGGGTAGAAGTCGAAACGATAAATATGCCCTTCGGGGACAGCCGTGGCTTTCACAGGGCCCCTTCCGCCTCTCGTCCCGCCTCCCCGCACGTGCAGGATGTATGTCAATCTCCAAAAGTTACTTGCAGTAAAACCCTCAAGGAGATAATTCAATTTCTAAATGTAAATTCCAACAACGTACAGAGGGGGCCCACCATTTTTCCCCGTGCCCCAATGAGAAATGAGGTTTTCCGCAAAGTGAGATTGCTTTTGACACTGTTGCCATTCTGGCGGAGGGTTTTTCAATGTTAAAAGGAGCCGTTTCTGTTGGGAAAGGGTTTGTTTGTGTGAAGTCGAACGTTGACGCTTGTCATGCAGGAGTTCAAGGCAGAAACGATGCCGAAAGACATGCACGTTCACTGCCATGTGGTTTCGAAAGGCTGGTTTCTGAGCCATCATCACGAGCCATCGTTGGCAGAAAGCATGAGATTCTTGCTACATGCGAGCACAAAACGTGGGCTCAGCAGCACCCCCCCCCAATCCCCCAACCCTCATTCCCCCTGCTGCCCTCACTCGGCCCCTACCACAGCCCGGAGCTTGTCGGATTTGGAACTCGATTTCAGTGGAATGGCAGATTTAGAGTCTAGACATTTTGCCGTTACTAAGATTATGATGCTCAAACATCAACTTTCTATAGGCAATAATATAAACAGGTGAAATCACTAGAAAAAAAAACACTCAATGCATGAAAATAAAGCTTTTCTTTATTTGATTTTCATTATTTAACATAATAGGACAGGAGACTTTCCTCACAGCATTAAAACTAAATCGTGGCCATTCAGACATCAATCCCACTGAATTGCTTTTTTCTACCCAAAAAAGATTGTGTAATATTTAGCGGACACAGAATCGAATGACCTGGAGCCTTGGTTTGTGTTGGATTAAAGGCGGTCCTGAGTGGGACTCACTTTCGTGGTTAGAACCATATTCTTCGTGGGTTGGGCATCTCATCTCATCCACAGAAAGACTTATAATATAGGCCAGTCGTTATTCTGCGACACTTTAAAAAAAATCAGCCCTCACCGAGGGACCTTGGCAGATTACGAAGGGGACAAGACAGACACCCTGGGAAGGCTTCCAAGCTCCATTTCTGGGTCAGTGACCTCTGTGGCCCTGGACAAAGTACCTATTCTTCCTAGGTCTTGGTTTCTTCCTGAATAAAATGGGCAGAACTCGATTGTCCCTTCAACCCCAGATTTTACCGCTTAAAGGATAGCCGAGCCTTATGTAGCAGGGGCACAGAGCCTCCCAGGCTAATTCCAGGTCTCACTTTCTGCTGGCCAACCACCCCGGCATGGGCACAGACGGCAAAGGGTCTTAAAGCAGGACCCCCTTCACCCCTAAGCATGTTTCTTCATCACTGGCCAGTATGCTGTTTCCAGTCATTTCAAGATACGGCTCAGCTCTCGACGCGGGGAGGATAAAGCACAGCAAAGCCGACGATTTCACGAAACGTCTTTCTGAGCTCTGAGCACAAATCTGTTTCTCGTACTGGATGCGACCGCCAGTCAGCAGGGTACGTTTTAATTATTATTTTAATTTCGCGTTGGCAGAAAGACAATGTCAGATACTGCCTTTCATGGGGGACGCTTCCTTTGGGGGGCCGTTGGCGACTCTGTGGTTTCGGCTCAGTGCTCCCAGCATACACGAGACACATATTGGCTCCCCCAAACCATACTCCACGCAGTGCTTACTTACCCTACCGCCCCAAGGACCCAAAACACACTTCCTGAGAGGGGCCGTGCCCCGGGGAAGCCGTGAGCTCGCGCCGAAGGACAGGCCGCCGTGGACAAAGCCGTCGCATCAAGAACAGATGCGAGAATGATGCTTAACGCAGGCCACGCTCAGATGCCAAGGACTCCGCACACAGCTGAAAGGCACACCCCGTCTGGCTTTGTTCGCCTGTCAACGCGCCACGATCAAGAATTACTTGAACCGCTGCATATTAGTAAAATAGTCCTCATGTATTTTGTATAGCGCTTTAAAAAAATGTGTTTTTATTTCTGCCAACCTGCCGTGGCTTGCTCATGGCAACAGCGATAAGGTGCTCACACCAGACATTCCTCTGTTTTGTACATTGTAACAGCATAATGCCGAAGGGCCAGGAAAACCAAATCAGGAGTTTTAAAAAGCCCACACCGACAGCATCGATAATCCAGAGTTTTACATTTTGACTTCGAAAATATGGTCCTAAACATGTAATTCGGGGCCATCACTGAAAAAATTAGTGACAGAAAATCTAACTTCAAAAAGCCCCCAACCCCCAAATAAACTAACATTTGCATAAATTTTGTGTCTTTAAGTATTATAAAAAACAAGCAGTATTTATTTAATAAAACAAGAGAGTGGAAAGCACAGAGAACGTGAATATGCGCCCACGGACCAGGGCATTTCTGCGTCTGGGTCACGGTCATGAAACTTGTATCCGGCCCCCAGGAAATGCCCATCCACAGTCGACCGAGCTCGCTCTTTTTTCTTTTGTATTTTTTTCCTGAAAGTTGCATGCCGCTCGACTGTGTTTATATAATTTAAAAGACGGCATTTATTCTGTATCTACACGTGGGAAAGTGATCAAGAGAGTCTCCGTACTGAGCACCCCTGCCCCACTGTAAAGGAGACCCCGAATGTCGTAAATGCACGCTAACTGGGGACTCCGCAAAGGGGTTAAAACATTGCCCGTTCCGCGTCGGGGTGGCCCCTGCAAATGTTAACCAAATCAAAGCCAGAACAGGAAGCCAGAAAAGCGGGTCCCTCCGGCAGGCGGGCATGTGTCTGAAACGACGTCATCTGTCAGGTTTCAGCCTCTCGTGTGGCGCACACGAAACGCAGACCTGTGTGGCGCCGAGGACGTTAGACCCTCGTTAGCTGGAATGTTCCCGCGGTCCATGGCGCGGGGCTTCCATTTAACTCAGCAGCAGCTCCTCGTCACTGCACGTGCGTTAGAGAGACATGGGATGTGATACTAATGACCATTTATAGACGCGCGTCCTACCCCGCCCCCCCCCCCCCCCCAGAAACTCCATCCACTCGGAGGAAACCACGCAACGATAATTTATAGAACATACCATGCAAAACTTCTGGGTTGCCGCTTTGGCAAACTACTCTGCTTTATTTATTTATTTTAATGCCGAAATCAGTCAACAGCGGAAGTCATCACCAAAGAGACCTGAGTCGACATCGTTGGTACTTTTCTGCAGGCAAAACAAATCTGCAGTCACAGGGGAATGGTGAGGAGGAGCTGGGACTTCCTCCCTTCTTGGCACACTTACCAGCCAAGCCCCTCCATCTGCCCAGCCGGGGACCTTGAGGCGGACATGCAGAGAAGGCCGCCCTGAGAACCGAGGAATAATTCACCCACGGTGATCGCCCAGCCCGGCCCCATCTCTAAAACAAAGACTGACAATTGCCCTGAGTTATGGATGTACTTTTTGTGATATGTAATACAGTTCAGAAGGAAGGTGTCGAGAGCCTGCACCGTTTCACCTCCCATTAGAGTCTGGTCTCCGACGATCATCCCGGAAGATGACACTGCTGCTGAACTGTGACCCTCAATTTACAAATCATTTTTCAGAAGAATAGAAAAAAAAAGTTTAAACATCTTTGGCATTATCTGAGTGGGCGGAATCTTTCGTGCCTGTCTCCTAAGATTGGATGGAAACAGCGCGCACTGTGTGTAGTTCCTTAGTTTGGGGAACGAGCGAGCGTAAGGCTTTCGGATCATATTTTATTTCAAACCTGGGCGTTTGAATTTTTTTTTTTTTAACATAGCTGAATTTAGTGTATTCCTTCAAAACACAATAAATTCCTATTCTGTAGCTTAAGGGATCCATCAGTAAAAATGTTGGTCTTTCATCTTTATTACCCTCCCATTAAAATGAAAGAAACGGTGCACTTCAGTTTAGAAGGAGCAATTTAGTTGGCAATATCCGTACCCAAGTCTTGGCAAAGGGAGAAAGTACATTATTGCTTAGATCTCCCACATCTATCTGCATAAGAAGCAGCAGAGACCATCGACATAGACCACGTCAAATTAAACAGTGCCCTTAGCGGAGGCGATTCGACGACGTCTTGCCGTCACCAGCCGTTTCCCCGTGCAGCTACATTCGGGGAACCCGTCCCCTCCCCCATGTTTGTTTGTGTATCTGGAAGCGAGGCGCGGCCTCTTTCTGTTCTGCTACAGCCGTTCGGTCTGAAAGGGACAGATTAATAACCGGGCCCCACACTGGACCAGCTTTCCTTGTACCCCGCACTGGTAACCCTGCGCTGTAATGAGGACACAAAGAGCCTCGCATCAGGCTGCTACCCTTCTTCATAACTCAAAAGCGTCACAGTGGCAATAGCCTCTCGTGCCATTTGTCTTTAGTGCAGTTGTGACACTTCGGCATGATCCATAATTTGGCAGCTATTTACCGTGACATTTCCCTTCAGTGCGGCCATAACATTCAGTGAAGCCATTATTTGGTCCCATTTACCATATAAATTGTATTGTTGTGCGTGCATGCTAGCAGCTACATTAGGTACCTGAAAATGAGTAAATCTTGTAAAATAGATACTAACAGCTTTCGGATGTAGGATTTCCTTGCTCCTCAGATGGAAGGGGAAAAAAAATTAAATACAGTCTCCAAGTCTCGTGGATCACCTTTAATTGTCTATATTTATTTAGCACGTGAGAGACTCGGGAAACTAAGGCTTTGAAAAGTAACATGGTGGGTTTTGCAAGGTGCCAGGGGCTTTGAAGAGGAAGGCTGTGGTAGTCTTTGGTGAGCTGGAGGTGAGGAGGCAGGTAGGTCGGCTACAGGCAAGGCACGTGACTCGTTACTTTCATGTGTGACATCAGGTGACAGGAATAAGCAGCATCTCATTCCATCGGGACACGGGAAGAAGAGAAATTGGGACGGAGGGGCAGGGGCTGCTGTTCTGCGCCCCCCTGATCAGAGACGACACACACCTTCCATGTCTGATGGTCTCGGACAGGACGCCAACATATATTATTCCGGGTCACTTTGGTCCCCATCTGGCAGGGCGCTATTTGGCAAACTCGGCGCCAGGTACGTGAGACTTGCTGGTCGGCATCACTCAAGCTGTGCCCGGATGGCTCGCGCTTGGACGGCACATGTTTGTCACGTGGGCCCACGCTGTGGATGGGACGCACTCTTGCCCCTTTGCTGGGCACGTGTCACGTTTTTAAAGTCCCCGGATCCCTGTGGTCCCCTTTCCCAAACCCGCCCTTTGTCTGCGTTGCGTCTTCGGCGCTACTTTGCGTCTCCAGGGAGGAGAGCGAAGCTCCTCCGCGCCACGTGTGCCGCACAGGATGATGGGTGCGCGGAGGCCACGAAATTCGAGGTCCTTCTTTAAGAAGGCCTGTGTTCACGTAATCATTTTTCTAATAATCTCACGAAATCAGTTTGGGGAGAATTCCTCCGAATTTCTATTTAGATAGTTGGCAAGTGATTTATAGAAAAAGAAGGGCCATTTACTGAGAATATGGACTCTGCAACATGACTTTTGCTGTAACCTCTATTTATTAAGTACTTATTAGCCTAAGACCAAATTCTCCCAAAGCAAAGAATTTGTGAACTATTTTCAAGACCAACTTTAAAATCTCATCAAGCTGAAGACATACTGATTTGATCAGCTCTCGCATCAGGAATTGATTTAGTTCCAGGAACAATAAAATCTGGAACGAGACTGTCCATGACCAGAGGACTGAGCATAAAGGTTTAACTCTGAGTCGTGGAGGGAAGTTTTATTTGCACTTTTTTCCTTTCAAGGGATGGGGCAGCAAGAGGGAAAAAAGGAAAGCAAAAGAGAAAACCTGTTCATTAACACCTTACTTTTGTTTTAAGAAATATTATCCCTACTACCAACTAAAACCAAATCGATTTGAGTAATTCTGAAGCATAAAGCACCCATTCTCTTTCTCCTTTGATTTATGTCATTGTTCTGTTTTCACAGCTTATTGTTGACAGAGTGAGGTAATTCAACTACAATTTTTCCAGTGTTTTTTCTCATGTACAGAT
The DNA here is from genome assembly GCF_014176215.1 of Rousettus aegyptiacus. Taxonomy (NCBI): domain Eukaryota; kingdom Metazoa; phylum Chordata; class Mammalia; order Chiroptera; family Pteropodidae; genus Rousettus; species Rousettus aegyptiacus. Next base: position 92,176,411 of record NW_023416287.1, read on the forward strand.
AGTCGACGGCCCGGAATACGGACTCCAGGCCGGTGAACCTGCCCTCTGCAGACCGATCTCCCAGCTCAACCTCACAGACTAGGTCTCCACTTGCACACATCCTCAGCAGCTGGTCCATGGCCTTGCTGAACTTTGAAGGGTAATGGTTCAAAAAGAAGCCATGGACGCTGGCAGATTTCCTTAACAGTTTGGCTGGTAATGTTTCTGCTTCCACGGGCAAAAGGCCAGTAGGCGTTTGGTAGCCAGATAAGAACCCAATTATGATCAGGCGCCCTTTCACGGCCAAGGCATTCACAGCCAGGCCAAACATGGCCCCCCCTACAGACTCGTACACCACATCCACACCTTTGGGGTACTCCTGCTTGAGGACAGCGCCAACGTTTTCCACATTATAGTTGATGGTTCGGTCACAGCCCAAAGATTTCAGAAAAGCAGCCTTTTCATCAGAAGAGCAGGTTCCAATTACATGGCACTTGGCCTTCTTTGCAAGCTGCACGGCAAACTGGCCTGTCCCCCCAGCTGCTGCTGTCACCAAAACTTTTTTCCCTTCCGACAGGTCTCCTAACTCTGTCAGGCTGATGTATGCAGTGGTCCCACTTACCAGCAGGGTGAGGTACTTGGGGTTCACAGAGGGTACCGCGGTTGCCTTTGTGGCAGGAACCACTGTGTACTCCGCAAAGGAGCCGGGTGCTATGTAAGCTACAGCCTGGCCCACTGTGTATTTGGCACTGGCAGAGAGGCCTAAGGCGACCACCTCTCCCACACCTTCGAAACCTATGTCGAAGGGGATCTTGAGCGACGGGTCATATCGGCCAGCTGAGACGTTGATGTCAGAGGCATTAACACCAATAAATCTAGAAGAAAACAAACAACGTATTCAGATGTTTCCTTTGTTAAGGCCTTTGTAGTCCACTTAAAAAATCACCCTAATTCTGGTGACTGGAGGGCTGGCTCTAAGGTGTACATTCTGATAGAATTTGAAAGAAAAACCCAGCCCTGATACTCAGTTAACAAAAAAAAAAAAAAAAAAAAAAAAAAAGGAAAGAAAGAAATTAAGTATTAGTTCAACAGTGGTTTGAAATCAGTTTTGCAATATATTTTTATCAGTTTATGAATAACTTCAATCACTTTAAGCACTGAATTATTTATTCCACGTGCCATTTATTTCCCTCCTCTTTCATTCAAAAGGAGGAATAAGTAAAAAAAAAAAAAAGGAAGAAGAAAAAAGAAAAAAGAAAAGTCAGGAAACCCTCATACACAAACTTCACTGGAGCTATGAGTTGGAAATTAATTGGCCTCTTAACAAAGACGTTAAAAACAACAGTGGGATAAAATATATTCAAAGAAGTAGACTTGTATTGATTTTGGCAACAATTTAACACTTCAGATAATAATAGTAATGACAATGATATTATTAAAGATTGATGTAATGTGCAAGGTCACTGGTTGTTACATGTTACCGCAGGGGTCGTTTGAAACATTGTTAGCGTGGCTGCAGCAAATTTTCTTTCTGATGTAACAATGTCCAGTGTGAAAATATGCACTTTGATTAATTGAACAAAAATTGTCTCATAAGGGTACAAAGATTTTATGGAACATTCAACATTTTACAGTCCTTTTCAGATGAAAATGAAAGCAAATCGTCACTATATTTTTCCTCAACAAGAAGCAGAGGCATGAGTTGATTAATACCAGATGATTATTTTCACTTTGGTATCCAGAGTCAATTTAATTGCAAGGCCAGTCCTTTTACCAGCTTTTTTTTTCATCTCACTATACCTCATAACAAAAATATCCCGATACATAAGGAAAAAATAGCCATCTACAAAGAATGTCAGGAGGTGGCTTAGACACATAATGCAGGACCCTAAAAATGTCATTTCCACCTGTAATGAAATGAAAAGATGGTGGTATCTGATGGCGGGATGAAAGCTGGTAAGTAGGTCATTTTAAAATAATTCACTTTTGATCTGACTTAAGAAACCAAAAGTGCCCTGTGCAAGGACCGACTTCCACTGCAGCTCAAGTATCACCTCGCACTGAGAAATGCGCCCTGATGATGATGCCCGGACGGCTGGGATACTGACAGCTCCCTACGCGGAGCAGAAATAAGAAAGCAGGAGACCATTTCTTAGCACATGTCAAGCTGCTTTCAAAAGTCGGCATACCACACGGCCTCCACGGCAGAGGCAGAATTCCATACCCATAAATGATTGCAATAACGAGGAGGAAATGGTTTTTGCTGGTTTCTCATCTGGCATTTAATGCCAAGATGGTTGCATTCTATTTTTCTTTCTTGCGTGTGTGTGTGTGTGTGTGTGTGTGCACGTGCGCGCTATCTATTCTTGAAATTTACCCAATCTTTAAGGCCTGGTCTTTTAAAAAAGGGCCAGCTGCCTGAAAACAGTCTCCCTGGACTGCCCAGGAGAAGAGCCCTGAAGACCCAGCTGCAGCGCCTCTTGGTTACTCTGCCCGGGATGTGAAGTAAACTCCAGAAAGGCGTCTGTGGGGTAGAAGTGACCACAGGGTTGCTTTAGAGGTGGGGGGGGGGGAGCTGGGGCCCCCACAATTAACCCTTCCTGAGCCCCTCTCGTCTTGTCCCCTGTGGCATTTCTGCAGTCCCAACTGGAGAGGCAGCTGTTCCTCTGAGGGGGTGGGGGGAGGGTGCCTTGGACTCAGAGGGACACAGGGTGGTGGCAGGCCCCTAGGGTCCCCCTACCTCCTACTGCGGGCCCTGGGGGGCCCTCAGAGCAGGAAAGCTCCGCTGGAGGAAACCACAGTCTAGCTCGCCCCCGCCCCAAGTTGTGGTTTGCCACTACCCAGGGACAGGTGGGAGGCTGAGCGGGGCACACGCTGGGAGGGAAGCCAGGGGAGAGGGCGCGCCAGACTGGAGGGTACAGCAAGGGGCAGTGTGTGTGCAGGGGAGGAGGGGCAGCAGGCCCTTCTGGGAAGTGGGGTGGCTGTAGCCGACCAGCGGCAGCTTGAGGTGACCGTGGGGGCTTTGCTTAAAACACCAAGTCGCCCTGCGGTTGAGCAGGCAAGCGCTGCGGGTGGCAGGAGACCCGCCGGCCGCCTCACGCCCCGTCCAGGTTGCGTCCAGAACCGGTCTCCGTCTCCCCCGCGGGGCGCCAGAGTCCGCGCTTCGGGGACCATCTCCCTCAGAAGCGCCCGGCCTCCGCTGACCGCCCGACCCTCTGTCCCCGAGGCCTCTCCATGGCCACCAGCGAGAGGCGCGGCCAGTGTCCCGGACTCAGCTGCAAGACTGGAGCTGCGCCGGCGGGCGCTGGGGTGAGGGGCCGGCGCGCGGGCCGGCGACCGTGACCTTGGCTTCCCTGGGCCCGGCGGGGATCCGGGCGGGCGCTCCTGCCGCGGAGCTCGGGCTCGGGCGGGCGGTCAAGTTCTGGGCGAGCGAGAGCACGCGGTGCGCCAGGGCGCGGCGGCCCCGGGATAGAGGCCTGCCGGCGGCTGGACCGTGACCTTGGCCTCGTAGGCACCCCCCATTTTCCATGCCCGCCCCTGTCGTCCTCTACACGTCTCAGGCCGGCGCCGCAGCCCACGGCTACTCGACTGCGCGCACCGCGCCCTCCCGGGTCGCTGGGCCTCCGGGTCGGCCCCTGCCTCTCTGGGGATCTCGGTTTAGAGGCTGCGCGGCCCCGAGGCTGGCGGGGACCTGCCGGTACCAGACACGCCTTCCAAGGTCCTTACCTGGGCTTTGGGAAGAGCTGCCTGAGGGTCGTCGGCCCGCGCCCTCCGCTCCACCAAGGACAAGTTCAAGAGCAGCAGGCGCCACGGGAAAGGGGCCCACGTCCGGGAGCGGCGGGCCGGCGGGGGGAGCAAGAGGAGAAGAGAGATCCGCCGGGAAAGACTGGAAAGACCCGGGCGCTCGGGGGTGGGGTGGGGGGACCCGTGCCCCCTCTAATTTAAACTATCTGTTTTTAATGAGTGCAGGGTTCTGGCGACCCGACGGCAGGACCCGCTCGAAAGACTGGTGTGGAGGACCCGCAGGAAAAAAAATGGGACGCAGCAGGCGCTCCCCCAGTATGGACCCTTCTAGAGTTGCCCCGTTTATTTATATTAAAAAGTGCTGAACCCCTTCGTCATGTTTATTGTGAAACAAGGCAGTCTTGTGTGCTGGGGGGAGGGAGGGGGCGCATTCTCTCCACAAAACCCAACGGGGAGACTCTAGTCTCAAGCAAAAGCCTCCGATGCTGGGAGACAAAGTCGTCCAAACCAGACCCACCTTTAAAAAAAAAAGAAGAAAAGAAAGAGAGGAAGAAAAAACATTTCGGCCTGGAGAGTCCGCAGGAATCCTATTTCTCTCCTGGGAGCAAGAGACCGTTCATCAAAGGCGCCTTCCCCACCCCACCCCCACCCCTCCTCGCCAGCCTTGCAAACTCTTCGCTCCATTATCTCACACGCGAGCAGAAAATCGTTAGAAATATTTGGAAACGAAATAATGTGTCACTGTGGTACGAAGGTGGCTAAAAATAGCATGCAAACTGACTTCCCCAGAGGGCGTCTTTCTCCCCTTCTTTTTCTTTTCTGAGGGCTGGTCATCGAGGGGGACGTGAAGTCGCCCTAGGATGTATGAGACAGGACAGAGGAACATCAACTGTATGTTCTGTGGGGACCCTATGTGCCCCTCCTCACACCTTTCCTAAGTGGTAAACTTGATTATTCTTATGGATGTCGAGCTTAAAAGTACTTCTCTTCCTTGTGAATAAAGAAGTTGTATTTTCTGTAAAGATGGCATGAGATGTGCAAATGGTTCAAGTGAAAGAAAAAGTCAGACCTCCAAACACCTTTCCAAATTAGTGGATTCGGGCTTAATCCATTCATTCCAGAGCAGATTTTATTGTGATAAAAATGAGAAGCGCTTGCATAAAATTTTCATGCAATCAACACTGTTCAGGGGAGATTTGGTCTAGGATTTAAATGAACCAGCAGTGAATTTTTAAGTCTCTATTCTTAAAAGGAAAGTCGGTGAGATGCTGCCTCCACTGATAGTGTATGCACGAATAAAGGGTCTTCCTACAGTTGGCGGTGGGAGCAGATTTTCCAACAGAATAGGGAAGAGGGGAGACTGAGGTTCCGCCCCTTCCCAACACGCAGAAACCTGGCTCCACGCTCTTTCTGCTGCGGGCTCCAAGGTAGAATTTAGAGGTCAAGTTGTACGTACACATATACTCCGTGTATGAAAGGGATTCTTAGCATAGGTGAAGGGAAAAGGCAGGAAACTTAAAATAACCCAAACTGATGAGCTGCAAACAGGGGGGGAGCTGCACTCTAGGACTCTGACCACTGAATTTCGGGGACCCACCCCGATGACGCAGCGCAGCGCAGGGAGCGCCCCGGCACCGGGCGGGGAAGGGGGAAGCAAGGGGCCACAGTGAGCGTGCAGGGAGAGGAGTCGCAGGAGGCGGGTGGACACCCGAGCTCAGAGAGGCCGGGGGAGCAGGCACAGCCGGGAGGGAGCAGCCTCCCCCACCCAGGCCGCCGGCGGGGGGGGGGGGGTCCCAGCTCGCTGCAGCCTGCGGTGCGGACCTCACACCTTATCCGCCGGCCCCGCTGGCCGCCGGCTCCCCACCGCACACCCTGCTCCTAAAAGGGCTTTTAGTCATGCCGTTGTGTGTGTTTACCTCAGCGATCACAGTGCACTTCTTCAGAAAGGGGGGGGGGCCATGTGAAAACTTTTGCCTGTTAAAGTCTTCTGCGGACTTCTCAGGCTGGGTCTCATCTCGACGTCTAGCTAATCACTTGTGTGCTTCGCATGCTCTGCGTGAAACACACACAAGTCCTTCTTTCTAACTAGGCAGGACGCAGCCCTCGTCTCAAAGCCCTGAGCCTCTCCTCCCACAGTGAGGAAATCCTCCGAAGCCGATTCCACGGCTGCGAAGTTTGGGAAAGACACACACCGCACCCTGGAAGGTGCCCCCTCCCCAGCCTCACTCCATCCTACCCGTGGATTACTCAATTTTTACTTTTCCAACAGGTCTCCGAAAGTTTTGATCAGAATTCTTGGAAAGCTGATAATATCTCAGCTACTCGGGTAGGGCACGTACTGTCCTTCGACCTCGCCAAAAATTCAATACTTTCCGGCCGCCCACAATTTACAACATAGTTACAGCCAGTACGTCGTCTTCCCTTCCATAGTGTTCACCCTGAAACAAACAGCAGCGTACCCCAACGCGTGGGATAGAGCCGACGGGGAGCCCTGCTCGTGGGCAGGCAACCCAGGCGCCCCGACACCCCGTCCGCAGGTCTGGCAGCCAGGGGACCCCAGAAGAAACCCGGGGGGTCTGGCTCCCACAGCGGGAAGTCCCTTCCCTTCCTGTTTCTTCGCCAGTTACGAAAGAGCAGTATGCAGTTACACATTAACATGAGGACTGTTGGGGCAGAAAAGACAGTCAGAGGTCAGGCGACCACCTAAGTGTCCCTAGAGGTCTGCAGAACTTCAGCGCAAACGCAGCCATGTCTCCACCGCGGCCTTGGCCCAGCCATCCTGGACGCGCGCCACGCGCCTGTCGTGACACTCCAGGGCACAAACGACAGTCACACAGCTCTGACAACACGCGGACGACCCCAGCGAGGTGCGCACCGACACACTCAACGACACTGCGAGGCGACTGCCAACCTGGAGCGGACAGGCAAAGCCGGCCGGGCCCCCGGCCTTCTTCCTCCAAAGCACGTTCCCCAAACGTCGCAGTTCGTGTCCAGACTGTTCCCTCTCCACCCTACAGACTGTGCGAACGCAGCAGCCCGGGGCGCGCGCGGGCGGGCGGGGAGGCGAGCCTCGGCTTCGGGGTCCTGGCGGTTTTATTTCGGGAGCGGGAGGGGGAGGAGGGAGGGCTGCGGGAGGGGAGGGGAGGGGAATCCCAAATTAAAATACCCCTCAGTTATGAGGATGTTCAGTGGCATCGGATTTTCACACCAGCAACAGTCAGTCATTACATTCGCCTTCGCCAGATGGCGGCGGGTTCAACTTCCCAGGATTTCGCCAAGTCAGGCTGTGCGCCCGAACGCGCCCCGGGGTGTCAGGACCCAGGCGGCGGGGCCGGGGAGGGGGGCGCGCGCCGGGCTCACCGGTTTCGGACGAGGAGGTCTCCATCCCCGGGGAGTGGCACCGGGCAGTCCCGGCGAAGGGTGACTGCCTCGCGGAGGTTGGGGCTTAGCCGGGTCACCACTAGCTTCTGCATGGTGCGGGGGATGGCGGAGCCCTGAAAGTCCAGGAAGTGGCGAGAGTACGACATGTCCACGATGGCTCGGGCTCCAGCGAGCGCCAATCTCAGCATTGCACGCGCCTCCACCCGCTTTCTGCGCTGCGGCAAGCTAAGGTCGCGCCCAGCCCGGGCCTCGAGGCTCGGCTCCGCACGGCGCGGGCGGGCGGGAGGGCGGATCGGGCGGGTCCGCCCCTCCTCCGGCCCGCGCCCTCCCCTCGGCTCCCCCCCTTCTCCTCCACGCCGGGCTCCCGCTTCGCCCCTCCCGCGCGCGGCCCCCGCGGCCCCCGGGCGCGCCGCCCCCGGGGTCCCGGCCGGGGGGCAGCTGCCGCCCCGGTCGTTGCTCGTGTAATCTTTTTGTTTGGGTTTGAATCGGCTCGGCGCAGACTGGCCGAGGACCCTCTCCGCCCTCCCCCTTTCTCTGCGCGCCCGGGAGGCACCGGATATCCCCACCCTCCCCACGCTCTAAAAGCCGATTTGACTCCTCCAGAGGGTGAGGGGGGCGCCGAGGGGACCCGCGCGTCCCGCGACTGCCGCGGTCCCGAGCCGGCGGCAGCCCCGGGCGTCCTCGGAGGCGCGGCGACCGGCGGCTGGCGCAGGCGCCTCCCCTTCCCGTGCGAAGCGTTCACTTCCTTGCAAGGTGGTACGAATCAACCCCGAGCGCGGCCGGGGCGGCGGGGCACGGCCGGGGCCCCGGGCCGCGCGGGGAATCCCCGCCGCGGGTGCACGCGCGCAAGCTCCGAGCGGGGGCGGGGGGGGGCCCCAGTACACCCTGCCCCCAGGCTTCTGGCCCCTGTCCCCAGAACGCCTCGCTCGTGCCTCTGCCCTCGGTCTGTCCCATGCAAGTTGCACGGACCAAGCCATTTTATTTATTTTGGCCTAGATTTCGCGTTTTTTCGTGAATGTCTGGAGTAGCCTCTACAAGGTTTTCCACTGGGAGAGACACGCATTGGAGACCAGAGGGCCCAATTCCCAGAGCACATAAGCGTTTTAAACTTCTAGGTGGGGATGCCGAGAGACCTAATTGAATTGGAGACGTTGCGATGATGTATGAAGACCTCATTTTATAACCCAGCTAGAGACTTCCATCGTGTCAATTTTCTCCCTAATTGTATTGACCAAATAATCAATTCGCTTTTCATAGAGGGACCAAATTAAATATTTTCCACATTTTTTTTGGTGATAAGTCCATCTTGAAATTTTTTTATTAAAGGTATACATTTTAATTTAAAAGAACTTGTCTTCCACTTACCCATGAATTACCAAAATATAAAACCACACCGCGCCCTTCCCCAATCAAACCTAACCCCCAGACTAAGATTGCAGAGGTTACCCAAGCATTTTTATTTCAAATGTAGGATATTCTTCATCCGAGGGTGGTTTATGTCCACGTGGGTACGTGTGTGAATGTACAAGGTGGTGGTGGTGGGGTACTAACAGGTTCAAAAATCTGCTAGTGCTACTTAACTGGCTTAGAACACATGGTCTCACCCAGGATCAGCCAGTGGATTACAATAACAAACCCCTCAATGTCTTTCTCCAAAGTGCAATCTTTTATGTTATGCTGTATTAAGATTTCTTTTTTGTGTCATATTGTTTAGCTCCGGGAGGGGGGGGAAAAAAAGAAAACAAAGCAATTAAAAAGATTGACAGGTATGGTTTGTTAGAGACCTATTTGTAATTGTCAGGGTGACGTTGGCGAGAGGAGGAGGAGTAAGAACTGAAGCAGGAAAAGCAGCTCGATGTGTCTGTCTATCAGTTGAGACTGTCTGAGAGCTCCGCGGTCGGAGTGTGTGGTAGATTTCACTGAAAAGAGGAGCGAGCGAGAGTGCATCTCCCTCTCTCCCAGGAGTTTGGGGGGGACGGTCCGCGCTCATCTCGCCCACCCAGCGAACGTCTGCTCTGCGCGCCCCTGCACACACTCTCCGGGTTGTTGTTGTTGGCGATTTTTTTTTTTGGAGGGGGGTGCTTTTTGTGTATTTTTCTAATATTTTTTTCTGTTGGAAGATCAAGACCGGCCAAAAATCCATGATCAGAATGTGTTCGCATTAGATTTCGCTTTGGAAGAAGCGGCGATCCGGGCGGCAGAGCCAAGTGGCACCAAGTGGCGCTCCGGCGGGGCGACGCTGTTTGATCTGTGACTGTTGGGAAGGTGGCGCAGCGCCTGACATCTCCCCCCCGGCGCACGTATGTACGGGGGCTTCACTCCTCTGTCTTGTTTGCTTTCTTCCTCTTAGACCAAGTGCAGGAAGCACAGCCCGCACGGCCTCGCGGGCGCACAATGAGGGAGCCGCGACCCGCGCACTGAGAGCACTCGCCGCGACCCCGAGCCGCGAGGACAGAGGGCCGGGAAAGTTGCGCTCGGAGACCCCCGGCTCGCCGACGAAGGCGCCCGCCAGCAGCAGCGCGGCGGCGGCGGGAGGCGGCAGCATGGAGCGCGGGCCGCGGGCCGGCCCTCCGAGCGCCCGCCGCTGCGCCCGCGGCCCGCGCCGGGGATGACTCCGGGCTCGGCGCCCAGGCCCCGCGCGCTCCGCCCGCAGCCCGGCGGCCGGTCCGCGGCGCGCCCGGAGCCCGGAGCCCGCGGGGACGAGGCCGAAGTTGGGCGCGCCGCGGAGTTGCGCCCGCGCCCGGGGCCCCGCGTCCCCGCGCCCCGCGAACTCCGGCGGCGGCTGAGGCGACGGCTGCGGCGGCCCGAGCAGCATGCCGAGGAGGAAGCAGCAGGCCCCCCGGCGCTCCGCAGGTAACGCGCGCGCGGCCGCGCCAGGGGCACCGGGCCGGGGGGCGGGCGGGGGCCGCGGCGGCCGGGAGCTGCGCGCAGGCCCGGGCCCCGGCCCCGCTCGCCGCACTCGCCGGGCGGCCGCCTGGCGCCCCCGCCCCCGGCCCGCGCGTGCGGCGGAAACTTCGCGGCGCTTCTGGGCGCTGGGAGAAGCCCTGGCGGGGGGTGCGGGGGGGTCGGGGGCGGGGAGGCCGGGGCCGCGGGGTGGCCGGGGCTTCTCGCCGCCGGGGAGGGGGCGTGCGCCGGGGGAAGAAGTTGCTCCGGAGCGCGCTGCAAAGTCCTCCAAAGGCCGGGAGGCTGAACCTGACACTTGAAAATAAG